>NC_139561.1:11381087-11845098 GCF_965112155.1 Podarcis liolepis | reverse complement strand
TCCCCATATGGTTTTGATCTATGGGTTACTTTCAAAATGAGGCTGCATTTTAAATTGCATTTTAACCTGTATTTTAAATTGGTTTCCTCCTCCCCCCCCATGATGTTTTTATTGTAATTTTGCTGGTGTTAGCCGCCCTGAGCCTGGCTCTGGCCAGGGAGGGCGGAGTATAAATAAAATTTATTATTATTATTAGTGAATAGGTGGCACAATTTTTAACCTCATCTCCCCCCCCCCCCGAGAAAGGCACATGTCACGTTAATTCTCGCACCTGCATCTCATTTGTAGCAAAGAGCAGCTTGGGAATAATTAGGCCTGATGGGTCGTCAACACATCTAATTAGAAAGGACCCCGGTGTCTTCAACATTCCAGTAGCTCCGTTGGCGCCCAGAGACGGGCCCACCGACAACTCGCTGAAACTAGGCATTGCAATTGGAGCCGGCCGAGGGGAAGGGGCGGCATTCCCTGGCAAGGAGCTCCAGAGGG
Organism: Podarcis liolepis; assembly: GCF_965112155.1. Lineage (NCBI taxonomy): Eukaryota > Metazoa > Chordata > Lepidosauria > Squamata > Lacertidae > Podarcis > Podarcis liolepis. The sequence continues at coordinate 11,844,612 of NC_139561.1, read as the reverse complement.
GCTTGTCAATCAGCTGCTAACTCTGCCTCTGTCAGGAGCTGCTCTCTGAGAGATCCTAGGGAAGCCAGCCAAGCCCAGTGGCCCGGGGTTACCTCTCGGCGTTCTTCCTAGGGAAGGAGGCTGGCTGTTTGCTTCTCTGAGCCGTGGAAGAATTAAATGGGTGATCTGGGTGAAGGCTCCCTAAAATCTCTGGCGAAGGAGGACATCTGATGTGAAGCGGGGCAAAGAGGGAAGGGGTGAAACTTCTAAGCTCCCTCTTACTAATTTAAGGCTCGCCAGTTGGTGTTTTCATTGATATCTTCTTAAACTCAAGCTTGGCCATAGTGGAGCAGGGATCGCATTTAAGCAAATATTGGCTCATTCGATCTTATTTTTCTGTTAAGCTACAAATGACTTGTTGAAAGTGTCCTGGGCTTTGTTACTTTCCGTGAACTCTTTTTCCAGAGTGCCTTAAGGGAAGAGATGTAGTAGCTCTGTGACATGCAGAAGGTTCCAGGTTCAATCCCTGGTAGAATCTCTAGAAAGGCACTCCCTGTCTGAAAACCTGGAGAGCAGCTGGAAGTCAGTGTAGACACTGCTGAGCTACATGGTTTGACTTAGCAGAAGGCATTTTCCTACGTTTTAAAATCAGCCCTTCTTTCAGCACAATGAGGACTAGTATCTTGAGAGGGGGGAAACATAGCTTAGTTGGAGGTCCCTTGCTTTGTGTGCAGAATGTTCAATCTCTGACATCCCCTAATTAACGGAGGATTTTTCAATTGCAAACAAGGTGAAAGGGCTCTTTTGGCCTGGGATTTTGGGCAGCAGCTGCTGGTCAGAGTTGGCAGCACTATTATAGATGGACAAATAAATGCGAGTTGGTATAAGATTGTGTGTGTGTGTGTGTGTAATGTTGGTATAAGAGATATCTATCTATCTTATACCATCATAACATTATATATGTGTGTGTGTGTGTGTGTGTGTGTGTGTATGGGTGGGTGGCGCTGTGGTCTAAACCACTGAGCCTAGGGCTTGCCGATCAGAAAGTCGGCGGTTTGAATCCCCGCGACAGGGTGAGCTCCTGTTGTTCAGTCCCAGCTCCTGCTCACCTAGCAGTTCGAAAACACGTCAAAGTGCAAGTAGATAAATAGGTACCGCTCCGGCGGGAAGGTAAACGGCGTTTCCATGCGCTCCTCTGGTTCGCTAGAAGCGACTTAGTCATGACCCAGAAGCTGTCTGCGGACAAACGCCGGCTCCCTCAGCCTATAGAGCGAGATGAGTGCGCAATCCCAGAGTCGTCTGCGACTGGACCTAATGGTCAGGGGTACCTTTATATACAGACACACACACACGATGATATCTTCCCATGTAGATTGACAAAGGAGTCAGCTTGTATCCATCTAGACATTACCCAGAATAGACCCATTGAAATGAACAGACTGAAGTTAGTCATCATGTCCATTAATTTCAGTGGGCTTATTCTGAGCAGGGCTCAGTTGATGGCAACGCTCAGTGTTAAACAACCGAAGGTCATGTTTTCAAGGTCTTCCAGTGATGGGCGTTTAGCTCTTAAACGGAGCTGCAGGTGGGTATGATGCCCACCCACTCCAATAAAAGCCAACCTTTGGCGACCACCTCATTTTACAGCGGCCACAAGACATTTGCTGCAGCCCGTGACATCATCGCTCTGTTTGGCCTTCCCTAATCCCCAGGAGACATCTCTGCCCCCGACGCGCCTTGTTGTGTCTTTTATTGCGGGTTATAAAACCAGATTTGGTTACTGGGATGTTGGATGGGGCTGAAGAAGAGGATGGGGGCAGTGGAGAATGCTGCCTGTGTTGGAGAGGCCTGGCTGGTGGGGTTTGCAGTAAAGCCAAGGCAACACAATGACCAAGTACAACAATGCAATATCAATATAAACTCTATATAGTCTATATGGAACATTGAACAATATGAGAAACCAAATAAACAGAAATCTTACAAATCCCTGAAAGTCACTAAATGTGCACTCTTGATAGATTCTCTTGAAAACATAGAACCAAATAAACATAAGTCTCTGAAAGTCTTTGAAGACTATGCAAGTCTCTGAAAGAAGCAATAGGTCAGATTCTTATCTGATGAAAACAAGCCGTAAAGCTTTATGACCTCCAACGCTGCTGAAGTGGTCCACAAACAGACGTAGTGAACAGTGAGTTATTGTAAGTTACCATGTATATGCTGGTCATCGTTTCAGTAATTCATTTGTAGTTTAGGAAACATTTCTGTATCCTTCTGCTGTGCTGAAGAAGAGTTCTACGAAACAGTGGGTATATCTAGAATCACTGTTCACTGCGTCTGTTTGCGGACCACTTTGGCAGTGTTGGACGTCATAAAACAAAGCTCTGTGTTTTCAAGAGAATCCATCAAGAGTGCACATTTAGTGACATTCAGAGATTTATAAGATTTCTGTTTATTTGGTTTCTCCTATTGTTCAATGTTCCGTATAGACTATATAAAGAGTTTATATTGATATTGCATTGTTGTACTTGGCCATCGTGTTGCCTTGGGTATTACTGATAATTGTTTGCAACACAGGGGTTTAATTGTTTGATTACTTATTGGTGGGATTTGCAGCCAGGCCGGGTGTGAGGTGGATGTGCCTGTCGAAAGGGGATGAGTGGAAGATGGATCCCCAGAGTTGGCATCTATCCACCTATGGGGAAGGTTGTAGCTCAGCAGTAGAACACCTGCTTGGCATGCAGAAGGACCCAGGTTGGATCCCCAGCACCTTCAGGTGAGACTGGGAAGGATTCCCTGCCTGGTACCCTGGAGAGTCATTGCTGCCAGTCCGTGCGGACGATAATTGACAATCTTAACTCAGTATAAGACAGCTTGTCTGTATTCCTAAATCCTACTCAGAGCAGGTCCACTGAATGAATGGACCTGCCTCACACAGCTGTTGTGGGGATTAAATCAGGGGCAAAGAGAAAACCGTGTACACCACCCTGGGGGCCTCTGGAGAAAACGGTGGGATTGAAATGCAAAAATAAAATAAATACAGTGGTGCCTCGGGTTAAGTACTTAATTCATTCCGGAGGTCCGTTCTTAACCTGAAACTGTTCTTAACCTGAAGCACCACTTTAGCTAATGGGGCCTCCTGCTGCTGCCGCGCTGCCGGAGCACGATTTCTGTTCTCATCCTGAAGCAAAGCTCTTAACCTGAGGTACTATTTCTGAGTTAGCGGAGTCTGTAACCTGAAGCGTATGTAACCCGAGGTACCACTGTAAAATAAAATAAAGCTAGCCGAGTCTATTAACTGCAGTGAGTTTGCTTTAAATCAGGCTAGCTTTGGGTACAGCCTGGAGTAATTCCCACTCCCCCCAAAAAGACACATTTAATATTCTCCCCACCCCTCGCTTTTCCAGCAAGAAAAGGTTGAGCTCAGAGCATCTCACATAAATAAGCACTGAAATAATAGTTCCCTTTCAGAGAGCCCTCCTTTCTCCCTGGCCTCACAGACTCTGCTTGTTTTTGAGTCCTGAGGATCAATTGTTTGGCGTCTCTCAAGGGCATCAGAGTCTGGTGACTGGGTGAAAGCTAAGACCTCTCTGGCCAGGTTGCCAAATAACTGTTCCCCGGGATTGAGTTGCAGGACCTTGAATTCTGGACATTCTGCTTTCCAAGCCAGGCGTTCAATTAGCATATTAATTAGCTGGGTTGGGGGAGGGCAATGGAGTTGCCTTCACCTCCTCAGTGGATAGCAGGGTTGGGTGGGCTTGCTCCTTGGATGTCGGTTTTCTCAGACCCTGCCCAATCCCAATTTCCTCCCAAATCACAGGAAAGGAACTCGTATTTGAACCTGGCCTTCACTAACCCAATGAAGATACCGATGAAGACGCAGTGCTGTGGGTTGCGAACATGCCTCCCGCACGGATCATGTTCACAACCCAAGCATCCACTGTATATCATTTCCCGAAATTCTTTTGCTACCTGACATTTCCACCACATATGATAAAAGGTGCCTCCCCCCCCCCTACATTTCCAACATATATTTGACCCGCAGATCCCTTCTTTGGCCAGCGCTACATCCACGTCCTGGGGCCACGGAAGCTGTTCCACGTTGTGAAATACACAGGGGGCTCTGCAGAGATGGAATTCTTTGTCGAGGGTCTCCGCTTCCCAGACGCCGGCTTCGACGGTCTCGTCACCATCAACGTCAGCCTGCTGGAGCCAGTCGCTGAGGTTCGGCCAGAAAAAGAGGGGTGGGTTGGTGGGTGCAGCGGAAGCAGTGGAGATGCCTTCATCGGGCAAAGAGGATGCTTCAAATAATAATACTTTTTTAAAATTTATATGTGTCCCAGCCACTCTGGGCACCTTCCAACAAAATACTAAAGCACAAAAAGCCCTTGAACATTAAAAACTTCCTTGTACAGGGCTGTCTTCAGGTGTCTTCTAAAAGTCAGGGAGATGTTTATTTCCTTGACATCTGACGGTAGGGCATTTCTTTTTTTATATAATAAAGCTTATTAGATTTTCACAAATTTAATGTATAAAATTCAGTGTTACGTAAGGTTCCCATTCGGGCTGGTAGGACATCGTCATTTCAGTTTTAAAGACCACCTCAAGTGCCGCTTTTAAGCAAAAAGGTTTTGAAACGTCAGCTACAGAACGTTGATCAACAGCGCAACGCTGCGATGGAAGTGAAAGGTCTGTGCGGGTAAGGAAGCTGGTATGGCAGGGCAGGATGTTAGTCTGATATTTATTGTATTCACAGCCCACCTTTCAAGCACATGGTTCTCCCTCTCCTAAGTTACTCCCCACAACAACCCTGTGGGGTAGGTTAGACAGAGGGCCAGAGGCTTGCCCAAGGCCACTTAGCGAGCTTCATGGCTGAGTAAGGGGGATTCGAACCCTGGTTTCTCCCAGCACTCTAACCACTATGCCACACTGTCTAAACAGCAGTATGCAGCCCTTTTAGCAAGCAGCTAATGGAAGTTGTTGCTTTCAGGCAGCCAAAAGCCGTCCCCTCCTCCTGGCCACTGGCATGGTGTAACTGCAGAAGGAGCTGCTGATGTTAGGGCTCGACACTTCACTTCACACTGTTAATGTGCCAGTTTTCCCTTGGCAGGTGACGGGTTCGCTTTCAAGTTTCCCTTTTCTCTTTGTTTGCTACTTCAGCCACAAAGAGGCTGCTTGGTGTGTGAATCTCTCTCGCTGCCTCTCCCGCCCCCTTCCCACCTGCCTCTTCACCCCCACCCCAACAAAGCAATACGAATTGGGGGCCGCTAGAAGAAAAGGCCAGCTTTAAATTAAGCTGGACGGCCTTCTCATGTTCTCTCACTCGCCTGCTGGAATGCTGCGCATGACTCTCGTGGGGCCTTCCATTAGCCACCTGCTAATCTGGCTAGTGATCCCTAATGGATCTGTGTTCTGCCTTCTGCTTCCTTGCCCCAGCAGACCTTTCTCTTCCCTCACAGAAGCTGTGCTGTTGGTCAACGTCCCGTAGCTGCCTCTGTTTCTCTGGGCAGCCAGTTTTTAAAAACAAAGGGCCGTCATGTTTAATGGATTGGTGGCTTTTTATCACCGGTGCATTCTGCAACATTTCATTGGTGAAATAACAGGGTATTTAGCTGACCCAAAAACTCCAGCGGGTGCAGAATGCGGCAGTGAGGCTCCTTACGGGATCCTTGCCGCGGGATCACATTCACCCAGTGCTTTACCAACTGCACTGGCTCCCGGTGGAGTACAGGGTCAGGTTTAAGGTGCTGGTTTTGCCCTTTAAAGCCATATGCAGCCTAGGACCCACATACCTACAGGACTGCCTCTCCTAGTAAGCCCCGCGGAGGACCTTAAAGTCCACAAATAACACCACCTTGGAGGTCCCAAGTTGCAAGGTGGTCAGACTGGTCTCAACTAGGGCAAGGGCCTTTTCAGTACTGGCCCCAACTTGGTGGAATGCTCTGTCACAAGAGACTAGGGCCCTGTGGGACTTGATATCTTTCCGCAGGGCCTGCAAGACAGAGCTGTTCCGCCTGGCCTTTGGTTTGGTCTCAGTCTGACCCTTATGTTTCCCTCCCCATATGGTTTTGATCTATGGGCTACTTTCAAAATGAGGCTGCATTTTAAATGGCATTTTAACCTGTATTTTAAATTGGTTTATTTTTTAATTGTAATTTTACTGGTGTTAGCTGCCCTGAGCCCATGCACCGTTCTGTTTCACCAGTTGTTCTGAGATGCTACTAGCCAGCGTGGTTCTCTGCCACCATGGCTTGAGGCAGCAATCCTTCTGAATACCAGTCCCTGAAAAAGAGCAGAAAGTTCTTCCTAATGTTTAGTTAGAACCTCCTATCTTGTAATTTCAATCTGTTGGTTCGGGTGCTGCCTACTGGAGTAGCAGAATACAAGATGGCTCCATCTTTCTTCCAGGGTATTCCACAGACCCCAATTTTCACAGACACCGTGGTCTTCCGGATTGCCCCATGGATCATGACCCCAAACACTTTGGCGCCAGTCAACGTTTTTGTATGCAGGTAAGGTGTCAGAAAAGGAGGAGGCGTTGGAACTTAACAGGAGATGTTCTGAATGGTTTGAATTTGTAAAACCAGCTTTTGCGTCCTGAAACTCGGTTGGGGTTCAGGTTCTGTCCGTGGTGGGTTTCTTTTTTTCCAAAAACTAAGCATTCGACAGCAACGAGGGAGATGCAACAAACAGCAGCTGATAGTATAAAAAGAGAAACATTTTATTATGACCATCACTGATGTTTAATGCAAGTGCCATTTAATGACACTTTACAAAAGGATGAGGTCAGGAAGACATTCGATCCAGTTCGCATTGTAAAGCAAATCTACCTAATTCTCACCGCTCCAAATTTTGCAGTGAAGTTCCCTAACCAAGTTGTGTGTACAAAAAAAACACCATACACTGGTGCAAACTGTAAATGAATATCATACAAGAACGTGCTGCGGTTAGGGGAAATTGCTTTCCAAAATGTCTATTTACAAGAAGTTCAAAATGCAGACTGACGTGGTGCGTTAGGAGAAATTCTCCCTAAAATGCTGATGATTTTTTATTTAAAAGAAAATCACTAGCTAGTGTGGGAAGGTGGAGAACTGAAGGGAAGGTTTGAAAAAGTTAGAAACCAAAATCAACAGGTTTTCTCATCCATAGGCATCATGCTAGGTGGTCTGGAAGACAGTAGTGGGAGAAAAGGGAGAATTGTTTGTGATATCCTGGGGGGTGGGGGGTAGCTTCTTGGCAGGGGCTTTGTCGACTTCAGGGGAGAGGAACATCTGCAGCACTCCAGAGGTTGCTGGACTCCAGCTCCCATCACCATCCCTTAAGTCATGCTGGCTGCTGGGAGTCCAATGACACTTAAGGGGCCACAGCTTCCCTGTCCTTGAACCCAGACCCTCACTTGCCTTTGTTGCCCATACTTCACACCTCAAACATTTGCCTTTATTACCTGCAGCTACCCCTTTCACAAGGACGCGGGTGGCGCTGTGGGTTAAACCACAGAGCCTAGGACTTGCCGATCAGAAGGTCGGCAGTTCGAATCCCCGCAACGGGGTGAGCTCCCGTTGCTCGGTCCCTGCTCCTGCCAACCTAGCAATTCGAAAGCACATCAAAGTGCAAGTCGATAAATAGGTACTGCTCTGGAGGGAATGAAAACGGCATTTCTGTGCACTGCTCTGGTTTGCCAGAAGCGGCTTAGTCCTGCTGGCCACATGACCCGGAAGCTGTACGCCGGCTCCCTCGGCCAATAAAGCGAGATGAGCGCGCAACCCCAGAGTCGGTCACGACTGGACCTAATGGTCAGGGGTCCCTTTACCCCTTTCACAGCTCTGCCTCCTTTTAATGGGGAACTGGGGGTACCCTACAGATGTTCCCAGCTCCTGGCATCTCTGACCATTGACCATGACGTCAACATCTGGAGGGCCACAGCTGTTCCCCAGCCCTGCTCTGTGGAATCCACCCCACCCCACTTTCAAGCTGGCCATGAAAGCATCCCCAGTTAACCCATCTTTGTCCTCCCCTGTCAGTGTGAAGGATAATTACCTCTTCCTGAAGGAGATCAAGAACTTGGTCAGCAAAGCTAACTGCAAGATGTCGGTCTGCTCACGGTACATGAACCGAGGAGACCGGTGGATGCAGGTGAGTGGGTTGCCAGTCTTAACCCTTGGGGAGCCGTTGCTGCCAGCCAGTGTGGACAATACCAAGGTACTTGGGCCAACGACATGACTCAGCCTAAAGCTCCCAATCCACAATTCTGTCCACGCCTCCTGAACTGTAGTTTCCCAGGTTTTCAGTAAAGGTAAGCTGTAAGAAGAGATCTGCTGGATCAGGCCAATGGCCTATCTAGTCCAGCATCCTGTTCTTACAGTGGCCAACCAGATAGCCATGATGGGAAACCCAGGATTCGAACACAAGAGCAATTTTCCCCTCCTGCAGTTTCCAGCAAATTGGAATTGCTGTTTCCAACTGCAGAGGTAGTCCTCGTGGCTAGTAGCCACCGACAGCTTTCTCCTCCTCCGGGAATTTGTCCAGTCCTCTTGTAAAGCCATCCAAGTTGGTGACCCCGTCTTGTGGGAGAGAGTTCCACAGTTTAACTCCGTGCTGCACGAAGAAAGACTTGCTTTTTTCTTCCCTGAATCTCCCAACATTCAGCTTCATCGGATGTCCTCGGTTTTAGCTGTGGGCTCCCAACTTCCTGGCAGGATGCATGCTTAGCAGGCAGAATATTTGGGGGGGGGGGGAGGAAATGATTTCTATCCCCAGCGGGTCATTAAGGATCTGAGCTGGCTAGATTAAAGCAAAGCCCTTTGTGATGAGGCAGCTCTGCATCTTACAAAAGTTGGGCAAGTCCCCCTCTTTGGCAAGAACCCATGGGGTCCAAGCACTCACCCAGGGTCTGTGTTCCTTCGGAGAATTGAGACACGGCGGAGATTGCCATAGCTTTAAGAAATATGGTCTATTCACCTATTTACACCTTCAGTCTGCATGGAGAGAGTCCAGATCTTGCTGATTTCTCTTTTCCTCTGCAGGATGAGATTGAGTTTGGCTACATCCATGCCCCCCACAAGGGCTTCCCGGTGGTCCTGGACTCCCCGAGGAACGGAGGCCTCGAAGACTTCGCTGTGAAAGAGATTTTGGTAAGAGCATCATCTTCTTACCTCCGTTACCACAACATGTGACTTATCCTGAATTCCCTTGTGCGAAGGAAGTTTTGCTAAGGTAAGGTCTGCTCTCATCTGCTTTGCCATCCCAAACATGCCTCCTGCCAGGAAGGCAGACTATGCTGGCAGAGAGCAGAGCCACACTGTCCGTCCGACGCACATCCAGCCCACTTTTAAAGCGCAAAATTTCCATAAGAACCTAAGGAAAGCCTGCAGGATCAGGCCAATAGCCCATCTAGTCTAGCATCCTGACCTCACAGTGGCCAACCAGTGGCCTGCAGGAAACCCACAAGCAGCACAGGAGCTCTCTCCCCTACTACGGTTTCCAGGAACTCATATTCAGAAGCTTCACGCTGCAGAGGCAGAGCACGGCCATCGTGGATAGTGGCCACTGATAGCTTTAACTTACTCCGTGAATTTGCCCAACTCTCTTTTAAGCCATCCAAGTTGGTGGCCCTCCCTGCCTCCTGTGGAAGTGAGTTCCACAGTTTAACTATACTGTTGTTGGGCTCCCAGCTCCGGTCCTCATCACTGACCCCTGGCCCTGCTGGCTGGGGCTGAAGGGAGTCAGAATTCTGCAGCCTCTGGAGGCCAGCCCATTAGCTATCCCCTTGTGTGTATGGCAAGGGGGGGGCAAATGTGGGTATGGGAACTCCAGAAGGGCGATGTTGACCCAGTGTGATGAGGGCTGAGCCTAGCTCATTTCTCCAGAGCCCCCACCAGACCTTGTGTGCTTTTCGCTGGGGAGAGAGGGCAGCAACGGAAAGGGCAGCAATGGTTAAGGGCATCTGGGAGCAGCAGGAGGCTGACGTGGAACCCGCTGGGTCAGTCACCTGAAAAGAAATGGGTTTTTAATGCTGCTGTTTAGCTCTGTGAGATCACGTTGTCTTCATCTGCTCTGTTCCCCTTGGAAGGGGCAGAGCGAAGACACTGGATGATGCAGCACAGCTGGACTGCGTCATCTCCCCTGTTGCTTCCCTGCCCCCTAAAAACACCAAGATCCCCCCTTTTTTAAAGTTTTTATTATTTTATTTTGACAAAGTAATAATCATAAATAAATAAGATTAAAAATGTGCACCCCACCACCGAGACCATTCCATTGTAACTTATCCAGCCTCCCAAAATTTCAACACCTTTTGCGATCCTCAATGGTTTTAGAATAAGGGACTGACTTAAACAGCACCATAGGAGCTGCCTTTATACCCTTGGTCCAGCTAGCTCAGTATTGACTACACCGGTAGTGGTAGTGGTTCTCCAGAGTTTCAGGTCTTTTCTAGGATGCTGCTGAGGACAGAACCTGGGACCTTCTGCATGCAAAGCAGATGCTCTGTATCACTCAGTTTTACAGCCCTTTCCCTTTTGGATCAACGGCAGCTCCAGAAGGGCTCTCCAGATGTTCTTGCTTTGGGATCGCACATGCCTTCAGTCGGAGAACATAAGGGCATAGTGGGCATCCTCTTCTCACAAGGGCCCGCCAGATGCCCCAAAGCAAAACCAGCAAGTAGGATTCAAACACAAGAGCTCGCTCCTCTCTTGCCCTTTCCAGCAACTGGCGTTCAGAAGCATTTAATGCTGTATTGCTTTTAACACTCGATTGGGAGCTGCCCAGAGTGGCTGGGGAAACTCAGCCAGATGGGCGGGGTATAAATAATAAATAAATTATTATTATTATTATTATTATTATTATTATTTATTTATTTATTTATTTATTTATTTACTGCCTCCAAACGCAAAGCATGGTCATCGGGCTAGTAGGCATTGACAGCCCTCTCCCCTCCATGAATTTGCCTAATTCCCTAATCCTTTTTTTAAAAAAAGCCATCCAAATTGATGACCATTTCTGCCCCCTGCAGGAGTGAGTTCCGCAGTTTAACTCTGTGCTGCACAAAGAAGGACTTCCTTTTATACATCCTGAATCTTCCATCCAACGTTCAGTTTCACTGGATGTCCACCAGTTATTGTGTTACGCTTTCTCCTTGCCAGGCATAATTTGATCACGTTGCCACCTTTTCTCTAAAGTCGCAAACGCTGAAGCCTTTCCTCCTAGGGGAGTCTCCCTTTTCTGACCCGTTTCCACCTCTCCAGGATCCCTTTAGAGGTGAGCGTCAAGAACGGGCGAGGCATCTAAAAACTGCCCCCTCTTGCCGGACAGCCCACTGACAGCTTGCGTCAAGCAATGTCAGCCAAGGACAGGCAGGAACCCTTGCCAGCAGCGAATCAGAAAAATGGGCAGGGTGAGGGCCGAACCTTTGGCAACCCGTTAACCTCATTGGACCTCAAGTCTAGATTCGCACCACCAGATCTGGTCTGTGTGTGTCCTTCTAGCCTCTCGTGAGATGTCTGTACCCCTGAAATTTAGGGGGTGCCTGGGCACCAGTCTGTCTTGCCGCTGGGCGCCACCCCGCATCGCTGGTAACAGGAGACGGGAGCGCGGAGCGCTGTTGGCACCCCCCTCATGGTCCGCGCCCGCCTCAGAGAAGGTTAATCGCTTTTAAACATGGTGAGATCTATCATTTATCATGCCTCGAATGAGTACAGCCAGTCCTGGATTTGTCATGCAGGAAAGGAATACCACGTTGATCTCTGGCTCTTACTTTGCAAATATATATAAATATGTATGCAAGCAATCGCCCCTCTAAAAGGGGGGGTGGAATAATAGCATTTAGAAAAGCAATTTTGGACTCTGGAGCGAGCTGAACGTATTATATTCCAATTGTTTGCTTTGAAGCCTCCTCTATTCTGCCTCCTATCTTTTCCAATCTCATTTTCCAGATGGGACACTTTAGCCAAATATTCTCGCCCCCTTCTCCGGCAAGGCACACGTGGCCATCCATAAGCCCTTTGTGGGGCTTAATGGAAAAACTGAGAGGCGGGAGAAATTATTTCTCTGCGCAGAAGGACTTGGTTTGAATGAACCAAGGGGAGAAGCAGTCCTAGCCGCAATGGTCCCATCTGAGCCATTATAGGAATGGAAACTGGGATCTTTCCCGAAGGACCTTTCCTAAAAGCGGCAAAGTACCGTAGTTAGAATCTCAGAGCGTCTCAGTGAAAAGTCGCGGAATTGTGGAGTTTCTAGAAATTGGTGTTCAGAATTGATGCTGCCTCCAACTGCAGGGCAGAGCTGGCTAGTAGCCGTCACTAGCCCTCTCCTCCTCCCTGAATTTGCCCAATCCTCTTTTAAAGGCATTGGCGTTGGCGATTATCACATCCTCCTGTGGAAACAAGTTCCCCCAGTTTAGCTCTGTGCTACGTGAAGAAGTCCTTTCATAATTTTATCGGCCCTGAATCTTCCAACATTCAGCTTCAGTGGAGTTCTCGCTTTATGAGAAAGGAAGAAAGCATTTCAACTCCTCTATCACATCACCTCTTATTTGCCTTTTCTCTGAACTAATAAGTCACAAACACTGCAACCTTTCCGTCCCCTTGATCATATTGCTTGCACTTCTCTGGGCCCTCTCCAGCTCTGCCATCTCCTTTTTGAGGCAAGGCCTCGGGAGCCGTGGGTTTTGGAATCACCCCACCCCCACCCCTCGGCAGCAAAGTTTCAGGTCTCCAATCCCCAATGAGCGTGAAGAGGAATGAGAAGAAGGCTCCATCCCATTACCTCCCGGAGTTAATTGCCTCTCCGCCATTTAGGGGAAGCAAGTGGAAACCCAGGCGCTAACCCAAGACATCCTCATTCCTGCATAAATCATCCTTATGGCAGCCTCCCTCTTCCCACTGTGCCCACCAGAAATTGTGCCCTCGGGGCATGCGCAGAAGGACGCTGCAGTCTTCTCTTTCCACCAAGCGAGTCTCCCAAGCACAAGATAAACAAGGGCTGTGATGGTTCGGGGAGCTGCTGCAAGAGACGGGGTGCCAGGAGCCTGCCCCACTTGGTCAGGTGGTGTCGACTCCTTGGGGTGCCCCCTTTTCCCTACCTTATTGTTTTGTTGTTTTTGTTTTAATTCTTTAGTAAAGGTAAAGGGACCCCAGACCGTTAGGTCCAATCGTGACCGACTCTGGGGTTGCGGCGCTCATCTCGCTTTATTGGCCGAGGGAGCCGGCGTACAGCTTCCGGGTCGTGTGGCCAGCATGACTAAGCCACTTCTGGCAAACCAGAGCAGCACACGGAAACGTCGTTTACCTTCGCGCCACAGCGGTACCTATTTATCTACTTGTACTTTGACGTGCTTTCCAATTGCTAGGTTGGCAGGAGCAGGGACCGAGCAACGGGAGCTTACCCCGTCGCAGGGATTCGAATCGCTGACCTTCTGATCAGCAAGTCCTAGGCTCTGTGGTTTAACCCACAGCGCCACCCGCGTCCCTATTCAGTTTATTCTGTGAACAAACCTGTGATCTTGTAATGAAGGGTGATATATGTGTTTAAAGCATCAACATCATCATATACCCGTGTGGTGTTGCTGCAAGATTTCTCTGAAAAGATGTACCTAATTCAGTGACTTTTTGAAGAAGCACACACAAAATTAAAATGTCCACAGGAAGACAGGAAGCTGGGTTATACTGAGCCAGTGCCTTGGGTCCACCTAGCTCAGAGCTCTCCACACAGACTGGCAGCAGCTCTCCAGTGTTTCAGGGAGGGAGTCTTTCCCAGCCCTACTTAGAAGATGTCAGGATTGAACCTAGGGCCTTCTGCAGGCCAAGCAGGTGCTCTGCTACTGAGCTGCGGCCCCTCCCTGCTTGGAAATGCTGCCAGCATTGATTGAAATGGGGGCCTCGTCCGCCACGCAAAGCAGGGGCTATACCACAGAGTCACAGCCCTGTCCAAAAACAACTGTGCAATGATTGTAAATCTCACCAAGACTACTGATTAAAAGTTTCTGACATATGTATTTCACAAAATGTATGCACTGCTTGATTGTAAAAGGGGGAAAATAAAAACCTCAACACAATTATCCATCAGAATAACGCACAACAATCATTCAATGCATGCAGAAAGTCACAAATTTGCAAGAGCAGAATGTGCTGGGGTGTTTTGTTTAGTTTTTGAGGTTCTTTTGGGATTTAACACAACATTTCTCGACCCAGCTCCACCCAGGCAGATGCCCTTATTAATGCCATTTAGTGGCCCTCCCCTCCCCTCCAAAATCTTCCAGTCCTTGGGCTCCAGCGATGCAGCTGGCATGCTGCCCCCTTCCCAGGGAGGCTTTTGCAGCCCTCCCCATACCACGAATTCGTAAGATGGCATCGCAATTGGCTACGGCCACGAGGCTGCCCCAGTTATCCTCGGACAAGCAAAACAGGCCTTCGCAGTCAGGATTATTGAATGACGAAGGATTAAGGCGATGAAACAGATACCCTGAGTCATTCTGAAATCTATTTGGAGGTAGGATTCGTACGGGGAGCTCTGGTAACGTTATCCAGGCAAAAGACTCTGCGCGTTCTCTGGTGGCTTCCTGGCCACTCCTACCCACCCGCCATTCCGAGCCCACAAGGCCTTTAAGGAAAAGAGACGTTTTGTCCAAGGACATCACAGGGAAGGAATCCCAGTTCTTTCCTGGCCTTGGGATGAAGCCGTCAAGCTGTCGTCGGCCACAACTTTGCTTTCTCCTTGGCCGGGTTGGCGCAATCGCCGAAGTATCTTCTGGCAGGAAGAAAAAGGGCCCTTCTGCGATGCGCTTCGTTGCACCGCCCGGTAACCTAATCGCGGAGATGGGATTACACCTTGCAAAGTAGGTTCAAACAACCTAATATCCTGCCAGGCTGTTTTTCAGTGCCAAGTCTTGTTGAAACCTAGACCCTTTTTGTGATTCCTTTCCATCTTTCCTGCCCTGAATCCCTGTTCTCCTTTCTTAAAAACATAAGAAGAGCCCTGCTGGATCAGGCCCAAGGCCCAGCTGGTTCCTAATAATAATAATAATAATAATAATAATAATATTTTTTTTATTATTTATACCCCACCCATCTGGCTAGGTTTCCCCAGCCACTCTGGGAGGCTTCCAGCACATAAAAAACACAATAAAACTTCAGACGTTAAAAACTTCCCCATACAGGGCTGCCTTCAGATGTCTTCTAAAAGTTGTGTAGTTCCTTATCTCCTTGACATCTGATGGGAGGGTGTTCCACAGGACGGGCGCCACTACCAATAAGGCCCTCTGCCTGGTTCCCTGTAGCTTCACTTCTCTCAGGGAGGGAGCCACCAGAAGGCCCTCAGAGCTGGACCTCAGTGTCCGGGCTGAATGATGGGGGTGGAGACGCTCCTTCTGGTATACAGAGCCAATGCTGTTTAGGGCTTTCAAGGTCAACACCAACACTTTGCATTGTGCTCCAAAACATACAGGGAGCAGATGTAGGTCTTTCAGGATCGGTGTTATACGGTGGCTGCTCCCAGTTACCAGTGTAGCTGCCGCATTCTTGATCACTTGTCATTTCTGGGTCACCTTCAAAGGTAGCCCCACGTACATCACATTGCAGTAGTCCAAGGAGGAGATCATAGAATCATAGAGTTGGAAGAGACCACAAGGGCCATCGAGTCCAACCCCCTGCCAAGCAGGAAACACCATCAGAGCACTCCTGACATATGGTTGTCAAGCCTCTGCTTAAAGACCTCCAAAGGAGGAGACTCCACCACACTCCTTGGCAGCAAATTCCACTGTCGAACAGCTCTTACTGTCAGGAAGTTCTTCCTAATGTTTAGGTGGAATCTTCTTTCTTGTAGTTTGGATCCATTGCTCCGTGTCCGCTTCTCTGGAGCAGCAGAAAACAACCTTTCTCCCTCCTCTATGTGACATCCTTTTATATATTTGAACATGGCTATCATATCACCCCTTAACCTCCTCTTCTCCAGTCTAAACATGCCCAGTTCCCTTAGCCGTTCCTCATAAGGCATCGTTTCCAGGCCTTTGACCATTTTGGTTGCCCTCCTCTGGACACGTTCCAGTTTGTCAGTGTCCTTCTTGAACTGTGGTGCCCAGAACTGGACACAGATAACCAGAGCATGTACCATTCTGGCGAGAAAGTGCATGCGCAGGCAGGGTCAACCGGTGTACCAGATGGAGCTGGTTGGACCAGATAAGAGCATCCTGTTCTCACCGTGGGCAACCAGATACCCATGGGAAGCCCACAAAGAGGATTTGAGTGCAAATGCAACTCTCCCCTCCTGTGGTTTCCAGCAGCTGTTATTCAGAAGCATTGCTGCCTCTGGCTGCAAGGGCAGAGCATAGTCATTGTGGCTAGTAGCCAGGGATAACCCTCTCCTCCACAAATTTGCCCAGTCCTCTTTTTAAAATATCAAAGTCGGTGACTGTTATGGCTTCTTGTGGGAGTGAGTTCCACAGTTTAACACTGTACTGTGTGAAGAAGAGCTTCCTTATATCCTAAATCTTCCAACATTCAGCTTCACTGGATGCCCACAAGTATTGTTTTCGGAGAGAGGGAGGAAACTTTTGTCTTCCCACTCTCCATGCAGTTCATTTTTAAAAAATAATGTTTATAAATCTGTCTCTTAAATCATTCCTGTCCTAATCCCTGTTGGCCTTTCTTCAGCCTCGGAAGTTGACCCATGTTAAATTGCTGTATACAAGCAGCACGCGGGTGGCGCTGTGGTCTGAACCACTGAGCCTCTTGAGCTTGCTGATCAGAAGATTGGGGGTTCAAATCCCTGTGACGGGGTCAGCTCCCATTGCTCTGTCCCACCTCCTGCCAACCTAGCAGTTCAAAAGCACGCCAGTGCAAGTAGATAAATAGGTACTGCTGCGGTGGGAAGGTAGATGGTGTTTCCGTGCACTCTGGTTCCTGTCATGGAACGTTTCCGAGCACAATTCAAAGTGTTGGTGCTGACCTTTAAAGCCCTAAACGGCCTTGGTCCAGTATACCTGAAGGAGCGTCTCCACCCCCATCGTTCTGCCCGGACACTGAAGTCCAGCTCTGAGGGCCTTCTGGTGGTTCCCTCACTGCGAGAGGCCAAGTTACAGGGAACCAGGCAGAGGGCCTTCTCAGTAGTGGCGCCTGCCCTGTGGAACGCCCTCCCATCAGATGTCAAAGTGATAAACAACTACCTGGCATTCAGAAGACATCTGAAGGCAGCCCTGTTCAGGGAAGTTTTTAATATGTGACATTTTAGTGTATTTTTCATCTTTGTTGGAAGCCGCCCAGAGTGGCTGGGGAAATCCAGCCAGATGGGCGGGGTACAAATAAATTATTATTATTATTATTATTATTATTATTATTATTATTATTATTATTATGTGTCCTGTTGCGCCAGAAGCGGTTAGGTCATGCTGACCACATGACCCAGAAAGCTCCCTGTGGACGATGCCAGTTCCCTCGGCCTGAAAGCAAGATGAGTGCCGCAACCCCACAGTCACCTTTGACTGGACTTAACCGTCCACGGGTCCTTTACCTTTTACTTTTCTACAAGCAGAGCATTTGTGTGTATTCACCAGCAGTGCATGGGGTGTCTCAAGTCTAGATCAGTTACTCCTCTCCTTTTCCACTTAGAGGCAAGGAAAAGGAGAGAACAATAGATAGAACCATCTGCAGAAGTCAGTGATGGCCACCAACTTGAATGGCTTTTAAAGAGGGTTGCACAAATTCATGGAGTAGAGGGGTGAGCTCAGTTGGTTAGAGCATGGTGCTGATAACGCCAACGTTGCAGGTTTGGTCCCGGCATGGGACAGCTGCATAATCCTACATTGTGCAGGGGGTTGAATGAGATTATCCTCAGGGTCCCTTCCAATGCTACAATTCTATGATGGCTACTAGCCACCATGGCCGTCCTCTGCTTCCACAGTCAAATGCAGCAATGCTTCTGAATCCCAGTTACTGGAAGCCACAGGAGTGGAGAGGGCTCTTGCGCTCAGATCCTGCTTACAGCTTTTCCAAAGGCAACTGTGAGGAGAGGATGCTGGGCTTGTTGGGCTGTATGATGCAAGGACTTGTGGGAGTTGTAGTCCAAAACAGCTGGAAAGCATCTAGCTGCTGGAGGCTGTATTGAAGGCTCTTGTCCTGAGGTCAGTGTGGGACCTTTTAAAAATAAAAACCCACGAACTTCCCTATGTGTTTCTCTCCCTCCCCCAGCCAACCCCCTCCCCCCCTTCAAACATCTCCTTTTCCTTTTCGGGCAGAGATTTTTGAACTGCCAAATTGCAGATTCCCTCTCTGTCACTCGTAAATCTTCCTGGTGCTGATTTGAATCCATGACATCTTATCCCTGCAAGACAGCTGGTCCCCCAGCAGTTGGTGGCTACCGGCTTTCAGCACCGCAAACCTCCGCATACACGCAGGCATGCACACCCCAAAAACGGAGGAATGATATGCCCGAGTCCTCTCTCGGGGGAAGAAGGCAGGTGGGCTGGAGATGCTTCCCTGGGTGCTGAGACATCGTTTGAATTGGTGGCCTCTGTGAAAAGTTCATGGAAGGGCCATAGCACAGTGTGGTACTAGGGGCAACTGCTGGGCATGCAGAAGGTCCCCGGTTCAATCCCCGCTGGCAGCATCTCCAGGTGGGTCTGGAACCCTTGAGAGCCATTGCTGCAAGTCAGTGTAGGCAACATTGAGCTACAAGAACCAATAGGTTTGATTCAACGTGTTGTAAACAAAATCTGCCCTTCTTCCCTTATGGGGTATCCAAGAGCCCATATAGAGTCCTTAAGTGGGTTCCCTATTGGTAGGAGAGAATAACAGAGGCCAACCAGAGAATATTGAGAAGCAAAGCAGCCAGTAAGCCTGATCTTTATTGATCTGTTGCAACAGGGGGCTCCCCTCACCCGCAGGAAAGGAGGAGGACCCAGAACAAAGGTGTGCCTGCCCTTATATAGACATTTTAAATTCCCTGCCCTGGAGCTCAAAACCACCCCTCCATACATCATACATACATCACAGAAGGGGTGTAACCCAAGACCAACCCCCCCACAAACATCATTGCCTTTCCTGGTAGTCTGCCCATTCCTTTGAGATGGTGATTTCCCAGTTCCTGAGACAATGGGAAGGCTCCCTGACCCCCTCCCTCCTTGCAGAGAAAACATTTGGACAGTTTGGGAGTCAAAATGGTTTCAGGTTGGTCTTCCTGTGCTGATCTATGCACGTGCTTGGTTGGTACATTTATGAACATTTATTATATATGTAAGACCTTAAATTTTATTATTACAAACGTAAGGCTGCTCCCAACATTTCAGTTTTGTGCCCAGTATGTAGCTCTCTTCGTGGCCCCCAAATTTGGACTTAATTCCACATTAAGCTGTGTGGCTTAATAAACAGAGGCTATGTGCAATTTTCTGGCTGTGTGCGTTTAAGTAGATATGAGCTTGGGTTGCAGATGTGAGCTTGGATTAGGCGAGGCAGGGTGGGCTCTTAGTCCAGACCTTACCATATTTAGGGACGTTCGTCCTGGAAAGATACATATGCTTCACCCTTTCCCTTTCCCAGTTAAAGATCCCTTTTATACTTTGCTTTGGACTGCAGTGCAAAGTCAATAGCAAGAGTGCCTCTGAGCATATGTTGTTCCTGTTTCTTCTCACTTTTAACCCTGCTCTTCCCAAGGAGTCTGTTTAAGATTTTAACCTCGTTGTGGTTTTAGACTGGTTTGAGTGGATGCCTTTTCCCATTTATATTTGTGGCTCTGAGTGTATATATATGAATGATAATAGCAATAAATTAATTCATTAAAAGCAATCTCCTTTCCCCGACACACGCAGATGCAAATAATCCTCAGAGAATTGCCACGAGCTCAGCAGATAAAGTGAAAAAGTCAATGAGGGGGGCAGGCAGCCCACCCAGCTGAACTCTAGCAGATGCCCTCCAAATGGAGCTTATGGGGGATTTAAACAGCTCAGGGAACTGGGATGGGCCTGACTGTGGAGACATTTCATGCTTATTAGCAGAGTATTGTGACATCTTGTCTGTCAGGACAGCTGCTTCACACCTCCAAGCCCTCTGCAAGATAACATTAGGGCAACACGTGCCTCTTCTGCCCTTTAGAGCTTCCCTTGTGTTGCCCAGCAAGGTTTGTTTCAAGACCCTTCCCTGTTATTGACCTAAGGCGCCATCTGCACTGTGCATTTAAAGCACTATCATCCCACTTTACACAGTCATGGCTTCCCCAAAAAATCATGGGAGCTGGAGTCTGTTATGAGTGGTGAGGGTTGTTTGGAGAGTCCAGTTCCCCTCCGAGAGTTCCCAAAATTTCCCTACAATTCCTAGAGTTCCCTGGGAAGAGGGATTAATTATCAACCCATGAAGGAGCTCAGAGACAATTTATTGATGGTTATGGCTATTATTTCAGGCAGCCCTCTATTGGGAGGTTTTTGATGCTTAATGTTTTTATTATGTTTTTAGATATGATGTAAACTGCCCAGAGTGGCTGGGGAAATCCAGCCAGATGGGCAAGGTATAAATAATAATAATGATGCTGATGATGTTATTTCAATTTATTTTTGTGGTACCTTGGTTCTCAAACTTAATCCGCTCTGGAAGTCCGTTCCAAAACCAAAGCATTCCAAAACCAAGGCGCGCTTTCCCATAGAAAATAATGCAAAATGGATTAATCCATTCCAGACTTTTAAAAACAACCCTTAAAACAGCCATTTAACATGAATTTTACTATCTAACGAGATCATTGATCCATAAAATGAAAGCAATAAACAATGAACTACAGTGGAACCTCGGGATGCGGACGTAATCCGTGATGGAGGCACGTCCGCAACCCGCAGTGCTGCGCCCGCCCGCGTGAGATGATTTGGCGTTTCTGCGCATGCGTGAAGCACGATTGCCAAAACCCGGAAGTAACCCTTTCCGGTACTTCCGGGTTTCCCATGGTACGCAACCTGAAAACGCATAACCCGAAGCATTTGTAACCCGAGGTACCACTGTACAGTAACACAATCAATCAATCAATCAGTAGCTGAACTGGGTTCCACAGAACCACAAAAAGGAGCCGCAAAAACAAAAAAACAAAATAAATAGGAAAAACAGACAGACCTCAGCGTAGCACTCAAATCAGAAGTGTGGCACTCAAATCGGAAGCGTCACACTCAAATTGGAAGTGTGGCACTCAAAGCGGAGCATGTTCAGCTACTGAAAAAAGTTCGCAGACTGGAACACTTCCGGGTTTGCAGTGTTTGGGTTCCAAATTGTTTCAGTACCAAGGTACCACTGCAATGCCCTTTATCAAAAGATGTCAGGGCA
This sequence comes from Podarcis liolepis, assembly GCF_965112155.1. NCBI lineage: Eukaryota > Metazoa > Chordata > Lepidosauria > Squamata > Lacertidae > Podarcis > Podarcis liolepis. The sequence continues at coordinate 11,823,358 of NC_139561.1, read as the reverse complement.
GTGTACAACATTAGAGAACGAATTACAAAGAATCCGTGATAAAAACATAGTAAAAAGCATGCTGATAGACAGCCTAATGGTAAAATAATCATAATAATAGCAATCCTTTCCCCCACACTTTTACAGGCCATAGATTACAGTGGTGCCCCGCAAGACGAATGCCTCGCAAGACGGAAAACTCGCTAGACGAAAGAGTTTTCCGTTTTGGAGGTGCTTCGCAAAACGAATTTCCTATGGGCTTGCTTCGCAAGACGACAATGTCTTGCGAGTTCCTGCTGGTTTTTTTCCCATTCCCCCCCTTTTTCGAAGCCGCTTATCAGCTGATCCGATCAGCAGATAAGCCGCTAAAAGCCGCTAATAGTGCTAATAGCGCTAATCCGCTAATCCGTCAATGGGCTTGCTTCGCAAGAGGAAAAAACCGCTAGACGAAGAGAATCACAGAACGGATTCTTTTCGTCTTGCGAGGCACCACTGTACTTAATAATCAGAGGCCTGGGTAAAGAGGAATGTTTTTGCCTAGTGTCTAAAGATGATGGCACCAGGTGAGGCTTTCTGGGGAGAGCATTCCACAATCAGGGAGCCACCAATGTTTCAATGGAATCTCCGAGTTGCACCCTTTCAGCTGTACACACAGGCATTCACCATTTCCGTGTCAATTTAACAATGATACTTAACATTGTAGTGGGAGCCCTGTGACTGAAGCAGATATCTTTCCCCTCTGCAGGGCCCAGATTTCGGCTACGTGTCCAGGGAGCCCCTCTTTGAAGAAGTCACCAGCTTGGACTCTTTTGGGAATCTGGAAGTCAGCCCGCCAGTGACTGCCAATGGAAAAGAGTACCCTTTGGGGAGAATCCTCATTGGAAGCAGCTTCCCTATGTAAGAGAGTGCACGCAGATGTCGATATTGTAAAACACCAGACGACCTGAATTTCTGGTTTAAAAAAAGGAAACTCAAAACCCACTACTGACCATTATCAATCATAGGGCTTGGGCACCTTTTTTTTTGCCTTGTGCAAAGCCTCCCTCTGTTGCCTGCCATCGTTGGATGAGAACAGAGGCTAAAGGGGCATGGGAAGAATTAAGATAAATATGCATTTTCCTGCAAAGGACAAAACAGTCAGCCCTCTCTGTGGCCAGAAGCTGGTTGGACGGGCATCTGAGCCTCATGTCAATGGTGGCAAGAGGGATTGCAGTGAAAGCAGTGCAGAGGCGATGATGAACTCTGGCAAAAGAGAAGATCTGCCACCTGCCTCACTACTCAAATGATAGGGCCGGCCCTGTAAATACATGTCTGTTTTCACTGGCCCCATTTTTCTCTCTCGTTCTTTTCCTTCTCTTCTTCTGGGGGAATGTGTTTATATAACTAAATATCCAAAGATATTCCAAAGCACTTATCATCCAATAGTTTTTTTATACAGTCAAACCTCGGTTGTTGAACGTAATCCATTCCGGAAGCCCATTCAGCTTCTGAAATGTTCGACAACTGAGGCGCAGCTTCCGATTGGTTTCAGTAGCTTCCTGCACTCGGTGGAAACCACGTTGGATGTTCAGCTTCCAAAAAACAGTCGAAAACCGGAACATTTACTTCTGGGTTTTCAGTGTTTGGGATCCGAGATTTGACTGTACATACATAACCTCTTCTTGACATCCCACCCCTCCTTTCCTGATGTTTATTTTTATTACTCCTTTTTTTTAGCTGCTTTAAAACACACATATTTTTTATTATCTAAGCCCTAATATTGCTGATACTTTCAATAATCTGCTGCTTATATTTCAAAACCTGCCTGTGACTTCATGTATGGGTGATAGTTTAGTAAGTAGATAACCCATCAATGGTTTCCATTCTCCCTTAAACAATTCATCATTATGTCCTCTTCGTTTAGCAGTCATTTTCTCCATTTCAGCATAGTCCATCAGTTTCATAAGCCATTCATCCTTAATTGATTATCCTCCTTCTTTTTCTTGGGGGGATGTTGACCTTTTCAGGTCCGCAGGGCGGAGGATGACCAAGGTGGTGCGGGATTTCCTCTATGCCCAGAAAGTCCAGTCACCCATCGAGCTCTACTCTGACTGGCTGACGGTGGGCCACGTGGACGAGTTTGTGACTTTTGTCCCCATTCCTGGCAAAAAGGTGAGCATCAGCTGTGTAGGTCTGTGACCCTTACGCGTTGTCGCTAGTTAATTATGTGTTTTGGGCTGAGAAACAGCGATGAAAGCATAGCTGGTGTGGCCATAACCTTCTCCTCCTATGGATTCATTCAGTCCTCTTTTAAAGGATTGGACGGAGACTATGGAAGAGTCATGGGGACACACAGGGAGTCACACTTTCCTGAGTGTGCATGTGTGAATTCAGCAATGCTTAGCTTGTTTTGGGTTCTTAGTTCGTTAATGTTGTTAATATTGTTTTGTGAGTTATGAGCGCTGTAACGCTTTGTGAATTTTATAATACAGTGGTACCTTGGGTTAAGTACTTAATTCATTCCGGAGGTCCGTTCTTAACCTGAAACTGTTCTTAACCTGAATCACCACTTTAGCTAATGGGGCCTCCTGCTGCTGCCATACCGCCGGAGCACGATTTCTATTCTCATCCTGAAGCAAAGTTCTTAACCCGAGATACTGTTTCTGGGTTAGCAGAGTCTGTAACCTGAAGCGTATGTAATCTGAAGCGTATGTAACCCGGGGTACCACTGTACGACTTTTCTTGTGGTTGTGTTGTTTTCTTGTGGTTGTGTTGTTTTCTAAGTGGTTTTGTTAATGGTGATTAGTTGATTATTTTAAGTGATTTATGTTGCGGTTGTGATGATGATAAATAATAATAATAATAATAATAATAATAATAATAATAATAATAATAATAATAATAATTTATTTATACCCCGCCCATCTGGCTGGGCCTCCCCAGCCACTCTGGGCGGCTTCCATAGAAACCAAAAATACACTAAAATATCACACGTTAAAAGCTTCCCTGAACAGGGCTGCCTTAAGATGTCTTCTGAATGTCAGGTAGTTGTTTATCTCTTTGACATCTGATGGAAGGGCGTTCCACAGGGCGGGTGCCACCACCGAGAAGGCCCTCTGCCTGGTTCCCTGTAGCTTTGCTTCTCGCACTGAGGAAACCACCAGAAGGCCCTTGGCGCTGGACCTCAGTGTCCGGGCAGAACAATGGGGGTGGAGATGCTCCTTCAGGTATACTGGGCTGAGGCTGTATTCTGCTGTGTTATTATTTATGGCATGTAAGCTGCTTTGTGACTCATGTGAGTTAAAAGCGGCATAGGAATATAATAAATAAACAAAGCAAGGAAGCAAAGGTAAAGGGCTCCTGGCCAGTTAAGCCCCGTCAAAGGCAACTGTGTGGTTGCGGCGCTCATCTCACTTAGGCCGAGGGAGCCACTGTTTGTCCATAGACAGCTTTCCAGGTCATGTGGCCAGCATGACTAAACCACTTCTGGTGCAACGGAACTCCGTGATGGAAACCAGAGTGCACGGAAACGCCATTCACCTTCCGCTGCAGCAGTACCTATTCATCTACTTGCGCTGGTGTGCTTTTGAGCTGCTGAGTTGGCCGACCTTCTGATCGGCAAGCCCAAGAGGCTCAGTGGTTTAGATCACAGCATCACCCACATCCCCGATAAGCAAGCAAGTAAGCCATCCAGATGGATGGCCAGCATGGCTTTCTGTGGGAGGGAGTTCCATAGTTTTAACCATGAGCTGCATGGAAAAGTCCTTTCTTTTACCTGCCCTGATACAGTCCTTCATTTCCCTTTCCTCCTCTCAGCAATTCCGGATGCTCATGGCCAGCCCTTCTGCCTGCTACAAGCTGTTCAGGGAGAAGCAGAAAGAAGGTCATGGAGAAGCCGTCATGTTCAAAGGTAGGCTGTTCGGACAGACCCAGAACAAGAGTATAAAAAGAAACCCTGCTAGATCAGGCCAGTGGCCCATCTAAGCCCAGCATCCTCTTCTCACAGGGGCCAACTAGATGCATGTGGGAAACCCGCAAACAGAAGCCAAACACAAGAACCCTCTCCCCTCCGTTTGATGTTTAGAGTATAGCCATCGTGGCTCGTAGCCATTGATAGCCCTCTCCTCCTCCATGAATTTGTCCCATTTTCTTTTAAAGCCATCCAGGCTGGTGGGTCGTCCTGTGGGAGGGAGTTCCGCAGTTCAACACTGCACAAACGACTTTCTTTTACCAGTTCTTAATTTTCTGACATTCAACTTCGCTGGGCGTCCGCGAGTTGCAGTGTTACGAGAGAGGGAGAAAAGCTTTTCTCTAGCCACATTCTTCATGCCAGGCATAGTTTTATATACCTGTCGTGTTGCCTCTTACTTGCCTTTTCTCTAAACTAAAAAGTCCCCAAAATGGCAATCTTGCTTCGTGTAGCTGTCTTGGAACAGAGTCCTGCCTCTGAGGAGGGAATGGACTCTCTGGCATGTTTGCATTCATTCATTTTTTAAAAGAGCTTGTGCAAAATTGGCTCATCAGTTTTATCGCTCCTTTCGCAAAGCACTTTGTAACACAACCCAAAACTCCCCCCCCCCGTGTGTGTGTGTGTGTGTGTGTGTGTGTGTGAGAGAGAGAGAGAGAGAGAGAGAGAGAGAGAGAATCACACAAGTGGCTTTGCCCATCCTTATTCTGCACCAATGTGTGGGGAAGCAGGACAAAGATGCCTCACGGACGGCTCCTGCAATTGCCTTATGTCCCAAAGAATGGGGAGGGGAGGCCCATAGTTGGAACACATCATGGACCCTGGCTTCAAATTATCCAGCCTCCTTGTAGGGGATAATCAGATCCACTTCTTGCCTTGGACCCCCCAAGCTGAGCGTTTGCTATGTTCGAAATGCAGCTCCCCACCCAGCAGATGCTACTGCAGTCTCAGCTCATATTGGCAACATTACAGAAGCAGCAATGGTCACACCATGCATTTAAGGTCCATTTAAAGTACAGCGTTCTCCCTCCCTCCCCCCAAAAATTAATAATCATGGGAAGTATAGTTTACACTTTGGAACTCCCTGCCTATTGAGATCAATCAGGCTCCTTCAGTGTCCTCTTTTCAGCACTCGCTAAGAACATTTTTCTTTGGGCCAGCCTACCCATACAGTATATTCAGTTTGTTGTTTTACCTTTTATTTATTTATTTATTTAATCATTTTTTTCAATAATAACAACAACCACAAAAAAACACATACAACAAAAACCGCACTAATAACACAATATAACATTTTAGATTTGAGTACTGATATACCTTTGACTACACCTTTTAAACAATATTTCCCCACCTCTCATCCCCCTACTTCCCACCACCGTCCGCCTTATCGCTTAAATATCCCTCCCAGATTCCTTCATATTTAGCCATTCTTAATTTGCGTCGACAGGCAATTCGTTCATATGTGGCTAGTCTGTCCGTATTGTCAATCCATGTGCTCAATGGAATCTTTTTGCGGCTCTTCCAATTCATCAGAACATGGTTTTTTGCTTCTCATATGGCAGTTTGTTGTTTTAACTTGATTATTGTTAATGTCCCTTTTGGTCATTTTATTGCTTAAACTTTTTTAATAAACCACTTTGAGCTTGGGGGAAAAACAGCAATCAAGCAGTGCATAAATTTTGCGGAATAAATAGCGTGCCTCTCGCAGAGCTACAATACCCAGCACGCTTAAACTACAGTTCCCAGGATTCACTGGAGGGGAGACGTACAGTATTTCAGGGGTTCCACTCAGAGAGGTGGTCATCGAGACTTGGGGGTCTTGAAAACCAGGCACCCGGTTTCCTAAATTGGAGTCCCTGGAGCATGTCTTTAGGTACAGAACCTTCTCCCCGACCTGGTTCATTTCCTAGCTCTGGACTCTGGTGCATCTTGACGTCATCATAGACGTGTAGAGTTGGAAGGGACCACAAAGATCCTCTAGTCCAACCCCCTGCAACGCAGGAATCTTTTGCCCAATGTGCAGCTCAAAACCACGCTCCAGACATTAAGAGTCTCATGCTCTACAAATGAGGTCCTTGAATTTCAGGCCGTGCCTTAAGGGAGAGAGAGAATGACACTGTGCTTGTGGAGATGAACCTCTCTCCAGGCGATAAGCTCCAGTGGCAACAGCTGGAGGGTCAACACGGCCGCGAACTTCCCAGCACCTTTGCGTCCTGTCTTAACAGCTGTGCCACCTCGCCTTTTCAAAAGAAAAGGGAGAGGGAGACTCTCTTAGCATAACCAGGCTCAAAATAAAGCCTAACACTTTCCAAATCATTACGGGAGTTTGGCTCACGTAGTTCAAAGCCTACAAGCCCCGGGGCGCCAGCTCTTCAGCTTAGCTGGTGTATCTGCTTGGCACGCAGAAGGTCCCGGGTTCATTCCACAACTTGACAGACTCCTGCCTGAAACCCCAGAGAGGTGTGCCAGGCAGCACCGGCAATGTATTGAAAGTGCAAATCAATACAATTTATTAGCTAAAGATAAAGGTACCCCTGCCCGTACGGGCCAGTCTTGACAGACTCTAGGGTTGTGCGCTCATCTCACTCTAGAGGCCGGGAGCCAGCGCTGTCCGCAGACACTTCCGGGTCACGTGGCCAGCGTGACGAAGCTGCTCCGGCGAACCGGCACCAGAGCAGCACACGGAACGCCGTTTACCTTCCCGCTAGAAAGTGGTACCTATTTATCTACTTGCACTTAGAGGTGCTTTCGAACTGCTAGGTTGGCAGGCGCTGGGACCGAGTGACGGGAGCGTACCCCACTGCGGGGATTCGAACCGCCGACCTTGTGGCTTTAACCCACAGCGTATTTAAATAAAAATAATAATAATACATTTATTAGAATCATAGAATTGTGGAGTTGGAAGGGATCGATCCCCAAGGCTCATCTAGTCCAACCCCATTATTTTATTACAGTGGTGCCTCGCAAGACGAAATTAATTCGTTCCGCAAGTTTTTTCTTCTTGCGAGTTTTTCGTCTTGCGAAGCACGGTTTCCCATAGGAATGCAATGAAAATCAATTAATGCGTTCCTATGGAAACCGCTTGCCAGGCTGGCGGTGCGGAGAAGGGGTTTTCTCCCTACCGCAAGCCTTCAGGACAGGTAGGGGAACAGAGGGGAAGGGGCGCAGCGCTTCTCCTCTGTTCCCGGGGCTTGCGGTGGGAGGAGGGTTTTTTCTCCCCACCGCCAACATTCAGAACAGCATTCTGAATGTTGGCGGTGGGAAGGAAAACCCTCCTCCCACCGCAAGTCTTCAGGACAGCCATCCGAAGGCTGGCGCGGGGAGAAGGTCTCTCCGCCCCACCGCCAGCCTTCGGAGGAGCCTTCCGAAGCCTGGCGGCGGGAGGAGGTCTCTCCGCCCCACCGCCAGCCTTCGGAGGAGGTCCGAGGACAATGGGGAAGACGCGCTGCGCTTCCCCGCTGTCCCGGAGATTTCCCTATGGGCTTTCGTCTTGCGAAGGAAGCCCATAGGAAATTCGTTTTGCGAAGCGCCTCCAAAACGGAAAACCCTTTCGTCTAGCGGGTTTTCCGTCTTGCGAGGCGTTCGTCTTGCGGGGCACCACTGTATTAGTCCTTTCTTTCCTCTGTCTTGAATCTTCCAACATGCATCTTCTCTGGATATTTGAGCAAACAGACTGACTTCATCTAGTCATTCACTTAGAAGGGCTTAGCTCCCTCTGTAGGTGATTTATAGCCTGCAACAAACTCATCTGCTTGCTCCTGAGAAATACCATTGCATCCTCTTATAGCTGCCAATGTGTTTTCTTCTAGTGCCATCGCTGTCCAAGACATTTCATATTTGTGTGTGTGTGTGTGTGTGTGTGTGTGTGTGTGTGTGTGTGCGCAGTGCCAAATTTATGTATAAGCTTGTTTAAGCTATAGCTTAGTGCTCTACTCTCTTGGGGGCCCAAAAAAATTTAAAGGGGAAAAACCACACTGGATGTACATTTCCAAAATATAAGATTAAAACAAATAAAATAAAACCTACATACAGCCACAGTGTTTTGTGTTGTGTAGGCTCCTATGATGTAAGTAATGGGCCCCGCCTGCTAGCCTGCTCCCTAAAATATCACTGGTTTGCTCATTTCTATATATAGGGTGCCTACATTCTGCATGGACCGGTTGCATGGCAAGATGTGCAAATGGCTTTAGATACCTAATAGGTCCATCAATTACCATATAGAATATATTCAACACAAAAAACAGCGACAATTTGTTGTTGAGAAAGGACAGCTGGAGATATAAAAGGCCCCATTACCTGTCAGGAGCTTGTCCTACACTCGAGTAGGACCCTGGCAGGGACACATGCCCGACTGGCATGTTCTCTCCCTCCTGGTCGATCATTCAGGAGCTTCAAAAGCTTTCTTCTGCCTGAACATCACAGCGACTGATGCCAACAGACATCGGCACACTTAGGGATCCGCAGAGTCTTCACAGCTTGCGTAATAGACCTCAGCAACTCAGCATTTTGGCTAATCTACTTTATTTACATATAAACACACACGGAGCACTGCAACATGGCTCCCTCTCTCTCTGGGGGCCTCATCAAGCCTAAATCCAGCCCTGTGTGCAGTAACATTTGAGTTCCTTTCAGAAAATAAGAAGCTGCCAAGCCCTGCGGGTGGCTTCTAGGAATAACCTTCTTTCCCCCCGCCTTTTGTTCCCCCACCCCAGGGTACACCGGCACAGACACGAAGCGCGTCACCGTCAACAAGGTGCTCTCCAACGAGGTCATGGTGCAAGAGAATCAGTATGTGCAGGTACGTCAAGGATTAAAGGTAAAGGTAAAGGGATCCCTGACCATTAGGTCCAGTCGTGGCTGACTCTGGGGTTGCAGCGCTCATCTCGCTTTATTGGCCAAGGGAGCCGGCGTACAGCTTCCGGGTCATGTAGCCAGCATGACTAAGCCGCTTCTGGTGAATCAGAGCAGCGCACGGAAATGCCGTTTACCTTCCCGCCAGAGTGGTACCTATTTATCTACTTGCACTGCATGCTTGCACTGCATGCACTGCTAGGTTGGCAGGAGCAGGGACCGAGCAACGGGACTCACCCCGTTGTGTGGATTCAAACCGCTGACCTTCTGATCAGCAAGTCCTAGGCTCTGTGGTTTAACCCACAGCGCCACCCGCGTCCCTAGTATACAGTATAAAGCCCTTAACAACTTGGGACCAGTTTTACCTACCAGATCACGTTACCCCACACAGGCCCATTCAACCGCTTCAGTTGGCAGAATTGGCAATACTACACATAATCCTCATTGTACATTTGTAAGAATTTGGTATTTTAGTATGGCAGCGTCTATACTCTGGAACTCCCTGCATGTTGACATCAGGTGGGCGCCTTCACTGTGCTCTTTTCGGCACCTGCTGAAAATATTTTTGTTTAGAACAAGCCCGCCCAGACATGTAGAATGTTTCAGGAAGCATTGCAGTGATTCCCAGCCTTATTTTGGCCATGCCCCACCTAAGCATGTCTAAAATCCTGATTCCCCCCCCCCTGCCATGACAAATAATTCTTAATATTCAAAAAGTGAACTCCTATTCACTTGGAGGAAGCCTAAAAAGCCATTCACGGTTAATAACTCATTATTGAATTTCCCCCCTTAAAAATCAAATTGACCCCCTGTGGGGCGTGTGCCCTACATTGGGAACCACGGGGTTTAAGTCTGATGTTGTTCCTTTATTTTTGTTAGACGCTGCCCATCAATCAGATGGGTGGGGTATAAGAAATTATTATTATTATTATTATTATTATTATTATTATTATTATTATTATTGCTATTTTTATGTTTTCAAGAGTTGCCTTTACTGCTAATTTATGGTTTTATTCTCTTTGTAAATCACACTGAGATTTTTTGATTTTTTTTGCAATCAAGCCGTGTGTAAATTTTGTGAAACAAATCACATTATCTGAGGTCACTAAATCTGCACCTTTCACTTCTGAACCTTCCCCAGCGATGCATCGACTGGAACCGGGACATCCTCAAGAAGGAGTTGGGCCTGGCAGAAAAGGACATCATTGACCTCCCAGCCCTCTTCAAGATGGACAAGCAAGGCAAAGCGATGGCTTACTTCCCCAACATGGTGAGAATTGTCACGTGGGGTATTTAGCAAAAGAACTGGCTGGATCCCAGGGCTAATCACAGTCTCCAGCAAAAGAGAGTCCCCAGCGGAGTTTAAAAAGTGTAGCATTAAACCTTTTAATAGCCTGTTTGGTCCGCTACCAGAGCTTCTCCATTTCTACCGCTCTTAGCATTAAACATACCAGACACCTTAGTAAGTTTAAAAGCTGTACTTACGAAACTCCAATGGTCAGATTCAAGCATTATTCTGTGCAGCAGCAGCAAGACGAACGCAGGCAGAAAGTCTACATCCTATCTTGGGGAATTCATATAGTGAAAGACAAAGGAGGAAACTTAACTTCCTTCCAGGTGAGGAGTGTGATCTAATTGATTAACTAGCATATCCAAAGTAGAGCCTGGATAGCTCAGTTGGTTAGATCCTGGTGCTGATAATGCCAAGGGGTCCAAGGGTCATTAGTCCAGCCCCCTGCAAATCAGGAATATGCAGCCGTCCCATACAGGGATTGAACCTGCAACCTTGGTGTTCCACACTCTAACCAACTGAGCTATCCACATTTATTTACAATCAAGCGGCATATACATTTTATGAACTAAATAAATGAACCAAATAAGATGGGTGCTGGAGAAAGCAGTTGGCTGGAGGAGACAGCTCAAGGAAGGACTGCAGCCTGGTCTCTTTTTTGCTCTCTCCGCCTCCTTTTGTTTTGTTTTGATATATAGCTTTATTAAATCTCCAAAGATATTTCAAAACACTGATCACCCTATAGAGTGTTTTTTTTATACATGCATGACTTCTTCTTGACTTCCCACCCCTCCTTTCCTGATGTTTATTTTTATTACTCCTTTTTATTCGCTGTTTTAAAACACACACGTTTTTATTATCTAAGCCCCGGTATCCTTTCAATAATCTGCTGCTTGTATATCAAATCCTGCCTGCGATTTCATGTATGGCCGATAAGTTTGATAGATAACCCATCAATGGCTTCTTTCCATTCCCCCTTAAACAATTCATCGTTAGGTCCTCGTTAGCTCAGCAGTCAATTTCTCCGTCTCCTTTTGCATCCAGGTGAACATGATTGTGCTGTCGAGGGACCTGGGCATCCCCAAGCCATTTGGGCCTATCATCGAGGCCGAATGCTGCCTGGAGCAGCATGTCTGCTCCCTCCTGGAGCCACTGGGCCTGACCTGCACCTTCATCGACGACGTTTCGTCCTACCACAAGCAGCTGGGGGAGGTCCATTGCGGCACCAACGTTCACCGCAAGCCTTCTGCCTTCAAATGGTGGGACGTGACTCCATAGTAATAAGGGGAGATTTCCTGAAAACTGACCCGGGGGTGGGTGGGGAGAGGATTCGGACAAGCAGTTTTGCACCCCACATGCCTTTTTGACCCGAGTCCACCAATCCCGAGTTTCGAATCAGGTTGGTGCCATCCCAGGCGAACGATGGACTCAGGAGACCTCTGTTGGTTGAAGGAGCTGCACAAATCAATAGATGCTTTGTCGGGTGAGTGGGAGAAAACTGTTTGCCTGAATCCTCCGGCAGACGCAGCCTTTTTCCCCCCTGTTGTTTTCCGTTGCTCCAGGACTGGTGGGGCTCCTTTGGGGGGGTGTTAACTAGATTTGTGGGGGCTTTCTTTTTCACTGACGACTTTGCGGGTGCTGTGTGCTTTTTTCCCCCTCCCTTCTTTTTGCCTCCCAAAGTCCTTCAGCAGAATGCCAGCTTCCTTTCTCTGTGCATGCAAAAGAAGAAAAACAGAAGACCCGAAGCCCATTCCATATTCTGTGTGTTTTGTGTGTGTATATGCTATAGCTTTTTGGAAGTCGTGGCAGCTGGAGACGGGGGCTCGTATCTAGAGAAGTCCTCCCTGGACTTCCGGAGGCGGCGCGAAACTGTAATGGCGGTCCTCTTCGTTCTCTGAAGAGGGGCTCCGCGGAAAAGGGTCGTTCGCTGCGGCATAGCGACGACCCATTAAGATAAACCACGGGTAGAGTGAGCCCGTGGCCGTGGGACTCGGCGGGCACCAGAAGCTGCCCTGAAAACACAGAAGGGACCCCGTAAGGAGACCCGGAGTGAAGGAGGGGTAGCGGTGCTGTGAGTTCATCGCTCTTTCCGCGGAAGTGAAGCCGCGCGGCTGTTGCAGATGAGCGCTGACCTTTCTTCCTAAAACCAACACTAAACTGCAAGCAACATACCCGTGAGTAAAGGGATTTAAATTTGGTAAAGAATTTGTTGGATTTGGCTGAAATCGGGAGATGAGAAAAGGGAAGTCCGTCTCCCGACATTGCTGACAAGATCAAAGCAAAGTCTTAAGAAGCGGAAGCGCTTGAAACGGGACTTTGGGAAGTTTTAACTTTCTTGCGCTACTAGATCTATTCTTTATTTTACGGAAGGAAGGAATGGATATTGACTAAATTAAGCTGTAAATGTGGACTTTCCTCCTATTTCCTGCCTCTTTTGGTTTGTACTTCTAAAGAGTCAGACGTCGGACTGCCGGGGAGAGAGGTTGCGATAACTGCGGAAACAGTTGCAAAAACTTTTTTGGAGTGCAACTGATACATTTGAGCAGAAAAGACTGTATGAGACTTTGTTGCAAGCACCGTTGATGGAACTTTGCTGAACTTTAAGAGGTGCTTTGGGGAATTTTTTGGCCGGTGAAGGGACTGTTGGATTATTGGATTTACTGAGCAGAAACAACTTGGAACTTTAATGGCGGAATACTTCCTTCTTTGTCTTTGAAACTTGGTGGCACTCCCCCTACAGGGCTTTCGGATTATAAAATCCTGGGAACTGATCTTTGTTTTGGCTTTCATTCTACTGATTGTTTATAACTGGTTCTGTCTTTCCCATGGAACAATAGACAATTTGACCTTGAACACTGACAGATGTGTAATGAGTGGTGCAGGGAGAACAAGAGCATCTAAAGCTAAGGAAACTAAAGAGGCCAAGGAAAAAGAAAAAGAAAAGGAAAGAAAACCAGTACAATTTGTACAAACAACACTGACCCAAGGACGTCGATCGTCGGTTCCAGCTGTACTGGTGACACAGAGGGAGCAAGCTGAAATAACAGAGAAGCCCACTGAGGAAGATATGGCAGCAGGTGGGTCAGACACACTATTAAAACAAATATTGGAGCAGTTATCAAGCTTAAACCAGAAGGTGGATGACCAGTCTCTGAAAATAGACAAAGCGACTTCTTCGATACAAAAATTGACTGATCAAGTTTCCCAGCATACGCAAGCAATAGAGAACTTGCAAGGAGCAACAGCGGAAAACCGTGAACTAGCTGGAGAAGCAATTCAAAAAGTGGGAGCCTTACAAAAAGAAGTTGAAGAAATAAAAGGAGAAGTCAAGCCTCTGCACAAACAGGTGGGTGAACAACAAACCTACCTGTCAATGGTGGAATTGAAAAATCGTGAGAACAACATCAAATTGAGAGGCATTCCAGAACTTGAGCAAGGAGACTTGATTGGATATCTGACACAAGAATTTTCAAAGTTCTGGGGCATAACAGAAGATACAGACTTTAAAATTGTCTCGGCATACAGATTGGGAAGACTGGTAAGGAAAGACAGATCCAGGGACTGTTTGATAATTCTAAGATCAAGGGAAGAGAGAGACAAGATCCTAGGCCTCCATTTCAAAAAAGCAATTCAAATACAAGACAAAAGGGTGGAAATTTATAGAGATATCCCAAGACAGCTGTTGGACCTTAGAGCCACCTATACAGAACTAGCAAAATTACTGAGACACAACGCAATTCCCTACAGGTGGGAGTTCCCACAAGGATTATCCTTTACATACAAAGAAAGGAAGGTTAAAATTAGAACACCTGAAGACAACCAAAAGTTCCTTCACGATCACGGTGAAGATCTCCAAAAAGGAGCAGATTGGCTTCCACCTTTACCAACACCAATTCTGCCTGGAAGCGGGCCAACGCCTGCCCCCTCGGGATCGGAGCAAAAGGAAGACACCTCATCTTAAGAACATCTCAACTAGAACAGGATGTCCCTGCAGCTACTTAGTTGGAATATAAATGGCGGGAATTCTCCGGAAAAAAGAAGGAGGATATTTCATATCCTAAAAAAAGAACAATTGGACTTAATATGTCTTCAAGAAACACATGTGACCAGGCTCCACAGGAAAGTATTAATCAATAAAAGATTAGGCCAAGAATTTATCTCATCAGACAAAGTTAAAAAGAGAGGCGTTGTAATATATGCAAAGGAGAATCTGACACCAAAATTCTTATTCAAAGATGACCATGGAAGAATTCTCGCAATTGAAATTCAAACACAAGGGGAGAAGATTCTGATACTAGGAATTTATGCACCAAATGATGGAAAATCAGAATTTTATAAGAAGCTGCATGAGACACTGCTCGATTACCTGGACTATTCTAATATTATCGTGATGGGAGACATGAATGGGGTGGTCTCAACAAATATGGATAAATCCCAAAATCAAAATTTAACAACAGACGGCAGACTCCCCAAAACGTTTTTTGAAATGACAGACAATATGGACTTGATTGACATCTGGAGGACAAGGAACCCCTTGGGTAAAGAAGGAACCTTCTTTTCTGAGGCCCATTTGTCATGGACACGAATCGACCAAATTTGGATATCTAGAGGGCTGGCACCTAAAACAAGAAAGGTGGAAATCTGCCCAAAAACCTGCTCCGACCATAATGCCTTAAAAATGGAATTGAGACTTATCCCAACCGGATCCTTTAGATGGAGGATGAATGACACCTTGCTAAGAGATCAAGAGATCGTTAAGAAGGCCCAAAAAACTTTAAAGGACTATTTTGAAATAAATTTGAACACTACGGTCGAGAAGAGAACAGTCTGGGACGCAAGTAAAGCTGTAATGAGAGGGTTTCTGATACAACAGAACACAATAAAAAGAAAATTTTGGAATGGAAAAAAGGAAAAAATCTTAGAGAAAATAAGTGAAGGAGAGAAAAAGCTGAGGACCAAACCAAAATCAAAAGAGGTATTAAGAGAAATCAAATTCCACCAAGCACAATATTCGAAATTGATTAATCAAGAAATTGAATGGAAAATTAAACAAATGAAGCAGAGATCGTTTGAATCAGCAAATAAATGTGGAAAATTGTTAGCTTGGCAGTTGAAAAAAAGACAAAAGTTAAATACAGTTACAAATTTAGAGATTCAAGGAAAAATAGTGCAGAAACCAGAAGAAATAAGGAAGTGCTTCCACAGATACTTTAAAGATCTTTATGCACAGGGGCCTCAGCAAGAATCGGAAATAGACCAATTTTTGAGAATAAATGGTCTAACTAAAATAAGTCAAGACCAAAGAGTAATTCTCAACAGTAAAATAACCCAACAGGAAATTGAAGGTGCCATTCGAAATATGCAACTCGGCAAATCTCCAGGCCCGGACGGGCTCACCTCCAAATATTATAAGACTTTGAAGGACTTTTTGATACAACCATTATTGGAGGTTTGCAACCAGATTATGGAGGGGAAGAGGGCACCGGAAACGTGGAAAGAAGCATTCATCACATTGATTCCAAAGTCGGAAATGGAAAAGACCCAGCTTAAGAACTATCGTCCCATCTCACTCCTGAATGTGGATTACAAAATATTTGCAGACATTTTAGCAAATAGATTTAAAAAAGTATTAAATGAAGTAATTCATAAGGACCAAGCAGGTTTTCTCCCTAGCAGACATATGTCGGACAATACCAGGAACATTATTGACATATTGGAGCTTTTGAGAATTAGGAACACAAGGGCCGCATTAATTTTTATTGATGCGGAGAAAGCATTTGACAACATTTCTTGGAGGTTTATGAAGAAAAACCTGAAAGGGATGGGAGTGGGAAGGGGGTTTGAAAATGGAGTAGAAGCAATCTACTCAGAACAAAAAGCCAAACTGATAGTGAACAATGTGGTGTCGGAGGAACTCAAAATTGAAAAAGGGACACGACAGGGGTGCCCCCTGTCTCCTCTGTTATTTATTTTTGTCCTGGAGGTATTGCTGAATATGATCAGAGAGGACCGGTTGGTGCAGGGTATAGTGGTCGGAGCGAAACAATACAAACTGAAAGCTTTCGCAGATGACCTAGTCTTGACATTACAGGAGCCAGAATCTAGCACAAAAAAAGTTCTTGAACTTATCTCGGAGTTTGGTCGGGTGGCGGGATTTAAGCTTAATAAACAAAAAACCAAGGTTTTGGTTAAAAATCTGACACCTACAGAGACAGAGGGGTATCAGAAAGAAACAGAGTTAAGTGTGGTGAAAAAAGTGAAGTACCTGGGGGTATTTTTGTCCACCAAAAATTTAAATTTATTTAAAGATAATTATGAAAAATGCTGGTTGGAAATCAAAAAGGATTTGGATATATGGGCAAGATTGAAACTTACCTTGTCAGGCCGAATCGCAGCTATAAAGATGTGTGTTTTGCCAAAAATGTTATTTTTATTTCAAACCCTACAGGTCGTGGACAGAATGGAATGTTTTGGAAAGTGGCAGAAGGATATATCTAAGTTTGTCTGGCAGGGCAAAAAGCCCCGAATAAAATTTAAAATACTAACTGACTCAAAAGAAAGAGGGGGGTTTGCCCTGCCGGATTTAAGGTTGTACTATGAAGCTGCAGCCTTCTGCTGGTTGAAGGATTGGTTCTTGTTGGAAAACACTGACGTCCTAGACCTGGAAGGGTTTGACAATGTTTATGGTTGGCATGCATACTTGTGGTATGACAAGGCAAAGGTTCATAAATTGTTCAAAAACCATATTGTCAGAAAATCAATATTTGCTGTATGGATGAAGTACAAGGATTTACTAGAAAGTAAAACCCCGAGGTGGTTATCACCAGTGGAAGCCAAAGTTTCCAAAAAAAGGCCCAATATGGAGGCCTACTGGCCAAAATATTGGGAATTAATTGAAAGAGTTGGAGACAACTGGAAGCTCCAAAGCCAAGACAAATTAAAAAATAAGGTGCGAGACTGGCTACATTATGCTCAAATGCAAGAGGTTTTCAAAATGGATAAAAAAGTTGGTTTCCAGGTGGAGAAATCGAAACTAGAGACGGAGTTATTAGAACCCAAAACTAAGGTACTTTCGAGAATGTATAACTTGCTGCTTAAATGGAATACACAGGATGAGACAGTTAAATCGGCTATGATAAAATGGGCACAGGATGTAGGACATAACATTATGTCTGAGGACTGGGAAAGGTTATGGAACACCGGTATGAAATTCACGGCATGTAGTGCCTTGAAAGAGAACATTATGAAAATGGTATACCGGTGGTACATGACCCCAGTCAAGTTGGCTAAAATATACCACCTGTCTGATAATAAGTGTTGGAAATGTAAGGAGGAAGAAGGGACATTCTTTCACCTCTGGTGGACCTGCCCGAAAGTAAAGGCCTTCTGGGAAATGATATACAATGAGTTGAAAAAGGTATTTAAATATACCTTTCTTAAGAAACCAGAGGCCTTTCTGCTGGGCATGGTGGACCGGAAGGTGCCAAAGAAGGACAGAACTCTGTTTATGTATGCGACAACAGCAGCAAGGATTCTTATCGCAAAGTACTGGAAGACACCAGATTTACCCACACTGGAGGACTGGCAGACACAGTTGTTGGACTACATGGAGCTGGCAGAAATGACTGGCAGAATTCGAGATCTGACCGAAGAAACAATAGAGGAGGACTGGAAAAAATTCAAGGATTATTTGCAAAAATATTATAAGTTGTTTGAATGTTAAGATTGTGCATGATTAGGAAACGTCACGCTTCCGCAACCTATTTAAGCAAAGGATAAAATAAGCGTAGATAAAAAAGAAAAGGAAACAAATTTGAAACAATATATTATGTTTATTGTGAAGGTACCAAAAGTAAACTACAAACTTTCGAAATTGGTAACATAATAAAGTCAAAGATACAATAAGTTGTGAAACAAGGTAACAAATTGCTGATCAGGTTAGAACAATGAATGCAATGTTGGGAAGATGTGGGGAGGTCCAAAAGAAAGTAAATTTATGAAACATGATGTGTAACATATTCAATTTTTTTTTTTCTTTTTTTATTTTTCTTTATATATAAAAAAAAAATGTTTCTTGTATGTTGCTATGTAAACTAATTTGTGAACCTATGAAAAGGAACGCAATAAAAAATTTTATAAAAAAAAAAAAAAAAAAAAAAAGAGAAGTCCTCCCTGGCTTGTAGGCCCCTTAGTGTATTAACTTCCATGGGTCTACTCTTGGGTAGGATCGGATACAAGCCTATATAACTGGTTTGGGGCATTATACCAAAAATAGTATCATAACAAATGGAAAGACGCTTCTGAGTTGGTAACAATAATATTAATAAAATGGGGAAAACGCTCTTGTTGGTCTTTTTAAAAATGGTTGTATTTGTGCATTCCTTTGGGTTCCTTTGGATTCTTTGGGTTCCATATCCCTTACATTCAAGGTGTTCAAAGCAACCTTCCTCAGCCACCAGGTCAGTGGTGTCTTCCTGATGTTCTCTACACACATTTATGGCCCCTCAAAAGCATGGAGGTTATTCGTGGAGAATTAGTCGTAGGGTGCAGATTTCCACAAGAACCTAAGCAGCGCCTGCTGGATCGAGCCAAGAGAATCCTGTTCTCACAGTGGCCCCAAAGGGAGACCCAAAAGCAGCACCCAAGTCCAACGCAAGAAGATCCATGGGGAGAGGCATCCCTCTGGGCCCAGGACCTTGAAATCAGCAAGGCTGTTGCCAGAGAGGCCTGTGCTTTTGACCCTATGAATCTGAGGTTTTTATCTGCGCCAGCCACAGACACTGGTGCAACTGCACAGCTCACCAATCAGTGTGGAAGAGTGAAAAGGTTTGCAAGCATTGGAAGAAATTGGTCTTCCTCCCAGAAACTTGAGGACTAGAAACTTAAACCTTTCTGTAGGAGGAGAAAGAACAGGTTCCCCGAAAGAATGAGGCAACAGGCCTCCTCCGAGGAAAGGTATTCTTTGCATGTGCCACATTAATATCCAAATATGACATATACAGAGAGAAAGAAGAGGCCAAAATCAAGAGCCCCCTGCCCCTGACAGGGGTATCAAATGAAATGAAATGAGGGAGATCGGATTAAGAGGGCCGCAGGGGTGATCTGAGAAGGCCCCCAGCTGCCGTTAAAAAAGTAAATTAAAAACCCCCACAAAACTTCCCAGGCATTCGGACAGCGCCACCACTGACAGTAATGTCAGCCGGAGCTGAGCAATGGAATTAAAATTAGTCCCGTGTCTTTCCAGTGGGGTTAAGCATCTCACATGGTGCACGACCCTCCTCTCAAATACCGGCTAGGAGAGAGAATTGCAATGACATGGCCGCCTCTGCTTGGGCACATGCCAACTCTGGGAAGCTGAGATGGCGGCCTGAGATGGAGCGCATAACTCCCTGGAGTCGCGATCGCCTCTCCCCCTTTGTTGTGGGCGAGGGTAGGGTTACCCACCAGCAGCTGGAGCTGCAGCAGCTGAGCCCACCGAAAGGAGAGGTGGCCCTGCGTCAGGACCTCTGGCTGGCCGGCACATCGTTGCCCCCGTCCCACATAGATGCTAATCCCGGAATTATTGACATGTCGCATGCCTCCCAAACGAAGGGATCTAATGATGCCATCTAATACATGAAAAATGTTGGCTGAGGACGACCCCCATTCCCGGCCCCAGCTAAAGCAAGGAGGGCCAGAGCTGGATCCCTGAGACAGTGGATCCACAAGGGTGATGAGGGAAGGGGGCCTTAGATTCCAACTAGCCCTGGAATCCCCTTTTTCCCCCCTTACTTAAAACAGTGCCCCCTTTCCCCCAGTCCTGCCTGACACCACAGCTCTCCTGTCGATGCGGAGCATGGGAGCTTGCCAGCTTTGGAAATCGGTCTTTTACTCACAGTGGTGAGGACTAGAAACTTGCAACTCACCAGCCGGGTGTTCACATTGCAGGCAGGTCCCTGGTTTTCTCGCCAGCATCGCCAGGTACAGCTAGGAACGTGCCTGAAACCTGGGACAGCTGATACCAGTCAGAGTTTCCCAAACTTGGGTCTCCAGCTGTTTTTGGACTACAATTCCCATCATCCCTGACCACTGGTCCTGCTAGCTAGGGATGATGGGAGCTGTGGTCCATAAACAGCTGGAGAGACAAGTTTGGGAAACCCTGCTCTAAGGGCCTGACTTGGCATAAGGCACTTTCCTCCGTTCCTATTTAAAGTCACCCCTCAATTTGCAGCGATAAGGACTAGAAGCATGCTTTGTTTTTAAGGGAAAAGATGTTCAGTTCTTGACATCTCCAGGCAGGGCTGGGAATGGAACCTGCCTGGAAACCCTGAGAGCTGAAATCAGTTACCATTGCTTCTGGCAATTCCAGAACACAAACAGAAAACAAACCAAAAACCCCACCCTCTGCCTTCCCCACCAAGCACCTGACATGACCCACTCAGCTCCTTTGCAAGATAAGGTAGCCCTGCTGAATTTTGCACAGCTCAACTACAGAGCTTCCCCCCCTTTTCCTGTTTTGCATCCATTGAAGATGATGATGTCTACATTCACTGCAACAACTTGAGCTACTGACCTCCAACTGTCATTGGTTGGCTGATGGTCATGCATGAAGGGAGCTGGCATCTGTGCATGAAAAGAAGGCAAAGCAGTGATGGCCGCAATTAGGGGCAGTAAAGGCAAGTGACGGCAAAGGTGAGTGATGGCGGGAGAAGGAATCAGGCAACACCAGGGGGGCTGCGGCTGCTACATCCCTGTGTGTAAAGGAGGCAGAGTTATGATGGAGACCCAGGGGCAGGAAAGGCAAGCGATGGTCAGCCTGCAGCAGCGGAACCTGTGGCCCTCCAGACGTTTGCAGATGCCAACTCCCAAGATCCCTGCCAGCCAGCATGCCCAGTGGTGAGGGACGATGAGGGTCGCTTCAGCTCAGTAACCTTCAGAAGGCGCCAAGCTGGTGAGCCCTGACCTAGATGAAACATCACTGCTATTTGGACATGCCTAGCCAAGCAATCAACGTGGGGAGATACCGTATTTTTCGCTCTTATTGGACGCAGTTTTTCCTCTCCAAAAACTGAGGGGAAATGTGTGTGCGTCCTATAGAGCGAATGCAGGCTTGTGCCATAGCCGCGCGCAACCCCTCCGGCAAGGAGAGGCTGCACGGGGCTAAAGGGGAAGCCAAAACAGTGAGCGGGATCCATCCCGCTTGCTGCCTTGCCTTCTTCCATAGCTGCGCACAACCCCTCTGGCAGGGAGAGGTTGTGTGCAGCCTGTACGCTGCTCTTTGGGGCTGGGGGGGGGAATATTTTTTTCCTTGATTTCCCCCCCTAAAAACTGGGTGCGCCCTATGGTCCGGTGCGCCCTATGGTGCGAAAAATACGGTACTTTACATTCCTTGCTGAAAGGGAAATAATGTAGCTTCCCCAACTCACTGCGATTAAACTGTTCACTTGTGGCACAAATTCAGGCAATGCTACCCTCTTCTGGACGGTTTGGCTAACACAGTTTGTCACCTCAAATTTCAGGGGCGTCCTATGTGAAGCCAAAACCCAGCCTTCCCTGTCTCCCCGCCTCTCGCCTTCCATTGGATGTCGTACTTGTGACACCCCACAAGCTCTACGTCTCAGTCGTGCCCCCCTGCATGCACCTTTAGCAAACTGAGAGGCAAGCATTTCCACCGCACACAGAAAACTTGCACCAGCCGCCTCCTGCTTGCAGCTGCTCAGCATTGCCAGAATCATTCCTCCCACAGCTGTGTTTGCTTGTTAATTACCACAGAGCCTAGGATTTGCCGATCAGAAGGTCGGCGGTTCGAATCCCCGCGACGGGGTGAGCTCCCGTTGCTCTGTCCCAGCACCTGCCAACCTAGCATTTTGAAAGCACGTCAAAGTGCAAGTAGATAAATAGATAGCGCTCCGGCGGGAAGGTAAACGGCATTTCCATGCACTGGTCTGGTTCACCAGAAGCGGCTTAGTCATGCTGGCCACATGACCCGGAAGCTGTACGCCGGCTCCCTTGGCCAATAAAGATGAGCGCCGCAACCCCAGTCGGCCACGACTGGACCTAATGGTCAGGGGTCCCTTTACCTTACTCCACCACTGAGCAGCAACAATCCAGCAAAAGGGCCTCATGGCTCCCAGATGCTGGGAGCCGGAGTCTAGCAATTTATTGAGAACCACAAGCTCTCCATACTTGAACTGGACCGTCACTAGCCTTCGCTGCCCCTAGCTGCCATCATGTTAGTCATCATCCCTGAATATAGGCCAGGCTGGCTGGTGCTGTTGGGAGTTGGAGTCTAGCAATTTCTTGAGAACTACAAGCTCTTCATCCCTGAACTGGACCATCACTTGCCTTCACTGTCCTTAGCTGCCTCCAATGCAACTATGGCTTTTTTAAACACAGGGACAAGGAATCTTCAACCGTGCAAATGTTAGCATGGGACAACTCCCATAATCTCTGATCGTTTGGAGTCTCTGGAAGACCATCGTCCCTGAACTGGACCATCACTTGCCTGCCCTGCCCTGAGCTCAACGCTTTCCTTTAATGCGGGGGGGGGGGGGGACCAGTGGTTCAACTCGCTTCAAGGATCTCAGGGCGGCAATCATGTTCCATCCCAAGACTCTCCCATAATCTCACAACAACCCTCCGAGGTAGGTCGCGCTGAGAGATTATGATTGGCCCATTGCTGGGGAAGAGAACAGACCACAGATTTGAACCCAGGTCTCCCTAGTCCTAGCCTGACACTGCAAACAACAACACCACCAATCTGCACACCCCACAAAACATCCAGCAAGGTTTGGGGTCCAAACGTTCCATTTATTTCACCGTTTCCTTCTTTCCTCCCCCTCCCCGGTGCTCCCCAGACGCCATTTTCCTCCCAGCCTCCCCAAACAGGAAATCAGACCAACTAATACAAGTCCATACAGACATAAACCCGTTCCCACTTAAACCAGCCAGCGGTGGGGGCCGCAAGGTTTCGTTCTGGTACATGCACCTGCCTGTGGGCCTGGAATCTGCGCCACACGGACTTTGCCGGGAAAGAAAAGTTCGGGGCTCTGTTCCCTCACAAAAGCACCTCGTTCCTCAGCTGGCCCACCTCACTGCACCATCGCCCACCAAGCTGCGTCGAGGGGCAGCACCCAGAAACACCGCAAGCAAGAATCGCGACTCCCCTCCCCTGGGAGACCCCACACCAGTTTTCTGTCCCTAATTGAAAAGCCCCGCTCTTCCGGAAGCTCAAGCAAGGAACCCTGCGTGTTCACCCCTGTGTTCTGCCAGTCAAGAACAGAACCACAGAATGGTAAAGTTGGGAGGGACCCCCAAGAGTCTGGCATCACGGCTCACAACAGTCAGTGCCGTGCCACTGACGGTTCCCTCACCCCGTCGGCAGCCCTTAAATGCGGACGGTGTTGATCCGCAGCGGCTGCACGTTCTTCCCGTTGGCGTGGCTCTGCCCCGGGCTGAAGTAGGAGCAGAGCTTGCCCGGGAAGCGCTCCCGGAAGGTGTACAGCCAGGACATGTCGTCCGCGTTGTAGAAGATCAGGAGGCCGCGGTCGTAGTCCAAGAAGACGCCCACCTTCTCCAGCTTGCTCTTGACGTTCAGCCGGGTCCAGGGCTCCGTGCAAGCGCTGTACTGGTTGCCGTCGTGCATGACGATGCAGTAGAAGCCGCGGCTGGGCTGGATCTGGATGCTGCCCTTGCGCGTGACGGCCTCGTGCGCCAGGCCGATCATCCACTGCGTCTTCTCCGAGACCACCACCTCCCAGTAGTGCACCCCGCCGCCAAAGGCTTCCGAGCCCAGCACCGAGACCTCCACGTCAAAGCGCTTGGGGGAGTCCTGCAGCGGCTGCGGGTGCAGGTTGCCGTAGGCCACGATGGTGCAGTCGTCGGAGAGGATGAGGCGCTGGTGGGCCGTGGAGGGGTCCAGCGTGAGGGTGGCAGGCACTGTGGGGAGAAATATGTTGCTATTTATTCATTTTGTAATATTTCTACACCGCTTGGTTATGGGAGGGTGGGAACTCCCCTGGGCCGTGTTCAGAAAGTGGTGGTGGTGGGGATGAGTGTTCAGACCCCTGGGCTCTCACTTATCGGGTGCCTCAGGGTTCTGTCTTCTCCCCCATCCTTTCCAACATCTACATGAAGCCGCTGGGAGAGATCATCAGGGGGTTTGGGCTGGGTGTCCATCAGTATGCGGATGATACCCAGCTCTACCTCTCTTTCAAATCAGAAACAGTGAAGGCGGTGAAGGTCCTGTGTGAGTGTCTGGAGGGGGTTGGAGGATGGATGGCGGCTAACAGATTGAGGTTGAATCCTGACAAGACAGAAGTACTGTTTTTGGGAGACAGGAGGCAGGCAGGTGTGGAGGATTTCCTGGTCCTGAATGGGGTAACTGTGCCCCTGAAGGACCAGGCGCACAGCCTGGGAGTCATTTTGGACTCTCAGCTGTCCATGGAGGCGCAGGTCAATTCTGTGTCCAGGCGGCTGTCTACTAGCTCCATCTGGTACACAGGCTGAGACGCTACCTGCCCACAGACTGGTACATGCTCTGGTTATCTCTTGCTTGGACTACTGCAATGCGCTCTATGTGGGGCTACCTTTGAAGGGGACCCGGAAACTACAACTAATACAGAATGAGGCAGCTAGACTGGTGGCTGTGGGCAGCCACCGAGACCACATAACACCGGTCTTGAAAGACCTAAATTGGCTCCCAGTACGTTTCCAAGCACAATTCAAAGTGTTGGTGCTGACCTTTAAAGCCCTAAACAGCCTCGGCCCAGTATACCTGAAGGAGCTTCTCCACCCCCATCATTCAGCCCGGACACTGAGGTCCAGCGCCGAGGGCCTTCTGGAGGCTCCCTCACTGCAAGAAGCCAAGTTACAGGGAACCAGGCAGAGGGCCTTCTCGGTAGTGGCACCCACCGGTATTTTAAACTTTCACCACTGTAACTAAGCCAAGTTTTACTGCCTCTGCAACTTTTTTCTGAATGCTATATGGAATAGCACATGAATGTGACCTTTGGAGAGTTTGTAAGTATACCATTTTTAATTTCCCAAACATGTGGTCTTTTTAGATGCGAGGGGAGTTCTGAAACTCACAAGGGCATATTTCAACGGTCTAACAACCTATATCTCCATGCTTTACTTTGCTGCGTCCTTTGTGATTTTAAATCTCTTCTTGGGTTCTCTCACCAAACGTGGATTGTGGCATTCTACTTTTACACCTATTTTTTTTTCCTTGCACCAACACTAAGAACCTTCCTTTCCCAACAACACCTTTGAAGTGGAGGTCTTTTATCCCAGTCTACATCTACCTCAAACTTGCAACTGTCACATAAAGCTGATTTTGTTGCGGCCGTTCACTGTTAAAATCGGGATATTTTTACAGGAAGCAATTCAGAAATGAAGCAAACACATTCACTCACCTGGGTGGATGTCCTGAAAAAGAGATTTCCAGATCGTGTACTGCAAGGGGCCCATATACTTGGAGGTGGGGAAGTCCTCGTACGTGAGGTTCGTTTCATGGATCTTGCCCTTGAGCCTTGTGAGGAGGAAGAGAACTAGGGTGAGCAAGGAGCATGTGGGCTGCACACACTTTCAATGGGTCTACTTGATGTTTGCTAGACACGGTGGCTGTACTCTGCCTCCATGGCCATGCTTCTGAATGCCAGGTGCTGGAAAACACACCTTTAGTTTTTCCTTTCTTTCCCTTCTCCCTCTCTCTTTTACTTGTCTTTTCTTTCTGACTTTTGTCCTTTTTTAATAATAATAATAATAATAATAATATCTTTATTGTCATTGCCCCCTTCGGGGACAATGAAATTACTTGACTGCTCCATAAAAACACTAATTAAACAATACAGTATAATACAGCAAGGGAGATTAGATGACTTTCAAAGTCCAGGCTTCCCATTCAGGGCCGAGATCGCTCTGGAGAAGAAGCTGTTCTTAAGACGGCTCGTTCTTGTCTTCATCGTCCTGTATCTCCGTCCCGACGGCAGGAGCTCGAAGAGACAGTGACCAGGATGCGATGGATCTTTTACTATATCCAGTGCCTTCCTATGGCACCTTCTGGCATAAATCTGCTCTAAGGTGGAGAGTGGGCAGCCAACAATGCTCTCTGCTGCCTTAACAACCCTGCACAACCCCATCCTGTCCTGGGCAGTACAGCTTCCGTACCACACACATAAGCCATAAGTGAGCACGCTCTCAATGGCACAGTGATAGAAGGCAAGCAGCAGTTTCTGCGGAAGATGGTTTTTCCTTAGTATTCATTAGACTGTTTATCTTACTATAGCATAAAAAGTAGCTGTTTTGTCTTCGTATTTTATAAAAAAAGATGCTTTGCAATGGGTTTGTATTTTTGTATAGCTGTGAATAAACATCAAGCTGAAAGAATGAAGGAATACAGGAAGGGAGAATTGCTCTTTTACTGAGGTCCGGCTCACTGGAGCATCTGGCTGGCCCCTGTGAGTCAGTAATATCCAAGGCAACACAATGACCAAATACAATGATACGATATCAATAGACACTCTTTATATGATATGAAATACCATATTTTTGCTCTATAAGACGCACCCGACCATAAGACACACCTAGTTTTTAGAGGAGGAAAACAAGAGCAGCAGGATACAAAAATGCTTCATAAACCCATCTATATGGCGAATGGAAAAGTACCGTATTTTTCGCTCTATAAGACGCACCAGACCACAAGACGCACCTAGTTTTTGGAGGAGGAAAACAAGAAAAAAAAATATTCTGAATCTCAGAAGCCATAACAGCAAGAGGGATCGCTGCGCAGTGAAAGCAGCAATCCCTCTCGCTGTTCTGGCTTCTGGGATAGCTGCGCAGCCTGCATTCGCTCCATAAGACGCACACACATTCCCCCTTACTTTTTAGGAGGGAAAAAGTGAGTCTTATGGAGCAAAAAATACGGTATAACAACAATTGCTATGAAGCAGTGGTCATAAAGTTATGAAGAATAATTCCACAAAACAGTGGGTATATCCGGAATCACTGTTCACAACGTCTGTTTGCAAACTACTTCGGCAGCGTTGGACGCCATAAACAAAGCTTTACAGCCTGTTTTCACCAGATAAGAATCTGATACATCGCTTCTTCCAGAGACTTGCATGGTCTTCAAAGACTTTCAGAGACTTATAAGACTTATCTTTATTTGGTTTCACGTTTTCAAGAGAATCCATTAAGAGTGCATATTTGGTGACTTTCAGAGATTCGTAAGTTTTCTGTTTATGTGATTTCATATATTTCATATTCTATAAAGAGTGTACATTGATATCGTATCATTGTATTTGGTCATTGTGTTGCCTTGGATATTACTGACTACTGCAACGCAGGGGTTAAATTGTTTGCCCCCCCCTGTGAGAACAGGAAGCTGGCCTGATCCAGCAACCCCCTCCCTATGTTCCTACGAGTGATGTTTAGTTTGAGGCAGCTGGGGAAGGCTGCTCTATCCCTGGTGTCAGCCGCCCGCGCAACTCGGCCTACCTCTCGGACAAGGACGCAATGCCGGCCAGGAAGGAGTGCTTGTCCGCCTCGGCCAGCCGCTCCTGAAGGATCTGGCTGCCCTCCTGGACTTTGCGGAGCTGCTGGCTGTAGCGCTGGATCTTCTGCTCGATGTCCGTCAGAGTCCGGGCCGTGTCCGCCTCCAGCTCCTCCAACATGGCCTTCTGGCGCTCGCGGAGCAGACGGTGCAGCCGTTCAAAGGCCTCCCCGATCGTGGCCCGCAGGCTCTTGGCGGAGGACTGCGTAGAGAGAATGAGATGCAAGCAAGTCATGGGCAGAACTTGGCTTCCCCCTGATGAAGACCCGTGATCGCCTCGATACCGCCCTGCAGGATTGTTCTGCGAAGACGGGGATCTTGCGGATCTTGTGACTTATTTAAAGCCGTGTGGGTGGGGGACGGGGTGGGGAAAGAGATCTCCCATTTTGGTGAGAGGTGTGACTTTAAAGTTGCAAAATAACCAAGCACGGGACTGAGTGAGGGAGAAAAACAATGGGATACCAGCTCTGCCCAAGGCATGACAGATCACAGAAACAACTGGGGAAATATATATATCCCATTTTACCAGGACAGGAAAAAACAATATGGATGGAATAAATGTCACACACAGGAAGAACAAGGATATAGTTTTGAGATCCTCACTTGTAGTTTCATAAATCATTTAATGTGTCAACACAAATAGAAATTATAAATATTGCAGCTGTTGTATTATTATGACTGGAATGTAACTGAAATCAGTAAGATTTTGGAATGCAGAAATAAAGAAAATCATCAATTCTAGCATGTGGGGGGCACTTTATCTAAACTATATAATTTGGTATTTAAATGATTGATTTTAGTAATTGTATTATAAATTGGTATTGTTATAATGAGGCTTTTAATGAAGGGATGGAGAACCCTGGGCCCTCCAGATGTGGACGGCCTCCTTCAACTCCCTTCATCCCTGACCACTGCCCACGCTGGCTGTTGGGAGTTCGAATCCAGAAACATCTGGAGAGACACAGGTTCCCCATCCCTGCCTTAAAAGAAAGGCTGCAGGTCAGCGGTAGATGCCCAGCTCCATTTGCAGAAGGCGCCAGCTTCAAACCTCAGCAGCACCTTCAGGTAATACAGTGGTAAAAGGTAAAGGGACCCCTGACCATTAGGTCCAGTCGTGACCGACTCTGGGGTTGCGGAGCTCATCTTGCTTTATTGGCCGAGGGAGCCGTACAGCTTCCGGGTCATATGGCCAGAATGACTAAGCCGCTTCTGGCGAACCAGAGAAGCGCACGGAAACGCCGTTTACCTTCCCGCTGGAGTGGTACCTATTTATCTACTTGCACTTTGACGTGCTTTCGAACTGCTAGGTTGGCAGGAGCAGGGACCGAGCAACGGGAGCTCACCCCGTCGCAGGGATTCGAACCGCCGACCTTCTGATCAGCAAGCCCTAGGCTCTGTGGTTTAACCCACAGCACCTCCCGTGTCCCTTAATACAGTGGTACCTCGGGTTAAGTACTTTATTTGTTCCGGAGGTCCGTTCTTAACCTGAAACTGTTCTTAACCTGAAGCACCACTTTAGTTAATGGGGCCTCCCGCTGCCACCGCACCGCTGGAGCATGATTTCTGTTCTCATCCTGAAGCAAAGTTCTTAACCCGAGGTACTATTTCTGGGTTAGCAGAGTCTGTAACCTGAAGCGCCTGTAACCTGAAGCGTATGTAACCCGAGGTACCACTGTCACGGTCAATCAGGGATGAGGATCAGGTGGGCCTCCAGATATTCAGGAACTACCACTCCCAGCATCCCTGAACACTGGCCACAGTGGCAGAGGCTCTTGGGAGCTGGAGTCCAGCAACATAGCCACCTGCCAGGGATTCCTTGGCTGTGATTCCTGCATTTGACCCTTGGGGATCCCTTCCAGCTCCACAATTCTATGATTCTGTAACGTCAGGAGAGCTGCAGGTTCCCAACCCCTTGCTGCAGACACAGGCAGGTGACGCATCCGGACCATTGGCCCAACTAGCTCAGTGCTGCCTACTCTGACTGGCAGAGGCTCTCCAGTTTTCCAGGCAGTGGTCTCTCAAAGATGTCTTTGGGGACTGAACCAGGAGCCTTGCACAGATGCTCGGCCAATGAGCTACAGCCTTTCCTGCAAGGCAATGTCGAGCCTGGTGGACTCCAATGGTCTGTCTCACTGTAAGAAACCTCCCTTGTATGCTTCTGCATGCTTAGCACCCGAGCGACTGTCAGCAAAGGGCCCTTGGATGTCGAAACATGAGCAGCGTCACCACCACAAACCTTTTATCCGAAAGCGCTGCAGTATTTGCACTCTGGGGGGAGCGATCGGATCTGAGCAATGTTCCCAGCTCCCTTCAGTCCCCAGAAAACAAGGGGGCTATTCATTTGGTGAGAAGGCAGACACCTGAGGCTTCAAAATCTCTTCCGCAGCTGATATCAACAACTAGAAGGCTTTAAACTAGCATGGGAAGTTTTTTAAAGGGCTCCTTTTAGCAGAAGGCAGGAGTGAAACAGGTGAAAAATCTCTAGTATTGGTTTGCAGTCTTAGAACACAAGTCAAATTTTTCAGGGATGGGGAGACAAACTGGAATTTATTTAAACCCCGTTTACTTACAATCAAGAGTGGGGAAATCTGTGGCCCCCCAGATACCACAGAGCTTAAGTCACACCATTTGTTCAGAGCCTTGTTGAGGACTAGAAGCCTGTATTTTTATTTTTTGAGGAAAGGACCACAGCTCAAGGGCAGAGCATCTTCTTAGCATGCAGACCTTAGCATGAAGGTCCCGGGTTTCATATCTTGGCAACATGTCCCGAGAGGGCTGAGACTGTCTCCCCAGACCCTGGTTGGTCAGTGTTGGCGATACTGACCTAGATGGACCAAAGGCTTGATTAGGGAACTTCTTATTTAAACCAGCTCTTTGTCCAGAACAATGAGGACTAGAATATTACTCTGTTTTCAGGGGAGGGCTATAGCTCAGTGGGAGACACCTTGGTCCCAGGTTCAAACCCCAAAGGCACCAGCTAGGATGAGGAATGTCACCTGCCTGAAACTCAGCGTAGGCAATGATGGGTTTTGCTCAGGAGCCTTCTGACATCACCCAGGTACACCTTTGGGACTGGCCAAACCACCACCCCAGCCTTTACCTTTGTCTCGGCCAGCTGCCGTTTCAGGAGAGCCAGGGCTTCGGTGTGGCCGCGCTCACTGTCCTGCAGAGTCTGCAGCTGCTCCTTAAGTTCCCTCTGAAAAATAGATGGGCAGCAAGGTGATGCAGTGCCCGCAGTTTCAGCATCATCCAGGTGGGTCTCGCACCCATACCCTGCTCCCGCTGCAGAGCTCAGGGGCCCTCCCAGAAGGAGGCAGTTAATCAGACAGCACAGAGTTAAACTACGGAACTCCCCACCACAGGAGGCGGTCGTGACAACCAACCTAGACGGCATTAAAGGAGGATTGGGCAAATTCATGGAGGAGGGGAGAGGTGGCTTTTAGCCACAATGGCTCTGCTGTTTGGCCACTGCGAGAACATATAGCTGGACTATATAGGCACAACCAGGGCTTTTTTTCTCAGCCCAAGATCACAAGAACTTAGTTCCGGCACCTCTCCGGTGAGCGCCACAGCCATTCTAAGAGAACAAGGGAGAAGTCCATGGTAAGCGCCATGGGACCCTTCTCCTCCAGCCCCTCCAGGGACACAACAGGCCTCCTCCTCCACCTCCAAGGGCACAACAGGCACCCTTCTCCAGTTCCCTCCGGGGCAGAACTGGACCCCCTCCCCTCCTCCAGAGGCACAACGGGCACCTTCCTACAAGGCCACAACTGGACACGTCTCTTCCAGCTTCCCAGGGGGATAACAGGCACCCTTCCCCGCCAGCTCCTACAGAGACACAGCAGGCACCCTCCTCTCTCCAGGGCTGCAGCAGACAGCCTCCTCCCCTATCCCTATCCCGGCCTCCTCCTGCTGCCCAGGCGCAGCAGGCCCCTCCTCCCCTCTGCGCACCTGGAGCTCCTCGAAGGCGTCGTCGAGGCTGGTGACCTGGTGCTGCTCGTGCACGGCCGGCTCGTCGCAGAAGAAGCAGACGACGGCGCGGTCGGTGAGGCAGAAGAGCTTGACCTTGCCGTGCTCCTTGGCGCAGGCGAAGGCGGAGGCGCCGCGCTGCTGCGCGCTCAGCAGGATGGCGTCGAGAGGGAAGGCGGCGTAGCGCTCCACGATGTTGGCCAGCTTGAGGCTGGGCGCCAGCGCCGGCTCGGCGAAGGTGCGCCGGCACTCGGGGCAGTCGCGGGCCGGCGCCGCCTGCGCCTCCTGGCGGCTCCAGTGCTCCGTGATGCAGCGGCGGCAGAAGTAGTGCTCGCAGCCGAAACTCACCGGGTCCTGGTAGATGCTCAGGCAGATGGAGCAGAGCAGCTCGTCCTTCAGGCTGCACGACGCGCCCGACGCGCCCGCCATGGCGCGCCACCACCTGGACCCAGCCGCGGCCACCGCTTTGCCCCGGTTCGCCTCGGCCCGATCCGGCCCGGCCCAGCAGCCAGGCGCCTTCTCCGGGCTCCCTTTGTGTCTCCTCCGAAGGACGGCGCGCCCAGTGGAGAGATGGCGAGGGGGCCGCGGCGGAGAGGAGCGCAAACCTGGGCGCCTGGACGGCGCGCCCGGTGGAGAGATGGCGAGGGGGCCGCGGCGGAGAGGAGCGCAAAGGGACCGAGAGGAAGGAGAGATGCGTCCGCCGGCCGGCCTCGTCTTACCTCCGCCTCCTGCTTCTCTACCTCCGGCTCCTCCCTGCGCCCCCGACGGGCTGCAAAAGGAGGAGCAGGACGAAGAAGAAGAGGCGAGATGGATCGGAAGAGCAGAGCCGGCGCTCCGCCTTCCCGTGTTGGACAAAGCGAGCCGGGATCGCAGGTTGGGTGGAGGCTGCGCGGCCCGCTAGGCGGCGCCGGATTCCGGTCTCCGTCGTTTTCACACCATCCCCGAGGGAGGTCACACAACCGCCTCTCCGCGTTTGTGACAACTCGGTTTTAGGGGGCCAAGCCTTTGGAACTCGCTGCAGAGGGACATCGGGCGGACGCCTTCGACGTACCCTTTCCGGAATCTAGCCAAATCCTATCCAGGTGGTAGGAAAGTTGGTGCAAGTTACAAAAGAAAAAGAAAGGACATACGCAAAAAAGGAAGGATGCAAACACATCTGAATTGACATTAAAACTAAACACGCATCCAAAATGCGAATCTGGGTTGTTTAGTGCAAAATCCCTGGAAAGAATTAGTATTGGCAGTGCTGTTTTCTGGAGGTACGCAGGGGTACCACACCCCTAAACATGTGAATCTTTGTACTTTTGTCCATTTACTGTGTTTATTTTTCCTGATTTGAACTATAAAATGGAGATTTTCTTGAGTCAAAATGAGAATACTGTACCCATAAACTTTTTTTTTTAAGAAAAAAGTATTGGGTATTGGTATTGGGAAACCCAGCAAAATGGGTGGGGTATAAATAATAAAATTGTTGTTATTATTGGTTGATGCCAGTTTCCATCTGTTTCAAGTCTGTTACTATTTTTAACTTTCTGATACAGTAGTTTTAAATTGCTGTTGTCGTTTTTCTTGTTGGTAATTTTATCTCGTTTGTAAACTGCTCTGAGGTTTGTTCTGTTTTGTGGCCAAGCAAATTTTATGAAATGTAAATAAAATGATGGGAGTTCTGGAGGTGTCTCCTCAGATCCCTTCCAGCCCCGGGCAGGACTCTGTTTCACGCTATGGCTTTTTCAGTGTTGTCGGGCCCTCATGGTGGTTCTCCATAAAACTTCTTGGCACAGGGAGCAAATCAACAAGGGGGTTGGACTAGATGGCCTTTGGAGGTCTCATCGAAATCTACCATTCCATGATTGGATGAGGATGAATGGCAAAGAGGTACAAATGAAAACCAGAAACGGCACTACAGAGGGGCTGGAATGTGTTGCATAGGGAGTTGAATAGGCAGAGGAGAGGTGCTAATAGATCTCCAGCCTCAGAAGGCCCTTGAGATTGGAACGACACTGATATTGCAACTTGCACATTGCCCAAACTATTACAGTACTTTTATTTTTATTAAACTAAGCTCAAAAAGTATAGTTAAAGCTATGGTTTTCCCAGTAGTGATGTATGGAAGTGAGAGCTGGACCATAAAGAAGGCTGACTGCCGAAGAATTGATGCTTTTGAATTATGGTGCTGGAGGAGACTCTTGAGAGTCCCATGGACTGCAATCAGATCAAACCTCTCCATTCTGAAGGAAATCAGCCCTGAGTGCTCACTGGAAGGACAGATCGTGAAGCTGAGGCTCCAATACTTTGGCCACCTCATGAGAAGAGAAGACTCCCTGGAAAAGACCCTGATGTTGGGAAAGATGGAGGGCACAAGGAGAAGGGGACGGCAGAGGACGAGATGGTTGGACAGTGTTCTCAAAGCTACCACCATGAGTTTGACCAAACTGCAGGAGGCAGTGGAAGACAGGAGTGCCTGGCGTGCTCTGGTCCATGGGGTCATGAAGTGTCGGACACGACTAAACAACAACAAAAGCTCAAAAAGACAATGAGAAACTCAGCAGCCTTTACCAGTTGTATTACCTATCAATGCAAAAGGAACACAAGTAGATCACAGATCATAGATTTGTACGGTTGGAAGGGACCAGGAGGATCATCTAGTCTGACCCTCTGCAATGCACGACCCGGAGATTAAACCCTCCTTTCAGGCAGTGCATTGTTAAACTAGCGGCTACCCCAATCTCTGCAGAGGAGTCCACGAATACAGTTCTTAAAAGAGGGACGGTTCCTGCCAAAGGTCTAGTCGCAGGGAGTTCCGCGGAGCAGGACCTATCACATTAAAGGCATGGCCACTAGTGAAGGCCAACCGAATATCGGCAACGGCATCCCTTTTCTTTTGGCACAACTAGGCTAAAATCAAGGATTTCTCCATGGAGATATCTCACCTCTAAACGTGAGATATTTAAGAATGCTTTTATCCAAAGCGAGCCCGGAAGCGCCCGTTCCAAACTCATGGAATGTGTAACTCTTCCTATTCCTATCTCTGATATCACCGCAGCACCCGTCCTCGCGCATGCGTAGAGTCCTCACGTATGAGCGCCGCATCATAGAGACGAGGAGTGGGTGGGTAGAGCGGCTACCTCCCCAATCCCGTGCGAAGGTGCGCTTCTTGTCCCGCCCCCACTACGCTCCTCCCCCGACGCATGCGCCGTCCCTACCTCGGCCGCCATCTTCCTTCGCGGGAGGAGGAAGAAAATGGAGCCCGGCGGGGCCCGCCGCGAGAAGCTGCCGCCGCCTCCCATCCCGCTGCCGCAGCAGGGGACGCCTCCCAAGGGCAAGGACGGTCCCAGCAGCCGCCTGGAGAAGGCCAAGCAGCGCGCGGCCCAGCAGGAGCTCAAGCAACGGCAACGGGCCGAGGTGGGCGGGGCCATGCTAATTGGGGCCGGCCGGTCTTCTCGGGCTTGCGCTGCTCTCGCGAGACATGAGTGACGGGGAGGGGAGGGGCGCCTTCTTGAAGGCAAGATAGGGGTGTGGCTGTGCTAATAAGGTGCGTACGGTGTTCTCGGGTCAGCGCTGCTCTCGCGAGACGTGGCAGGGAGCAGACTGGCGGAAATTCCGCCCGGTCGGCATCATTGAAGGGCAGCAGTTGACCCGGGGAACTCCCTGCCACTATTACTGTTTCAGGTAGGTAGCCGTGTTGGTCTGACGCAGTCGAAATAATAAAATAAAAATAAAATTGTTCAGTTAGTAAGAGACCAACTATTATTGTTGTTGTTGGTAATGATGATGATTATCGGCTTGTATGGGGCTTTAGGGGAGGGGCAGGGTGGATTTGATTTAAATCAAATCGATTTAAATCACTAGTCAGTAAGACTATATATATATATATATATATATATATATATATTTACAGAAAGACTTATTGCTGATATAATCTTAATACAGTATTTACAATCAGATGAATATTTCAATTTTAGAATAAATTTTTAGAGCAGTTTTTACTTTTTTATAAAAAATTACTGATTTGATTATAATAGATATGCATAGACAGATAATTATGAAATTATTGCGAGGTTTAATAAGTTAACCTTATATTTGGTCAACTTTTCTGCTGTACTTTATTGGAAGGAGAAAAATAATCACTTCCTTAAAAACAATTTAAACAATGTATTTAACTGAAGCAATAACATTATAGCATATGTATCCATGTTTGTTAACTGATGTGCTTAAACTTTTTTTTAAAAAAAAAAAACTTAAAACAAATCCTTATTTCCTGATTAGACTTTGGACTATAATGTAACCTAAAAAGAAAACAATCTTTAGAAAGATTTTTCCTCCAAAAGCATTTTATTTTAAAAATCCAATTTAAATCAAAAACATCTGATTTTTTTTTAATCATTGATTTTTATCCACTCTGTGAACATGTCATGCTCCTTCTGGGGTACTTTGAGCATCTTTGGTCCCCGCTCTGCACTCAGCTCTCACCTGTGGCTTCTAGAAGCTGTCAACACGCAACGGCAGCCTCACCTTGGGAAACAGCTTTGGCCGGCTGCTCCTTCCCCCCACCCCCAAAGAAAGTTTGTGGACCCCTGAATTAAGCAGGAGCCTGCCTCTTGTGGCAGGGAGTTCAATAAGTAGTGAGGGCATTTGCGGTAGGAAGCTTGGCTGTGCTTTAAAATTGTTTGTATCTATTCATCTACTGCCCAGAGTCTT
The DNA here is from genome assembly GCF_965112155.1 of Podarcis liolepis. Classification (NCBI taxonomy): domain Eukaryota; kingdom Metazoa; phylum Chordata; class Lepidosauria; order Squamata; family Lacertidae; genus Podarcis; species Podarcis liolepis. The sequence goes on along the minus strand of NC_139561.1, from coordinate 11,787,091 downwards.
ACATATTAAAACTGTAGAGTTGTCCTTGTTGGGCCTGCAGATCTACGCCCTCAACAGGGTGATGACTGAGCTGGAGCAGCAGCAGTTTGACGCCTTCTGCAAGCAGATGCAGGCATCCAGCGACTGAGGACGGGAGTCGCGCTCCAGACGGGCCGCTCGGAAGACCAGCACTTTCCCACCCATGGCTGCAAGCAGCGGCCAGGCAGAACTGAACACCCAGGAGCAGGGAGGAACAGCCAAGCTCTGCTTCCGATGACACATAGCTGACACTGCCTTACTGGAGCATTCCCCTGCCAAACCTTCCTTGAGTGGAGTTCTCCCTTGAAAACCTGTTTGTTTGTTTTTTAAAAAATCCTATTTATTACTTTGGTTTGAGAAATAAAGTTGTGTTTTTTCAAAAAACAAATGAATGCTTCGCTCTCTCTGTGATAGCATATTTCAGCCTTCACCAAGCTGATGTCTTCTGGCTGCTTTTGACTGCAAATCCCAGCACAATTTGTAAGCTGTTGGGGCTGATGGGAGGTGGAGTCCACAGCAGCTGTAGGTTACGGTACATAGCAAACATAGTGTGTTAAGGCTTTCAGAAGAGTCATCTGGTCTCAATAGAAGCACCAGCCTTCCATTGCCAATAACCACAGCCTTACAGTATGACATAAGGAGAGTCCTGCTGGATCAGGCCAGTTGCTCTTCTGGTCCAGCACCCCATTCTTCCAGTGACCACCAAGATGCTTGCAGGAAGTCCGCAAGCAGGACTCTTCATTAGGAAGAATCCAGAGCAGGTGGAACTTCCAATAAGCAAAGTGCGGCATTATGTCATTCTTATCCCTGCTCGCTCCAGGATTACCTGGGGAGCCTGGCCAGTCTTTTGTAATGATAAATACCGTGTTTTTCACTCCATAAGACACACTTTTTTCTTCCTAAAAAGTAAGGGGAAATGTCTGTGCATCTTATGGAGCGAATGCGTGGTCCCTGGAGCCGAATTGCCCAGGGGCGAAAAGCAGATTGTGTGTGGGTTTTTTTGAAAGAGGGAAGTAGGTGTTGAAACCAAGCCGCTGATCGGCAAGCGATTGGGAGCGAGATAAGGGACACTAGCAATAAAGGAGGCTGCCTGGGAGCGGAGAGGTCAAATCGCATATCATGTCTGTGGCCACAGCAAGAACCACAAAAATCATATACCCACAATCAGAATATTTTTTTTCTTGTTTTCCTCCTCTAAAAACTAGGTGTGTCTTATGGAGCGAAAAATACGGTACGTAGCTGAAAATCTTCCAGCCATCCTGCTCCTTTAGTTCTTCCTGCTCCCCATCTAGGCCTGCTGACCAATCCTGTCGTTCTTTTTTGAACATCCTTTGTACCACTCAAATTATCCGTGATCTGAATGCTGCCGTTACGAATTGTCGCACGCATTCTGGCTTTCCCTTTTTATCTGTCTATTCAGACCAGCTCCAGAGACAGATTGTTAAATCCATACGAGATCTTTTGGTACCGAGGGCCTTCTTGGTAGTGGCACCCACCTTATAGAACGCTCTCCCATCAGATGTCAAGGAAATAAACAACTATCTGGCTTTTAGAACACATCTGAAAGCAGCCCTGTTTAGGTAAAGTTTTTAATGTTTGATCTTTTATCGTCTTTTTAATATTCTGTTGGGAGCCACCCAGAATAATTATCATCATCATCATCATTGGTTCCAGAAGCAAGCTAGTTTCATTTTTCCCACTTGATGTAACTGGTGCCTCTTCTCTGGGAGACTACTCCATATGGGGGTCTCTCCCCACCCCAAACCTTCCATTCCCCTTGCAGCTCCACCCCACCGCAAAAGAAACCCCTTTTCACACAATGCCAGATAGTAAAAACTGTGTTTTTAAAAGTTTATTTTTTAAAAAAGTGCCAAAACAAAAGAACTTGTTTCAAATGTACATTTCCAGTAACACAAATCATCTCCCTTTCCATTATTATCCCCTGGGGAATGGGGGCAGGAAATAAGTTTTCCAAATATTTCAGTAATATAATCAATTAAAAAAAACCACATTGACGGTGCTCCCTGGCAGAAATATTTGATACACCCAATCTTAGAAAGGCAAATCTAGGATCCATACAGGTAATTGGATGGGTTCAATTTATTTTTGACCACCAAGCCTTTCAGGAGGTAAAGAGAGGTATCACCACCCCTTCTCCCATGGGCCAGCTTTCACCCCACATGCAGTGATTCTGCGGTGTTTCACCAGCCCGCTCAACTTAAGGTTTCAAATCCAGCTAGTTTGTACGCTGAAAACCCAGATGCTCTCTTTAAATAAGACTTTCTGGCGAGGCTGCAGGGACCTATCCTTGGATTAGTCGAAAAAGTTAGCTGGTGACGAGATTTGGAGGCCAAGTTCTTTAAAAACCACCAGCGAGTAAAATTGTGGACTAAAAAAATAGAAATCTACAAAAGCTGGACTCATTGTAAATCTTTTTCTATATACATATGTAAAGACTCTGTATATTCGTATGTACACCAAAAGTGGGGCTTGGGAGTGTTAGCCAGATCACTCACTGTGTTCCCCAGACGCCCAGCCTTCGCAGGGCAGAAATCCCACCCCCACGGCAGAGATCTCGCAGTTGTTCGGTTCCTAATCAGGACAGTGGAAATGTTTCTAGGAAGGTTTTAAGCGATGTGTGGATATTAATGCTGGGTAGGCATTTAGGGTCCTGGAGGGGGTGGCCCCACCGGGCAGTTGCCCCACAGCGAGGTGCAAAAGCCGCTGTCCGTCCACGCATGACACCACACAAGCAAGGTTAGACTCTGTGGCTCCATAGAGCAGTTGGGAAGAAGATATACGATGAGGACCAAAGCAGGTAGTAGAGCGAGGCGAAGTAGGTGGCAGAGAACATCACCATCAAGATCCCTGCAATGCCAGAGAGAGAGAGAGATTTCAGAATTGTAAAGTTGGAAGGGACTTCCAGGGCTCATCTAGCCTAACCCCAAGCAACAAAAGATTTTCAGCGTGAAATTCTGTTTCCGCAAAAACGAAAAATGCATGTTTGGTTTTAAAATTTCATTTATTCTGATACAGTTTTTTTAGACTATTTGCCGCCAACGGTTCCCCACCAGGACTTTCGACAGTAAGCATGTAGATTGAAGCCATACATGATTTAAAATAACCAAAGAAACACCAATTTGTCCACGATCGTTGGACAAAGGCTTTCCAGGCTACCAGCATGCAAGTTAATCTAGAAGCAGGGAAAAATCATTTCTACAGTCAAACCTCTGTTCCTGAACGGCTCCGTTTTGAATCGTTTCGCCTCAAAAACCCAGAAGTAAATGATCTGGTTTTTGAATGTTTTTTCGGAAGCCGAACGTCTGACACGGCTTCCATTTGAGTGCGGGAAGCTCTTGCAACCAATCGGAAGTCACGCCTTGGTTGTCAAACATTTTGGAAGCCAAAGGGGCTTCCGGAACGGATTTCGTTCGACAGCTGAGGTTTGACTGTATAAGGATTGCAAGTTCTCCATACTTTTCAGGCTGAACTGAATCATGGAATTGCAGAATTGTAGAGTCATCCAGCCCAAAGGTAACATTTTGCTGTGGCCTAATGACAATGTTTCTGCACGAACCCATCTTAGAAAGGTTTATTATCTTTAGACAGATGGATAGCGAGAGAGAGAGATTACAGCATGAGGGTATCATTATTTGAGCTGAAGGGGCCCGCTGCTCTGCACTCACCTCCTGCGAAGACGGCCTTCTTCCAGGGCTGAGATTCCAGCACCTTGTCATGAGGGTAGAAGCCCTGGTCCACCATGAAGAGGATCATCACCATGGCGATGATACGCATCACCAGCAGGTTGCCTCCTGTCAGGAGGTAGGTGGCGGCCAGAACAGATGCTCCGTACGGGCAGGGCAGCCCCCGGTACATGAACGGCATCCCTAGGGAGACGAGAGGAAAGAGAGGTGGTGAGTTGACTCGGAGCGAACTGTTTGTGTGGATGCGCCAAAGCAGAAACATGCAAAACTAATGTGCAGAGGACAAAAATCAAGACTGGTTACAATACCACCAATTGAACAACATCTTTAAGGTAGATTTAAAAAAATGGTTTTGTGACGGAACTATCAGAATTAAGAGAAAGGTCTATTAAAAAATAAAGACAAATTACTTTCCAGAATGTACAGGCTATTATTGTTAGACGGGAAATAAAAGAAGAAGAAGTAAAATCGGTTATGGTGCAGTGGGCAAAGGACTTTGGATATAACCATTGCCGGATTTACATATAAGCTTAACAAATTATAGCTTAGGGCCCCACTCTCTTGGGAGCCCCCCAAAAAATTAAAGGGGGGAAAATGGATGTACATATCCAAAATATAAGATAAAAACCAAATAAAATGGCTTTAGATACCTATTAGGTCCATAAATTACCATATACAGTGGTGCCCCGCAAGACGAAGGCCTCGCAAGACGGAAAACTTGCTAGACGAAAGAGTTTTCCGTTTTGGAGGTGCTTCGCTAGACGAATTTCCTATGGGTTTGCTTCACAAGACGACAATGTCTTGTGAGTTCCTGCGGGTTTTTTCCCCTCCCCCCTTTTTTCTAAGCCGCTAAGCCGCTTATCAGCTGATCCGATCAGCAGATAAGCTGCTAATAGCGCTAATCTGTCAATGGGCTTGCTTCGCAAGACGAAAAAACCGAAAAAACCGCTAGACGAAGAGAATCACAGAACGGATTCTTCTCGTCTTGCGAGGCACCACTGTAGCATATATTCAACACAAAAACAGTGAAAATTTGTTGTTGACAAAGGACAGCTGGAGTCCCATTACCTTCAGTAGCTTAGAGCCTCATCAAACCCTGGATATAACATACAGATGGCGGAATGGGAAAATTTATGGAGAAGGGAACTGAAATTTATGGCTTGTTTTACTGTAAAAGAAAACTTTATGAAGATGCTATTCGGATGGTAGATCACTCCTAGCAAATTGGCCAAAATGTACAAAACCAACTCAAATTTATGCTGGAGGTGTAGAGAGTTAAGAGGGAACAATGTACCACATGTGGTGGGGTTGCAAAAAAATAAATAAAGAGCTTTTGGGAACTTATATATAATGAATTAAAAAAACTGTTTCAAATGAAGTTTATCAAAAAGCCCGAAGCCTTCCTCTTAGGTATTATGGCACCAGGCATTCCTAGAGAGAAAATGAATATATATTTTTTGTACGCAACAGCAGTGAGGATGCTGACTGCCAAGGGCGGAAAAGAATATAAAATCCCATCAAAAGAGGAGTGGCAAGTTAAACTGCTTGAATATATGGAACTAGTGAATATGACCCCTGCAGCCAAACTTAACGGGGCTGTGTTATCTCCACAGCTGTGGACTCACCGCTAGAGAAGAAACACAGGCGCGTGAACACAGCCAAGACGTACACGATCACCAGAAGGCCGTCAAGGATCCCGTGGGCTTGCAGGAGAAGGGCGGTGGCCAGCCCAAATGAAGTGAAATCAGCAAAATCGTCCAGCTTGGCACCTACAGAATGTCAAAGATGGGTGCTAGTTAGTCCTGGGCAGGAGACAAGATGGGCACTCTGTAGAGGCCGAAATACGTAGTGACGTTTCTCCATTATGGCCCCCTGGAGGGCATCAAACTCGAAGGTTTAATTTATTACGAGTGTTAAGTCGTGGGTGAACATATCAGGCGACACAGCGATTCTTCAAACAGCTCTTGTTTACTCACAGGCCAGAACAGAACTGAACTGAAGGGTTCAGCCAGCCTGCTTATATAGAGCTCAACTACAAAGCAACAGTAACAACTTTCTGTAACTATCCAATCACTGAACATCACTTTCAATTCCTTATTTGCATATGCGGACCTGAGTGAAAACTATCTACAGTATCCCCCTGCTGGCCCAGGGTGAGAACTTCAGTACATAACAACGAGAGCCGGTGTGACGTGGTGGTTAGGCTGCTGGATTAGGACCTGGGTGGACCAGGGTTCAAAATCCCCCATGCAGCCATAAAGGTCACTGAGGGGCCAGTTCCTGTGCCTCAGACTAACCCACCTCGCAAGGTTGTTGGGAGGATAAAATGGGGAGAGCTGTGTGCGCCATCTTGGGCTCACTGGAGCAGAAGCTGGGATGTAAATGTGATGAATAACAATAAATAAATATTGGTGGCCCCACCACCTTCCAAAAAAAGTCCCAGGAAGGGGTACCAGAATAATTAAAAAATACAGTTATATATCTAGAAAATGCATAAAGGCACCAGCCCAAAATAAAGAGCACAGTATCGGAAGGGGAAACCGAGCGGGCCTGAAAGCGATGGCTGTCTCCCCACTTGTGATTCCTAGCATACTGCCTTCGACAGAGGGCAGCGTATTTATTTCTTTAAGGAATTTGTGTTTTCCATTCTGTGCCTCAAAGCGGCTTACAGTAAATAATAATAATAATCCCTAAAACCCTAAAACATACAATATACAAGATTTAAAACAGAGCTCGAAACATCAGAAACGTACTTATTTCATAAAAGTTACATACCACTTGATTGTACAAACAAAGCATAATCTCAAAGCACTTTGCAAGAAGAATAAAACGATGACACGATCAGTATAAAAAAAACCAAAAACCCAACAGTGTGAATGGTTCAAAAAATAATTGCAATAACTGATAAGCTAAAAGCCAGATTCAAAGACACCCCAGCTTTCTAAATGTCTAGGTAAAAGGTAAAGGTAAAAGGACCCCTGACCGTTAGGTCCAGTCATGGCCGACTCTGGGGTTGTGGCGCTCATCTCGCTTTATTGGCCGAGGGAGCTGGCATACAGCTTCCGGGTCATGTGGCCAGCATGACTAAGCCGCTTCTGGCGAACCAGAGCAGCGCACGGAAACGCTGTTTACCTTCCTGTCGGAGCGGTACCTATTTATCTACTTGCACTTTGAACTGCTGGGTAGGCAGGAGCAGGGACCGAGCAACGGGAGCTCATCCCGTCACGGGGATTCGAAACGTTGACCTTCTGATCGGCAAGTCCTAGACTCTGTGGTTTAACCCACAGCACCACCCGTGTCCCTAAATGTCTGGGTATGCTTGGCTAAACATAAATGTTTTAAGCCTGCCTGAGGTCAAGAGGCAGGGAGTTCCAAAGTAGAAGATGGATATCTTATGGAACGAGTGATGTGTGGCACCTGTAACAGTCCCAGTGGAGACATTCAAAAGCTTTCTGCAATGAGGCTTGTTTTGACCTGGCACCCGAAACTTAGCAGGGAGAGTGCCTGTCTGATTTATCGCTGGTGGAGAGCAGCCATTGCTAGTTTTTTCCTCCTTGGAAATTTTTTTCTATAATCCTCTTTTTGGCACATCTTGTGCGAGCAAATGCCATCCTGCCTAACTATCTGATCAGATGAGATCTTCCGGATGAGCGCTTGTGAGCTTGCTAAGCAACGCAGGTCCAAGGCCGGAGCGTGGAGGCTTTCGCAAGGAGGTACTTACCCAGTGCGGAACAAGCATTCAGCTGCCTGGCAACGGCGCCGTCCGCAAGGTCAAGCAAAAATCCGATCAGGACCAGCCAGCATGCATAATTATATTGCCTGGTGGGGGAAGAGACGGGAGAGTCCTGTTACACATTGCCACGGCTGCCCTGCTGAGCAGCCTCAATGTTCCCAAAGCCGCCAAGCGAGTGAAGGAGCGGTCAAGCGCATGAGGAGGGGATCAGGGCCTATCAAAGTGTCTTCGACCATGGCCCTACCTCCTGCGCCGTGACGCATGACCCTGTGTGGATGAAGGCAGACCCTCAAATGTCCCTATTTTCCAAGGGACAGTCCCGGATTGACAGAAACCATCCTGGTTTCTGATTTGATCCTGGAATGTCCCGCATTTGCCTATTTAAATCGGGAAAATGTTGGAGGGTATGGAGTTATGCCCCTCCCCCCCGGCCCCTGAGTCAAGGAGATAACTAACCATAAAACCTTTAGAAGATATCTGAAGCCAGCCCTGTATAGGGAAGTTTTTTTAATGTTCAATGCCTTGGGCTCTTGGATAGGAAAAGGAGCAGGGGTTTTTTTTACTACAGAAGCCTCCCAGAGTGGCTAGGGCAACACAGTCAGATGAGTGGGCTATTGTTGTTGTTGTTGTAGAATAGGTAAAGGTAAAGGTACCCCTGACTGTTAGGTCCAGTCACAGATGACTCTGGGGTTGCGGCACTCATCTCACTGGCCGAGGGAGTCAGCGTTTGTCCGCAGACAGCTTCCGGGTCATGTGGCCAGTATGACTAAGCCACTTCTGGCGAACCAGAGCAGCGCACGGAAACACTGTTTACCTTCCTGCCAGAGCGGTACCTATTTATCTACTTGCACTTTGGCGTGCTTTCGAACTGCTAGGTTGGCAGGAGCAGGGACCGAACAACGGGAGCTCACCCCGTCGTGGGGATTCAAACTGCCAACCTTCTGATCGGCAAGCCCTAGGCTCTGTGGTTTAACCCACAGCGCCACCCGTAGAATAGACACCCCTAGTTTCACAGGAGAAATGTTGGAGGAAAAGCCCAGGGTCTGGCTTACCCATTCAGACTGCAAAGGACAGACGAGAGACCCATCACCAGGTTGGCCATAGAGATGGAGTTGGCAACATTCCGGCGCAGGAACTCCAGAGCCTGCGCCCGTCCGGCCTGATCACTCAGGAACAGCTTCTTGGTGTGTTGGAATATACCTGGAAGACGGCAGAGGAAGGAGTGAGCAAGAGATGTTCCCTATGTGCTGAGCATACATCCCCTAAGAGGGGCAGGCGTTAAAATCAGGTGCATTAAAGTTCCATCCCATCTGCCCTCCGCCAATCCCTTAAGGGGAATGTTGGGAAGCGGCCAATGGGAGCTGAGTGGAGGGGTGACCGGGCAGATCACCACTCCAGAATTTATGCTTTTTGGGAAGAGAGGGCCAGACCTACTTGTGTGAGTGCCTGGAGGTGACTGGAGGATGGATGGCGGCTAACAGATTGAGGTTGAAACCTGACAAGACAGAAGTACTGTTTTGGGGGGACAGGGGGTGGGCGGGGGTGGAGAACTCCCTGGTCCTGAATGGGGTAACTGTGCCCCTGAAGGACTAGGCGCACAGCCTGGGAGTCATTTTGGACTCTCAGCTGTCCATGGAGGTGAAGGTCAATTCTGTGTCCAGGGCAGCTGTCTACCAGCTCCATCTGGTACGCAGGCTGAGACCCTACCTGCCCGCAGACTGTCTGGCCAGAGTGGTGCATGATCTGGTTATCTCCTGCTTGGACTACTGCAATGCACTCTATGCGGAGCTACCTTTGAAGGTGACTTGGAAACTACAACTAATCCAGAATGCAGCAGCTAGACTGGTGGCTGGGAGTGGCCGCCGGTCCTGAGAGATCTGCATTGGCTCCCAGTACGTTTCCAGGCATAATTCAAAGTGTTGGTGCTGACCTTTAAAGCCCTAAACAGCCTCGGCCCAGTATACCTGAAGTAGCTTCTCCACCCCCATCGTTCAGCCTGGACACTGAGGTCCAGCTCCGAGGGCCTTCTGGCGGTTCCCTCCCTGTGAGAAGTGAGCTTACAGGGAACCAGGCAGAGGGCCTTCTTCGCATAGCTGTCAACTTTTCCCGTTTCTTGCGAGGAATCCTATTTGGAATAAGGGAATTTCCCTTAAAAAAAGGAACAAGTTTGACAGCTATGCTTCTCGGTGGTGGCTCCCGCCCTGTGGAACGCCCTCCCGTCAGATGTCAGGGAAATAAACAACTACCTGACATTTTAAAGGACATCTGAAGGCAGTCCTGTACTGGGAGGTTTTTAATGTTTGATGTTTTATTCTGTTTTATCTGTTGGGAGCGGCCCAGAGTGGCTGGGTTATAAATATATCATCATCATCATCATCACCCTACAATTTGCAAAATTGTAAGAGAGAGATCGAGATCTACCTGGACTTTAAAGTTAACGCTTTGTTCTCAGTTTGAAAGGGAGATTTTCCGTAAGCCCCAAAAGGCAGCAGAAGGAGGAAAAGTCAACGGGTGTTTGGCTCCTGCCACTGGGCAGCCTCCAAAACACTGGCCATTTGGAGGGTGGCGGATGATCCCAGCAGCACCCCCTGGTGTTGGCTCCCATTAGTGCAGGAGAAGAGCCTGCTGGATCAGGACAGGGGGTAAGTAAAATCCGAGCACCCGAGCCCTCTCCCCACTTGCAGTTTGTCTAATATTTTTTAAGCCCTCTATGTTGGGGCAATCGTTGGCTCATGTGGGAAAGAGTTCCATAGATTAACATGCACTGTTAAGGCATGCTCAACCTCCCTCCATGCTTGCATCACCTCCATGCCACCCCTGTGAGATTGGGCACGCATTAAGTTGTGTTTTCCCCTCCATGCTTTTGGGGTGGGGGGAACCCATAAGTACAGCCTGCCAAGAACTTTGTACAGCTTTAGGGTATACCTCCCCTCCCTAACTGCTGGGCCAGGTGAGTCTTCAGCCTTAACCCTGGTTAGCAAACATCGTGCCAGTGAATCTTGCTTCCTGGATGCATCTACTGCCTCCCAACCCAGGGAAGCCTTTAAAAGCCCGCAGTGGCAAGGTGCTTTGCAGAACTGCAGAACCATGCAGGCAAAATCTGGAAGTGGGATCCCCGCACCCCAAAATGGTACCAAGCTGGATTTATACCAAACACAGTAAGAGGCATTTTAGGTTTTGCAGAAGATGAGGTATCAGCACAGAAGGAAGCGAACAGCAGCCCACATGCAAAGGTATAGCTCAGCCCCTCCCGTTAGCTTTTGTCTCCCAGCGCTGTGACGATCCCAAAAGCATCTTGTTCTTAGTGATGCTTCTCTTCTCATTCTTTCCCCACCCAATTTTAAACATAAAGACCAGCCCCGCTCACAATTCATAAAAAACAACAACAGCAAACTAACAGCCCTACTCGCTAACACTAAAAATAGATTATAGTTTATCATAGCCCCAAGGGGGAAAGGTCTACTCTTGAGAAAGTGTGAGAAGGGACATGTCCTACTAGCATGTTTTGCACCCTGCCCTTGTCGCGTTTCCAAATCCCGGAAAGTTCGCGAGATTCTTCATCTGAAAGAAAACAGCAGATCAGAGCAACCCCGAAAAAAATAAATTTTTAAAAAAATCACCCAGGAATGTGAAACCTGGGTTCACACACACACACACACACACACACAGGCACACACACAGGCACACACACAACTGCTTGAGCCCATCCCTCTGCCACCGCTGGGCACCCACCAAACCGCCATGATCAAAAAACACCCGTCAGAATCATGGAATGGTAGAGTTGGAAGGAAAAACAGTGGGCATCTAGTCCAACCCCTGTAAAGATGCCCCTCTCCGAACTTTAGGTAAAGGTAAAGGGACCCCTGACCATTAGGTCCAGTCATGGCAGACTCTGGAGTTGCGGCGCTCATCTCGCTTTATTGGCCGAGGGAGCTGGCGTACAGCTTCCGGGTCATGTGGCCAGTGTGACTAAGCCGCTTCTGGCGAACCAGAGCAACGCACGGAAACGCCGTTTACCTTCCCGCCGGAGCGGTACCTATTTATCTACTTGCACTTTGATGTGCTTTCGAACTGCTAGGTTGGCAGGAGCAGGGACAGAGCAACGGGAGCTCACCCCGTCATGGGGATTCGAACTGCCGACCTTCTGATCGGCAAGTCCTAGGCTCTGTGCTTTAACCCACAGCGCCACCCGCGTCCCAACTCCAAACTCTACCCAATGCAAAAAACCCAGAAATGCATTTTGCTCATTCAAGAGCTGAACTGATCGTTGGGGCAGCAATTGCGTGTGTGCTTAAGTTAACAACCACCTCATTCTTTCTCCCCTTCCTTTCTTCTAAAACCAACAGTTCAGACTCTTGAATAACAGTGATTGATTGGTATAGAGCCCGCCATCCAAAATGAGGGTGTTTTTTTAGTGACGGACTTTAGATTGAGCATACTCTTCCTCACTTGAGAGCACTACCCAGCAGTAACTAGATTGGTGCTCCCACCGAAGGGACTGATTTCTATACAGTGGTACTTTAGTTCTCAAATGCCTTGGGTCTCAAATGCCGAAAACCCGAAAGTAAGTGTTCCGGTTTACGAACGTTTTTGGAAAGCCGAACATCCGATACGGCTGTCGGCTATTGTTTCTGGGGCGCCTGCACCAATCAGAAGCTGCGCCTTGGTTTTCAAACATTTTGGAAGTCAAACAGACTTCCGGAATGGATTAAGTTTGGCGCTTCTGTTTTTGCTATTTATTTTTTGAGGCTTTTTTGGTGCATTTGTTTTTGTGACTGTGTGGAACCCAGTTCAGCTACTGATTGATTGATTGACTGCGGAAATGGATAAAACCCCCCATCCAAACAATGACTATCATCAGTGCAGGTAAGGAAAAAAAATATTTTTCATTTTTATCATCTACAATACTGTCTTATTTCTTTTATAGTACAGTATATTGATTATTGCTTTCATTTTATGGATCCATGGTCTCGTTAGATAGTAAAATTCATGTTAAATGGCTGTTTTAGGGGTTGTTTTTAAAAGTCTGGAACGGATTAATCCATTTTGCATTACTTTCTATGGGAAAGCGTGCCTTGGTTTTGGAACACTTTGGTTTTGGAACGGACTTCCGGAACGGATTAAGTTTGAGAATCAAGGTACCACTGTGTTTACATCACACAGCTGAAAACATTTTCAAGTACACTTTCCTCACTTCAGAACTTGCAAGTACTTGCATTGTGAACTTGGAGAGAATTACTGAGTCCACCGCTCCAGCCAGGGACGGATAACAGCGACTGTTTTCACACCATCACTGGGAGAGAGTCGGTGTCCCCAAATATCTGTGCCTTGCCCCCAAACAATAAGGCAGGCCACAGGTATTTTACCTGAAACCAGAGGACTTTGTGCCTTCGCAGTTAAGAGATGTCAGTTCCACACAGAGATTTATCAGCTGCAGATAAAACTCAAAGGTTGGCAAGTTGAAGACATACCCGTGGCTCCCATTTGCAATGTCCCCAGCCCCGGTTTCACTGGATAACAATGCAACAGGCAATTAATAAACCCTGTTTGTGTCATACCCGTAAATCTGGATTCCCCCCATCTCTCCACAGACTTAATGCTGGCTGAACATTTTTGGCAAAAGGAACAGAAAGCTGCTCTTGAATTTGGATGGAAAGCGGACCAGTGAGGGCCTTGGGGGGGGGGGACTTTGCTGCTTCTGGTAAAAAGGTAAAGGTGCCCCTGCCCGTACGGGCCAGTCTTGCCAGACTCTAGGGTTGTGCGCTCATCTCACTCTATAGGCCGGGAGCCAGCGCTGTCTGCAGACACTTCCGGGTCATGTGGCCAGCGTGACAAGCTGCATCTGGCGAGCCAGCGCAGCACACGGAACGCTGTTTACCTTCCCGCTGGTAAGCGGTCCCTATTTATCTACTTGCACCCGGGGGTGCTTTCAAACTGCTAGGTTGGCAGGCGCTGGGACCGAACGACGAGAGCGCACCCTGCCGTGGGGATTCGAACCGCCGACCATACGATCGGCAAGTCCTAGGCGCTGAGGTTTTACCCACAGCGCCACCCGCGTCCCTGCTGCTTCTGGTACTTGGCTGCAAATATGGAGCAGTCCTTGTAGGCAGTTCATGGGTGGCAGCGGATGCAGAAGGTGGCAGATACCAAAGGAGAGGGTGCTGGGAAGGACATCAGTGTTACAACATACCCGCTTCTCATAATGCCCATCCCATAATAGTTTGCAAGGGCTGGCCGGGTCTCTGTTGCATTTACAACCAGCTGGCTTTCCCAGGTATCGACTGGCAGAGCTTCAAGATCTTGAGCACGCATTGGTGCACTACAACTCCCATCATCCCTGACAACTGGCCAGGCAGATGGGATTTGTAGTCCAGCAACACCCGGGCTTTATGTAGAGGGTGCTACTGTGCAGTGCTCCGTAAAAACAGAGTCCACACATTTTGAGGCAGGCAGGGGGACACTCCCAGACCTCCTTGCAGATGCTGCTGAGGACTGCACCGGAGACATTCTGCATTCCAAGCAGGTGATCTGCAACTGGGCTACAGCCCTTTCCTTTCCCTCTGTTTGGGACTCAGGCCCTGGCTCAGTGGTAGAGCATCTGCTTGGCTTGCAGAAGCTCCCAGCTTCCGTTCCCCAGCAGCATCTCCAGCCTGAAACTGCTGGAGAGCGTCTTGCCAGTCAGTGTGTGGACAATACTAGCCTAGATGGGCCAAGGCTGTGACTCAGTCTAAGGCAGCATCATGTGAGTCTGACTCGGCCACTGGATGATCTGAAGACCGATCTCGAGATACGCAAGGCAAGTGGGGGAATCCTTTGGCATTGCCCAGATGAACAGAAGGACCTTTGTGTAGTTCATGGTCACAATTAGGGTTGTCAGCAGCATCCCAAACCCTGCGATTTCAGGGCCCAAACCTGAGACCTAGGGACATCCCCTGGTGATATCACAGGAGAGAGGCATCCCTTGGAGACGGAGGTTAATTGGGACACAGGAGGGCAGTGATGTCACAGGGGCAGGCCCGAGAGATGGAGGTTAATTGGGAGAGGACATGGGCAGACACAGACACACACACACACACACACACACACACACACCTGCCCAAATATCTATGCTATAATTTGTAGCCAGCTCCTGCTGGGCTGAAGCTTGCAGGCTACATAAACAGACTTCTTAATATAATATAAAAGCCTCTCTCACCCACCTGGAGATTTCAAGCCCTGAACCTGCCGCCTGGAGGGGGCTAGGCATCCCTGGAGGTTTCAGGTCAGATGTGGAGGTCTGGCAACGCTTAGTCTCCATCCCTGTTTCCTCGCCATAAGATCCCTCCCCAAATTCCGTTGCCACCCCACCTCCCAAACAGACACAGTATCCTGCCTTCCTTTAAACCTTGCAGTCCAGTCTTCCCCAATGTCCTCCTACTGTTTTGGACCACAGTTCAAATGCCCCCTTCCCCCAAATGCTTCACCATTCTGCTTATTTATAACTACAGTGGAGCAAACTCAAAAAAGCAAAAATCCACCCACATGCTATTATTATTATTCACACAACCTCAGGCAAACCGGATCACAGCAGGCGTGAATTCTGCCGGAGCTCTAGGATTTTTCTGAGCAACAAATATATAAGCGTAGCCAGTTTTCCTCGGCAAACTGGATCCCAACTCCTGCCATTTGAGGCAGGTTTCTGTACTTATACTATGCACAGGGGGCTGATGGCCGTTGAAGTAATGAAAGAGTCGTAGAAAATAATCATAATTAAGTCAGTTCCGATTTGTCGAAGCTCAGAAGAACGGGTTGTGCCTGGGACCAGAGAGCTCCGTGGAAAACCTCCAAGGACAGAGCGGAAGGGAGAGGAACCAGAGAGGAACGGTTGTTTCACAGATATCTGCAACCACTTGACCCTTCTGCCTTCTTGGGAATGTGGGAGACACCCAAAACGGATTGGCTGTAAATGGTATTCACAACAAACTGATGGCACCGGCCTTTGATACTGGCATCTAAAGGGTGCTGATTTTTTAAGGACATATGGTGGATCCTCAGCCTGGGAGTCATAAATATATTTAATGGGCCCAAGTCAGCTGTGTCTGTTAATTTCAATGGGTCTGCTCTGAGTAGGGCTACAACCTAATATCCTGGAGATTTCACTTTCTCTCTCTTTTTTGAGTTTTTTATTTATACTTTTCAAATTTATACATTTCATTAGTTTTACAATCAATTTAACATTTCAAAATTTGACTTCCTTCCCCCGCTTTCTGCAATTCCTTAAATTTATTTTTTAATACCTTCTGCATATCCAAATAATAATAATAATAATAATAATAATAATAATAATAATAATAATAATAATAATTTATTTATACCCCGCCGATCTGGCTGGGTTTCCCCAGCCACTCTGGGCGGCTTCCAACAGAATATTAAAATACAATAACCTATTAAACATTAAAAGCTTCCCTAAAGAGGGCTGCCTTTAGTTCATTTAACTTGCTCATTTAATTATATGCTGTAAATAAATACTCTTATAAAACTGCAGGTCATTACAATAATCCTGCCAATGTTTTTATCTGTTTTATCTGTAAATATTCAATAAACCATTTCTATTCTTTTATAAAAAGTTTGCTATCTTGATTTCTTATTCTTCTGGTAACTTTTGCCATTTCTGCATATTCCATAAGTTTTTGTATCCATTCTTCCTTTACTGGGACTTCTGCTTCTTTCCACTTTGGGGCAAGTAGCATTCTTGCTGCTGTAGTAGTATACATAAATAAATTTCTATAAATTTAGGTAGTTCTGTCCCTAAAATTCCCAAAAGAAAAGCATCTGGTATCATCTAGCCCAGAGTTTTCCAAACTGTGTGTTGTGACACATTAGTTAAAAGGTCAAGGACCCCTGGACGGTTAAGTCCAGTCAAAGGTGACTATGGGTTTGCGGCGCTCATCTCACTTTCAAGCCAAGGGAGCCGGTGTTTGTGCACAGACAGCTTTCTGAGTCATGTGGCCAGCAGGACTAAACCGCTCCTGGTGCAACGGGACACCGTGACGGGAACCAGACCGCACGGAAACACCGTTTACCTTCCCACCACAGCGGTACCTATTTATCTACTTGCACCGGCGTGCTTTTGAATTGCTAGGTTGGCAGGAGATGGGACAGAGCAAGGGGAGCTCACCCCGTCGCGGGGATTCGAACAGCCAACCTTCCGATGGGCAAGCCCAAGAGGCTCAGTCATTTAGACCACAGCACCACTAGTGTGTCAGCTGCAGTGTGTAGGTGTGTCGCACAAAGGCACCCCGCATTCCTCCCAGGGCTGCAAAGGGGTTAGTTTAACTTTGCTAGCAAAACCAAATTAGGTAACGGTAAAGGGACCCCTGACCGTTAGGTCTGGTCATGACCGACTCTGGGGCTGTGGCACTCATCTCGCTTTATTGGCCGAGGGAGCCGGCGTACAGCTTCCAGGTCATGTGGCCAGCATGACTAAGCCGCTTGTGGCAAACCAGAGCAGTGCACGGAAACGCTGTTTACCTTCCCGCCGGAGTGGTACCTATTTATCTACTTGCACTTTGACGTGCTTTCAAACTGCTAGGTTGGCAAGAGCAGGGACCGAGCAATGGGAGCTCACCCCGTCGCGGGGATTCGAACCGCCAACCTTCTGATCGGCAAGCCCTAGGCTCTGTGGTTTAACCCACAGCGCCACCTGCGTCCCTGCAAAGCTGAATTACTCTGTCGCAAAATGATGCCTGGCTAAAAGGTGTGTCACCAACATGGAAAGTTTGGAGAGCTCTGATCTAGGCCACCCGCCTGCCATAAAGGATCCCTTTACAGGGATTTAGCCTACAACCTTGGTGTTCTCAGCTCCATGCTCTAACCAACTGAGCTATCAAGATGCAACCCGAACGCTGAAATCAGCTGAGAACAGTTTGCAGGCTGTCTTCTGATACAGTGCGTGTGTTTCGTGTGTCGAGGCCAGGGTAAAGAGGAGCAGTCTTCAGCATAAGACGCAGTGCAACAAAGGGGTCCGAAGCGCCTCCGTGGGGAAGCATTCCTCAGCACGGGGGTTGCCAGAACAATTCAAATCAAGTCACAAAGCTACGTTTTTTGAAATAACATTTGGAATTTTCCTTCCTCTCTGGTTCCCAAGCAGGGGAGGGGGGGTGGGCAAGGATATTCCACCCATCAAAAACCATCCATGAGTAAGAAGCAGCCCAGGAAGAGTGAGTGGGAAACGGAGCTATATTTGAGACTCACCAGAAGGGGGCGACAGCATCCACATCTTTGCTGGATTTCAAGAGGACCCTGCACTCTGTAACTGGAGAGAAGAGAAAGGATGTTTAGAGATTTACAGGGAGTCACTAGCTAGGTTCTCAAGCAGTGGGAACACCATACACTTAAAATAGACCTCCCAAAAACTAATATACTACAGTCCGCATGATTCTTTTTGTTAAAGGTACTGGAGATTGTAACTCTGCAAAGGAAAAACTACAGGTGCCAAGTTCCTTTTTGCACAGGGTCTGGGAACTGTAGCTCCGCAGGGAATAAACTACAGTTCCCAGATTGGTTTTGTGTGTGTGGCTATAAACCTAGGCAGCCTTAGATTTCAGATGACGAACTTCAGCCAAGCAACAAGCAGGGGGGGGGGATAAAATATCCAGGGAAGGTTTGTGTATATTATTAAACCATGAGTGAGATTCACCACCCACAGTTTGGAGAAGTTCAGAAAAAGGGCAACGCAGAATAATCACGGCTGTAACCAGGGAGGGGGAATCTAAAAAAGCTGGGCTTGAGTGTTGCAGGTCAATGATTAGTCCAATTCTAATCTACTCTGTTCTATGAATCATAGAATTGGAAGGGAGCTTGTAGGTCATTCTAGCTAAACCCTATAGGAGAGTCCACAACTTCCCGTGGGAGGTGGTTTCCCTATTGAACGGCTCTTACTGCCAGAAAGTTCTTCCTGATGTTTAGTCATAATCTCCTTCCTTGATGTTCCTTTTTAACGTTGCAAAGGAGCGTTTTGGATGTTCCTTTTTAACCAGGCCTTTGGTCGACCTGATCAACATGCGATAACCCTTCTAAAATGTGGCTCTTTTTTTGGGGGGGGTTGTTATTGGGTTATTGTTTTTATTTTGATTTTATATATTGTGATCTTTTCTGTGAACCGCCCCGAGACCCCCAGGTGAAGGGCGGTATAGAAAATTCAATAAACAAATAAAATAATAAATAAATTAAGGCTATTTTTCAGCCGGAAGTAACAGGAACTCAGTTCACAAGGGGGTGTGCCACTGACATGCTAAGAGAACAAGGGAGGCATTCACAGAGAGTTCTGGCACCTCTTTTTCTAGAAAAATAGCCCTGTTTAAATCCATCGGTTTGGATTTATTCCTAATTGCCCACATAATCCTGGCAGAATAGAAAATCCATTTAAAAGGCGTCCGCTGGGTCTCTGTTGGCAGGGCATTGCACCAGACTAGATCAATGACACGAAACGGTCAGTTTGCTGTTAGCTGGCTCCGTTAATCACAGTGGGTGTACTCTTGAGTCGGATCCAGCCCAGGGTCTTAGACCCCGTCCTCGAGAAGGCAAAAGCATCTCTCAAACCCGTTATCAGACTGGTGTGTATGTGTGTGCTTGAGAGATATGTTCCTCTTGAGAGAGAACACACACACACACACACACACACACACACACACTTTCCCAGGACCAAAGTCTTCTCAGCTGACGCATGTGAAGTCACATGGCACTGGGACAGAGGCCATGGAGTGCAGGGAGATGGCAAGGAGCCAAGGCCATTCGGCACCCCCGCCAAATGCTTCCCGACCCAGTGACCCTCTCCCACACGCATATCGCGTTTCCGAAACCCCAGCTCATTTCATGGGGCGTGCCTCCGTCTGGAGGTTGCAGAGTGCAAACGTCTGTCCCAGAATGGAAGATCTAAAGGGAAGCGGCAGGTTCAGGAAATGTGGGCGGCAAAGGGAGGGACAAGCTGTTCTGAACTTCTTGTCCCAACATCCAAAGTCCTCCTGCAAGCAGCGCTGGCTTGTTTTCCGATTAGGAAAGAGGGTTGGCTTAAGCTGTTCCTCTTTTCTGCCCATCCCGGGAATGTAAGAACATAAGAAGAGCCTTTGTGGATCAGGCCAGTGGCTCATCCGATCCAGAATCCTGCTCCCACAGGGGCTAAGCAGATGCCCCCACGGGGAGTCAGCCAGGAGGATTTGAACACAAGACCAACTCTCCCCTCCTGCTGGAACTCCCCTCCCCTTTCCAGGAACTGGTATTCAGAAGCATTGCTACTTGAAAGAGCAGAGCCATCTTCTCCTTGTCTAATCCTCTTTTAAAGCCATCCGAGTTGGTGGCCGTCACTGTTTCCTGTGGCAGGGAGTTCCGTAGTTTAACTATGCACTGCCTGAAGAAGGACTTTCCTGAATCTTCCAACCCTAAGCCATTAGAAACTCTGCCCCCACCTAAGGGTGTCCTTCTCCTCAGCACCATCACCCTATCGCCATGGCAACGGGGGAAAACGCCACTAGCCACAATGGCCAGGCTCCTCCTACCTGTTTGTGGCTTCCGAATAATACCAAGTGGGGAGAGTTTTGCAAGTGGGGAGAGTTTTGCTCTCGCACTCAGCTCCTGCTTTGGGGTTTCCCAGAAGAGGCATCGGGGCTGGCTGCTGTGAGAGAAAGATGCAGGGCCCAGTTCTGGCCTGATCCAGCAGCCAGGCTCTTCTGATGTTTGTTAGTGGGCTTTTTAGAGAAAAACAGGCCTCTCTCCCAGCTCCCAATTACATCTCAGGGTATCAAAGCACAGGAAAACCAAAGCAGCCCTATTTGATCAGCGTGAGCATCCTGCATCTTCACTGTTGTCCAATGGGAATCCCTCACCAGAAAGCAAGAGCCCACCCCCCTCCATCCTCTCCCAGCACCTGACGCTGAAAGGTAGACTGCCTCTGCAGCTGGAGGCTTCAATTGGCGACCCCACCCAACCGCCCTTAACAAAAGGGGTTCTTCTGAGTTGCAGAGGGGTCCTGACCTCCGCAATAGAAGGAAGACCGCTTCTGAGCAGGTGCAAAGTGCCCTTTCTGACTCCCTCTTTCCTGATGGGGGGGGCCACAACATACTTCTTCACTCTCTCCCTCCTCCAGGAGATTTGGAAGCGCGTGGGCGGCGGCCTCTCACAGTGATGCCCAACTAAGCTGGCGCGGATATCCCGCGGATATAGCACTCCTTGCGGGAGGGGGGCGGGCAGATGACTGCCGCTGCTGCTACTCTCCGGGGCGCTTCTGGGGGCAGCCTCCGTCCCTCCCTCCCTCCCCCGTTGCATCCAGGGGGTGTGTATCACCACGTGCGCCAACCAGCAGGCCAGGACTGGAGCTACGACGCGTCTTTCCAAAAGCGCCCAGCGCTGTGCCCAGGGCGCACGGAGCCACGCGTCACCGCGCTTGCCTTGCGCCCATCCCCAGGAGACGATTCCGGGCGGAATTTATGCAAGGGCCGTAGCTCAGGGGCAGAGCTTCTGCCTTGCTTGCCGAAGGTCCCGGGTTCAATCCCCCGCTGCCATCTCCAGCCGGGAGGGACAGATTCCTGCCTGAAATCCTGGACAGCTACTGCTGAGTCTGTGCAGACAATACTGAGCTAGCTGGACAAGGGTCTGACAGCTATTCTGTGTGTTCTCCTTTCGGACGCACACAGAATCCTAGTCGAGTTGGAAGGGACCCAAGGGTCATCTAGTCCAACCCCCAGCCACGCAGGAATCAAAGTGGGGCTCGAACGCACGAGCCGGAGATTAAGCGTCTCCTGCTTTACCGACTGAGCTTCTGAGTAAAGGGGTCGAAGCTCCGGCGCGCACTCACTCACCAACTCGAATCCGGTGCGACGCCGCTTTCACCCTCTCCGAGAGCTGCTGATGCGGTCTAACGCTGCGGCTGCTGCTTATATGTTGCGCATCTCTCCCCTCCTTCCCCCTCCTTCCCCCTCCTTCCCCAGATCCAGAAAAATTCCACAGGAAGGGGCGTGGCTAGGGTTGGCACCCTTTCACACACACACCCCTCGTCTGTCTCCCTCGCCTCTGGACTGCACCCCGAGAGGTCCATGCCCGCGGCACCACGCGCCCCTCCGGCCTCCGGACGCCTTGCAAGCGGAGACGGAGGGAGACGCGGGGGGAAGGAAGGAGTAAAGCAAGATCCCTTGCCAAAGTGCCCTGATCCACTTCCTTCATTTGCATATTACGCAGATGAGTTGTTGATGCTGTTAATCACGTGGAACACGCACACCCCTTTCGTAGGCGCTGCAGCTTGGAAAGGAAAAGGCGAGATGCGTTTGTTTGGTTGGTTGGTTGTTCCACGGGCGTGGAAGCCCCCAAAGGACTGTAAGGAACATGGAGCCGGTTCCATTCTGGTCAGGAGCCGGATGACGCCGGCCCAGCCCTGCACGCCTTCCCGGGAGTAAAGCTCTCCGCACCACCCCACCCCACCCCGCCCTGTGCGCTCCTCCCGGCGCGCGTAATCTCCAGAGCGGTGCCCATCAGATGGTGGCAACTGGGAGCTATGGGAGCCGTAGTCCGCCTGGCTGACGAAGGCTGAGCTGCACGGTCGACTTATTTGGCTCTCCCCCCCCCCCCAACTGCGTTGCCGCTTAAAAAAAAAATCTGGGCAAAGAAGTCCCTGACAATAATTCCCGGTTCTGCTGGTTGCCTCCGGCTTCATTACCATGCAGAGCAGATTCATCCAAATGACCAGACCTAAGTTAGCTTCCATTCCTGGATCGCAGGGGGTTAGACTAGATAACTTCGGAGGACCCTTGCAACGCTACAGTGCAATGATTCACTGGAGCCATCTGTCAGGGGTTCTTGAGCTGTGATTCCTAAACTGCAGGGGTTGGACTAGAATATTATTATTATTATTATTATTATTATTATTATTAGTAAAGGTATGGGGACCCCTGACCATTAGGTCCAGTCGTGGCCGACTCTGGGGTTGCGGCGCTCATCTCTCTTTATTGGCCGAGGGAGCAGTCATGTGGCCAGCATGACTAAGCCGCTTCTGGCGAACCAGAGCAGCGCATGGAAACGCCGTTTACCTTCCCGCCAGAGTGGTACCTATTTATCTACTTGCACGTTGATGTGCTTTTGAACTGCTGGGTGGGCAGGAGCAGGGACCGAGCAACGGGAGCTCACCCCTTCGCGGGGATTCGAACCACTGACCTTCTGATCGGCAAGCCCTAGGCTCTGTGGTTTAACCCACAGCACCACCGGCGTCCCTCATTATTATTATTATATTTGTTATATTTATTTATTTATACATACCCTGTCCATCTGGCTGGGTTTCCCCAGCCACTCTGGGTGGCTCCCAACAGAATATTAAAAACAGAATACAACATCAAATACTTCCCTATATGCTTGGGACTTAACCTTCCAGCGCTGCAGTTCTGCAGTTAATTCCAAGAGGCCTACTCTGAGTTGGAACTGTAAACAAGGTTTACAATCCTGTGTGAGTTGGGGCTATTTCCACCCACTGTCTTTAATAGTTCTACATCTGACTTCGATTCCACTCTAAATAATCATCATAATAAGCTACTAGCGGTGTTTCTTTACCCTTTCAGAACATAAAACTATTCTTCCCCACCCCATACACAAAGTCTGCTGCTGTTTCTCCTCCCAGAGACCTGTATTAATGTACTGTACCCTGGTTGGATGGAGCAAAGCTGCCTTCTTACTCCACGGCCAAATGCACTCTAAGACCTCCTGGCATCCATTCAGTAGCTGGCATTTCACGGCCTTGCGCTGGCATCATGCCCGGCTCCTGGACTTTTGCCCTGGTACAACAGCAGGACCCCATTTCCCCACAAGGCTGTCCTTCCCCTGTTTACCAAAGAGGGAATTGACACATTTAAAAACACTTCTGTGTTCCAACAAGCCTATCTGGGACACAGTTTTAGTCTGGTGGCTCCTAAAGTGGGCAACAGCAGCATCACGGGGTGGGGTGTTTGGCTTACCCAAGGCGGTGCTAAGAGGCAATGAGGGGCAATATATTGGGGGGGGGCACTGGAGGTGTCAGTGACCATCAGACT
The DNA here is from genome assembly GCF_965112155.1 of Podarcis liolepis. Lineage (NCBI taxonomy): Eukaryota > Metazoa > Chordata > Lepidosauria > Squamata > Lacertidae > Podarcis > Podarcis liolepis. The sequence goes on along the minus strand of NC_139561.1, from coordinate 11,763,593 downwards.
TAGAAAAGTGGAGCAAGTTCATCCATTTTGCTGAAGCAATTGAACTAAAGAGTTTTTTCAAAAGGGATTATGAATTGATGTGCAATTGTTGCCGTTTTGAATTTTTGTCGTGTTAATATCTCCCTTAGCTAGTTGTCCAAACTGCTGTTGTGAATCATGCTTTTTATGGGGTGAGGTAGGGGGTTCTGGGGATGAATTTATGGGACTGACACCGAGGGAACCGTGGTTTGAAGCCACTCATTTAGGGCTCATCCACACTTTGGTGTTTCTAAGCACAGGTCTGGGATTTGAAGCTCCATCTCTTGAGTGGTGGTTGGGCTTGGGTTTTTTTTAATCCCAGTATTTTCCCCGGGAAAACCTGTGTTTTACTGCTGAATAATCACAGCAAACAGCAGTTGGGCTCTTCACAGATTTATGTTTGCTCTGTTTCACATGCTTTCCCAGAAAAAGTATACACATTCTTTAAAAAGCACAGAGCAAAGGTTAATGTGGATATTGTATTCCTTCGTTTCATCTGTTTTCAGTGAGGTTCCCTCCCCTTAATTTTATTCTGGCTTACGTTGCTTTTATTTTATTTCACATGATTTAAATACCATTCCATCATAACAAAATCCTCAATAAGTGATTTACAAACAATAAAGATAAAAGTCAGTTCTAAACAGGTACTTAAAAAGCTTTAGCAAGCTAATTTAAGACAGCTAGCAAGAGATTAAAACACATGGCAACGTTATCTATGCCCGGATAGGCTTGTCTGAACAAAAATGTTTTATGTCTGTTTTAAGAAAAACCTGCTCCTTTTCCCTTATGGGGTATCCAAGAGCCCGTATAGAGTCCTTAAGTGGGTTCCCTATTGGTAGGAGAAAATAACAGAGGCCAGCCAGAGAATATTGAGAAGCAAAGCAGCTAGTAAGCCTGATCTTTATTCAACTGTTGCAACAGGGTCTTCACTCACCACACGCAGAAGGGAGGAGGAACCCAGAACAATGGTGTGCAAGGCCTTATATAGACTTTAAATTGCCACCCCGCAGCCCAAGACCACCCCCCAATACATCATACATACATCAGAGAAGGGGCGGTCTACAACAGAATTCTGTCTGGCAGGAAACCTTTTGATGGGTTTCCTTGGCTGTTCAAGGGTTTACCTGGAGAGTCTGGTCATTCTTTTGTGATGATAAATACTTAATTCCTGAATCCAGGTCAGAGGCTCACCCTATTCATATCTGAAACGTGCTCTTAAGGCAGGATTTGTGAGCAAAGAGACAATGGGGAGGTTTTTCCCATTTCCTCCCTCCTTGCAGAGAAATATTTGAGGTCAATTTGGGAGAGGCAAAATGGTTTCAGAACTTTTTTCCTGTACTGTTTCAGACACGCAGTTTATATATTTATGTATGTGTTTGCCTGGTACATGTATTTTATATCTTAGACCTTATAATTCCCATAACATGTGGCAGCCACTGAAGGTGCCTGCCTGATGTCAAGTGGCAGGGAGTTCCAAACTTCAGGTGATGCCCAAACTTCTCTCATTGGTGGCTTAAGTACAAAGAAAAGGGTGAGGGGTGGGTCTCTCTACAACCTACAGCATCTTTATTTCAGCCCTACTTGGAGCAGGCATGTCCAAAGTCCATTTTGGGGCCTAATTCGGCCCGCCGGTCAGTTTAATCCGGCCCTTGTGGCAGTTTATCTCCTGGGGTAAAATCATAAAAAAGCTCACCAACTTCAGTCCTAAAAAAAGCTCGCCAACTTCGGTTGGTCCTTCGGTCGGCCCTCACGGCCCTTCACTTCATCAAATCTGGCCCTCTTTGAAAAAAAGTTTGGACACCCCTGAGTCTTAGAGCAGCGTTTCCCAACCGCTGTTCCGCGGCACAGTAGTGTGCCGTGGAACTTTGCCTTGTGTTCCGCGTGGAGGCGGCCAAGTCGGGCGGTGAGAGGCGGGGCGGCGGCAGCGAGCACATGCGGGGCTGCGAGCGAGCGAGCTCCCACCATCGCCGCTCGCTACCGGGCCTGCGCATCCGCTCGCTAGTGAGCGGGGAATCCCATCCGCCCCCACGTGAGGGGGAATCCCATCCCAGCCCCCGCGAGAGCAGGGGAATCCCATCCGGCCACGCCTCCTGGCCAGCCAATCGGCTGGCTGGAGGGGGCGTGGCTTACCCTTTTTAGGGCCGGAGCAGAGGGGGCTCGCCCTCTCTTCTCCGGCTAGCCCCATCGCCGCTCGCTATTGCCCGGCAACCGCGCCGCCACCCCTGGCTCCCCGCGGCGGGTGATCGTGCAGGCTTCGACGGGCGAGCTGCTCCGCTGCCTGGGGGACTTCGTGTGCCGCCGCTGCTACCACATCCCATCGCCGCTCAGCCTGCGCGTGCGCGATCGCTGCGCGCTGACGTCATGGGGCGGGGCTTTAATGGTGGTGTGCCGCGAGATTTTTTTTTTGTAAACAGGTGTGCCGTTGCCCAAAAAAGTTTGGGAAACACTGTCTTAGAGGATGGAGCAAGAGGCAGCAGAGATCAGGGGATTAAGTTCTCTCCACCCTGGAGCACGGAAGGAACAGAAGGTTTCCCCCTTTAGATTATAGGCAGGGGCTGGGAGCAAAGGTCTCTCTCCCCACTCTCCGCCCCCCAGCTAGGAAGGATGAAGCAGATCAGAGTGCAGCCTTGGGTTGTGGAGCAGCCTTTGCTAATCTGGTGCCCTTTGGATGTGGTTGGACTACAACTCCCATCATGCCCCAACTAGTGCAGGCGTGTGTGTATGTGATGCAGGGGCTGATGGGAGTTGGAGTCCAGCCTCATCCGGAGGGCATAAAGGTAAAGGGACCCCTGACCATTAGGGACTAAGCCGCTTCTGGCGAACCAGAGCAGCACACGGAAGTGCTGTTTACCTTCCTGCTGGAGCGGTACCTATTTATCTACTTGCACTTTGACGTGCTTTCGAACTGCTAGGTTGGCAGGAGCAGGGACCGAGCAACGGGAGCTCACCCCATCGCAGGGATTCGAACCGCCGACCTTCTGATCGGCAAGCGCTAGGCTCTGTGGCTTAACCCACAGCGCCACCTGCGTCCCGTTCTGAAGGGGATATCCCTCCATTAAAAGAAGGCAGGTCTGTGATGGGGGCAGTAAAGGCAAGTGAGGGTCTAGTTCAGGGATGGGGAGCCTGAGTTCCTGCAGGTGTGGCTGGGCTCCCAACTGCCAGGAGCACCAGCAGGACCAGTGGTTAGCATCTCAAGGGCACAGATGTTCCGAACCCTGCGTTAAAGCTTACCCTTGTATTTGAGGATCTGGAAGACATTTCTGCGCTCCCTCAACACAGCGAGCGAAATTAGCTGGTGGGACAGGGAACCTGCTTCCTTCCCTCCCAGAATGCAACAGGGTGTCCAGAAACAGTCCTTTTTAGGGCTGGGGAGTCTTCGCATTGCAGTTCAGAGAAGATCCAAAAGGATGCTCGAGACCAGGGCGTTGTTTTTGGAAACAGCAAAGCAAAAGGCCTCACCTGGAACTCAGCTCAGCTCCCTGCTGTGCCAGAGGAAGGTGGAGGAAAGGTCTATAGACTGAAACGCAGGTCAACTCTACAGAGCTAAATCCCAAACAAGTATATTTGAGGAGTTTCCCCCCGTTTGTGGTACCAGCTGCCCAGGAGAGTAAACCGCATAGCCCGATCTCTGCTCCCAATGAGCTTCAGCAGACATCTCCATGAGGTGGGGTCATGTTTGCAGAACATTGATTGCTGATAAGCCACCCATCCTATGCAAGTTGGATATTCTACCTCTCCTTTAAATCAGAACCAGTGAAGGCGGTGAAGGTCCTGTGTGAGTGCCTGGAGACGGTTGGAGGATGGATGGCAGCTAACAGATTGAGGTTGAATCCTGACAAGATAGAAGTACTGTTTTGGGGGAACAGGGAGGGGGTTGGTGTGGGGGATTCCCTGGTCTTGAATGGGGTAACTTTGCCCCTGAAGGACCAGGTACGCAGCCTGGGAGTCATTTTGGACTCACAGCTGTCCATGGAGGCGAAGGTTAACTCTGTGTCCAGGGCAGCTGTCTACCAGCTCCACCTGGTACGCAGGCTAAGACCCTACCTGCCCGCAAACTGTCTCGCCAGAGTGGTGCATGCTCTGGTTATCTCCCGCTTGGACTACTGCAACGCGCTCTACGTGGGGCTACCTTTGACGGTGACCCGGAAACTGCAATTAATCCAGAATGCGACAGCTAGACTGGTGACTGGGAGTGGCCGCCGGGACCACATAACACCGGTTCTGAGAGATCTGCATTGGCTCCCAGTACGTTTCAGAGCACGATTCAAAGTGTTGGTGCTGACCTTTAAAGCCCTAAACGGCCTCGGTCCTGTATACCTGAAGGAGCGTCTCCACCCCCATCATTCAGCCCGGACACTGAGATCCAGCGCCGAGGGCCTTCTGGCGGTTCCCTCACTGCGAGAAGTGAGGCTAAAGGGAACCAGACAGAGGGCCTTCTCGGTAGTGGCGCCCGCCCTGTGGAACGGCCTCCCATCAGATGTCAAAGAGATAAATAATTACCTGACATTCAGAAGACATCTTAAGGCAGCCCTGTTCAGGGAAGTTTTTAATATGTAACGCTGTACTGTTTTTAACACTGATTGGGAGCCACCCAGAGTGGCTGGGGAAACTCAGCCAGATGGGCAGGGTATAAATAATAAATTATTATTATTATTATTATTATTATTATTATTATTATTATTATTATTATCATTATTATTATTATTATTATTATTACTCAGGTGGACATATTTGTCCGTTCCGTTTTGAAACGTAGTTAGGTCGCTTTCCCCCAGCTGCTCACAATTCGGCCCAGAAGACACAGTCTCCTTCGAACACAAAGCAGAAGTCTCCAGTGGGATTCAGAATCAAGAGGACTAGAATATCTGTTTTTAGGGGAAAGGACTTAGATCAAGAGTAGATTATCCGCTCTCCATGTCCAAGATCCAGGGTTCAGTCCCTGGTAAGGCCTCTGCCAGTCTGCAAAGGCAAACCCTTGGTGATACAGCGGTAAGGTAAAGGTAAAGGGACCCCTGACCATGAGGTCCAGTCGCAGATGACTCTGTGGTTGCGGCTCTCATCTCGCTTTATTGGCCGAGGGAGCCAGCGTACAGCTTCCGGGTCATGTAGCCAGCATGACTAAGCCGCTTCTGGTGAACCAGAGCAGCTCACGGAAATGCCGTTTACCTTCCCGCCCGAGCGGTACCTATTTATCTACTTGCACTTTGACGTGCTTTCGAACTGCTAGGTTGGCAGGAGCAGGGACCAAGCAACGGGAGCTCACCCCGTCGTGGGGATTCGAACCGCCGACCTTCTGATCAGCAAGCCCTAGGCTCTGTGGTTTAACCCACAGCGCCACCCGTGTCCCAGTTATACAGCGGATTGTACAGCAAATACAGGAGTTAACTGATGGCCTGACGAGCCAACTTCCTATGCTCCTATTTTAAAAACCAGCCTTTTGCTCAATGAGGACTAGAAACTTGCTTCATTGGGAAAGGAAGGACCATAGCACAGTGGCAGAGCTTTGCAGGAGAAAGCTCCTAAGGTCAGCACCTGTTAGCATTTCCAGGTACGTCCGGGAACGTCCTCCGCCTGAAACCCCATCATAGAATCATAGAATTGGAAGAGACCACAAGGGCCATCGAGTCCAACCCCCTGCCAAGCAGGAAGCACCATCAGAGCACTCCTGACATATGGTTGTCAAGCCTCTGCTTAAAGACCTCCAAAGGAGGAGACTCCACCACACTCCTTGGCAGCAAATTCCACTGTCGAACAGCTCTTACTGTCAGGAAGTTCTTCCTAATGTTTAGGTGGAATCTTCTTTCTTGTAGTTTGGATCCATTGCTCCGTGTCCGCTTCTCTGGAGCAGCAGAAAACAACCTTTCTCCCTCCTCTATGTGACATCCTTTTATATATTTGAACATGGCTATCATATCACCCCTTAACCTCCTCTTCTCCAGGCTAAACATGCCCAGCTCCCTTAGCCGTTCCTCATAAGGCATCGTTTCCAGGCCTTTGACCATTTTGGTTAGGCCCTTCGATCTCGTTGGGTCTACTCAGGGTCACATAAGCAGGAAGTCAGTGGCGGCAAGAGCAGATCTGGCCCTGTGTGTACACTTTATTGCCTCTGTGTGACCTGAAGCCAACCTGACCTGGCAGCCTGCCACATGGATGAGTCCTCTGCAAGCTTTGGTGGCCATGCCACATGACCTCCTGTCATTCGACTCAGCTGACCTGGGAGGGGACCTCCTGTGGGATTTAATGTTTAACCCGTTTTTATTCTATACGCAAAGTCTGGGCGCTGTGTGAAATGTCACAGTGACCCACTTGGAGCCTGCGTGGGTCAAGGAGGCTGCCATAAAGAGGAGGCTGTAGGCCAGAGGATGTTCATGGCCCGCCATGGGCAAGAAGGACTACAATCCATCTTCCCCTTGCCCATGTCTTTGCCATGATGGAACAACAGCATCTGGGCTACATCCACATTTATTATTATTATTATTATTATTATTATTATTATTATTATTATTAATTTTTATTGATACAGCAAGAAAAAAGAAAAAACACAAAAACCAAATTGCACACAGAAATAACCATAGACACATCATTTTCTTAACAAGCAATAAAACATATATTGGTCTTAACACTAAAGACCCAACCTCCCGTCTATTCCATATTTCGATTTCATATTACTTATTGCCAATACATACTTTTATCATAATTAAACTTTTCCTTAATATATCTAATTTCTTATATCTACCTTGCAACTATTACTGAAGTTCCTCAAATGCTGCAACAGAATTTAAACTACTATATTTATTTTTCAAATATTCTTTGAAAACCTCCCATTTTGAAACAAATTCCTGTTTTGATTTATTCTTTTTTTTCTGATAGTCTAATTTGGCATATTCTGTCAGCTTTTGGATCCAATCTTATATAGAGGGGATTTCATTACTCTTCCATTTTGCCGCGATCAGAACTGTTGCTGCCGCCGTCGCATATAAAAAGATACCCTTCCTCTTTTGCAGAATATCCAAATCTGTTATTCCCAGGAGGTAGGCCTCTGGTTTTTTATTAAAAGAGATCTTTAGCATTTTTTTTGCAGTTCTGCATGGGCTACATGCGCATTTAAAGCACACTGACCCCATCTGCCCTGGGAACTGTAGTTTGTTAGGGGTGCTGGGAATTGTAGTGCTGCCAGGTACAAACTGCAGCTCCCGGGATTCTTTGGGAGAAGCCATGTGCTTTGAAGATTTACCGTATTTTTCGCTCTATAACACGCACCCGGCCATAACACGCACGTAGTTTTTAGAGGAGGAAAATCCGTAGGCATGCCACCCGTAGGCATTTCCTCCATAACACGCACAGACATTTCCCCTTACTTTCTAGGAGGAAAAAAGTGAGTGTTATGGTGCAAAAAATACGGTAAATGCCCAGGCCTCTTTTCAAGGTTCCCTCCATCCCATCCATGGGGCTGGGGATTGTGTGAAATGGCGGAGATTGTACGAAAACACCCCGCAAGGGGGCTAACCTGCGCTCACACCAGGAGAGATCGCCCAAAGTCCAAGGTAAACAAGGTACTGTGGCAAGAGGTCTCGAGTCCACTCTGAGCCCAACTCTCTTTCTGCGCTTGATGGTTTATGACGGGGAATAAACCTGATAGCTGTGTAAGTTGCAGGAGGCCCAGGATCCAGAAACACAACCCATTGCCCTCGAGAGAGAAATTGAGAAGCTGGAGCACAGTACAGTCAAGGTGAAGGCCATCACTCGCTTCTCTTGAGTGCTGAAAAACAACGCGGGAGAGCCTTCTGTGCAGGGAGGGCGTCGATAACCCAAAGAGGCCTACAATATGAGGCTGCCTCTTGCAGGAAAGTCTCCTTAAAGGAGGAGGAGGAGGGTTTTTATCGCTATTACCGTATTTTTTCGCTCCATAAGACGCACCATTTTCCTCCTAAAAAGTAAGGGGAAATGTCTGTGTGTCTTCTGGAGCAAATCATAGCTATCAACTTACAGATTTGAAAATAAGGGACCAGCAGCCTCGGAAATAAGGGATCAGCAGCCAAAATAAGGGATTTTCAGAGCACAGGTATGTTCAACTTCTGAGCCCCTCCAAGCCAAAGGCAGAAAGCCCAGCCAGTAGCCAAATGAAGCCTCAAGCGGTGGTTCCCACAGCGCAGCAACCCAGCAAAGGGGATGCAGCAAGGAAAACCACTGTCACCTCTCCGCTGGGAAGCGCTGAGCAAAGGCGAGTCCCCAGGCAACGCGGCCGATTTGATCGGCACAAGGCATGCAAGCTCCACCCCCCAGTCGTTCTTAGACTCCTTATTGGGTGAGCAACGCAGCCAAGCAACACAATTTGAGCCTCCTTCCTCCCTGGCCGGCAGGGAGGGAGGAGAGGAGCTGCTTCCTTTGAAACCCAAAAAATTTAAGGGACATCATCAATAAGGGACAGCAGCGGGACACGGCGCTGGGATAAGGGACTTTCCCGCCAAATAAGGGACGGTTGACAGCTATGGAGCGAATGCGTGGTCCCTGGAGCCAAATTGCCCAGGGGCGAAAAGCAGACCCTGCTTTTTTTTTTTTTTCAGAAAGAGGGGTGTTGAATCGAAGCCACTGAGCAGCTGATTGGCAAGCGATCAGGAGGCAGATAAGGCTGAGGATAAAGGGGGCTACTGGGGGAGTGGGGGAGGTAAAGACAGCGAACTTGCAAGGGGAGTAGACAGGAATAGTAAAACAAGCAATGAGGAGAGTAATTAGAAGAAAAGGGGGAGCAAAAAACTGCTCCAGCTAAGGAAAAGACGCTAAGGCAAACAAGAAGGAAGGGGGTATTGAAACGAAGCTGCTGAGCAGCTTATCGGCAAGCGATCAGAAGGGAGATAAGGGACGCTAGCGATAAAGGAGGCTGCCTGGGAGGGGGGAGGTAAAAGCCCATGGATGCTCAGGATTTTTGCATTGGGTCACCCCAAATTCACCATCAGATCACATAGCATGTCCATGGCTACAGCCTGCACCAAAAAAATCACGCACCCACTGTTTTGTGGGACCGCAATGGCACAAAAACGTGGTTACAAAGCACGGATCCACATGGATTCTCAGGATTTTTGCATTGGGCTACCCCAAACTCACCGTCAAATCACATACCATGTCCACTAAAATCATACATCCACTGTTTGGTTCAGAATATTTTTTTTCTTGTTTTCCTCCTCTAAAACTAGGTGTGTCATGGTCAGGTGTGTCTTATGGAGCAAAAAATACAGTAATTTCCGTTTCCATTTTATTCCTTGGAGATGCGATAAGGCATTTTAGGCAGCCAGTGTCTGCGCGCTCGTGTAATTCCCTTTCTGCGTTTCGGAAGTTGTTTGTTGTGTTATTTCAGATCTATCATTCCTGCATGTACAGTGTGGAGGAAACAAGCAGAGAAAAACTTTTCTTCTCCCTCTCTTTTGCATTTAATCTTTATTGGTATACATCACAATTTTCTTTCTCCAACATAAAAGAAAAGAATACTTAAATGTTGAAAATGAAATAAAATTATATGCTAAAGTATTAAGACTTCCCTCCACCCGATAGTGGGTCCTCTACAATTCTGTATTAGCTGCATATTTGAATAACATCTGGTTCATATTTGTCCAATAGATCCATAAGTTATGTCACCTTGCAGGAGTCATTCAAGCCCTGCCAAAGATTTTGAATGTTTACAATGATCTTCTAGGTATTGTCTGTATTTATCCTGTTCTGGGTTAAATTATTGGTCACCATGATTCCTAACTTTCCCCATTAATCTAGCCCTTTAAGCCTGCTCGAATAATTGTGTCTGCAGGCAGGCAGGCAGAAAACTTTTCTTTTCGCATAACACTGGAACTTAGGTAAAGGGACCCCTGACCATTAGGTCCAGTCGTGGCCGACTCTGGGGTTGCGGCGCTCATCTCACTTTATTGGCTGAGGGAGCCGGCGTACAGCTTCTGGGTCATGTGGCCAGGATGACTAAGCCGCTTCTGGGAAACCAGAGCAGCGCACGTAAATGCCGTTTACCTTCCCGCCGGAGCGGTACCTATTTATCTACTTGCACTTTGACGTGCTTTTGAACTGCTAGGTTGGCAGAAGCAGAGACTGAGAAACGGGAGCTCACCCCGCAGCGGGGATTCAAACCGCCGACCTTCTGATCGGCAAGCCCAAGAGGCTCTGTGATTTAACCCACAGCACCACCCGCGTCCCTCACTGTAACTTATGGACATCCAATAATGAAGCTGAATGCCAGAGGATTCAGGACAGTTAAAAGAAAGCCCAGTGTTAAACTGTGCAAGGAAACACCTTACATTTGTTTCATTAATAAAATCACGATGGTGTTTATTCACTCTAGCCTTTCTAAGCAACCATTTTCCCTGGCCACCAACTTGGATGGCTTTAAAATATTAGACAAATCTAAGGAGGAGGATGACTCTACTCTGGATCGAGTGACCCTTGAGTGTTGGAAGATTCAGGAAAGTCCTTCAAGCAGTGCTTAGTTAAAGTACGGAACTCCCTGCCACAGGAAACAGTGATGTCCACCAACTCAGATGGCTTTAAAAGAGGATTAGACAAGGAGGATGGCTCTATTCTGCCTCCACAGTTGGAAGCAGCAATGCTTTTGAATACCAGTTGCTGGAAACCGCAGCAGGGGAGAGCTGGTGTTGTGTTCGAATCCTGCTGGCTGACTCCCCTTGGTGGGCATCTGCTTGGCCCCTGTGGAAACAGGTTTCTGGATCGGATGAGCCGCAAGGGCTCTTCTTATTTTCTTACGCTCCAGGGGTGGGCAGTAAAGAGGAACAGCTTAAGCCAACCCTCTTTTCTAATCGGAGAACAGGCCAGCAGTTGCTTGCAGGAGGACTTTGGACAAGGAGTTCAGAACAGCCTGTCCCTCCCCGCTCCCTCCCTTCATAGAATCATAGAATTATAGAGTTGGAAGAGACCACAAGGGCCATCGAGTCCAACCCCCTGCCAAGCAGGAAACACCATCAGAGCACTCCTGACATATGGCTGTCAAGCCTCTGCTTAAAGACCTCCAAAGGAGAAGACTCCACCACACTCCTTGGCAGCAAATTCCACTGTCAAACAGCTCTTACTGTCAGGAAGTTCTTCCTAATGTTTAGGTGGAATCTTCTTTCTTGTAGTTTGGATCCATTGCTCCAAGTGTCCGCTTCTCTGGAGCCCCCCACATTTCCTGAAAGAGCCTCTCCCCCCGAAATGGATGCTCTGTGCATCTTCTCTCCCCGCTGTGACTCAACTGCCCTTAAGATCCTCCATTCTGGGACAGACGTTTGCACCCTGCAACCTCCAGGCAGCACACCCGATGAACTGAGCCAGGGTTTCGGAAATGTGAGGTGTGTGTTTCTGCGTCTGATTTGCAAACGAAAGCCATATTCAAAGTTGTTCAAGGTTGTTATAAGAAAAAACTGCTCCTTTTCCCTTATGGGGTATCCAAGAGCCCGTATAGCGTCCTTAAGTGGGTTCCCTACCGGTAGGAGAAAATAACAGAGGCCAGCCAGAGAATATTGAGAAGCAAAGCAGCTAGTAAGTCTGATCTTTATTTAACTGTTGCAATAGGGACCCCACTCACCACACGCAGGAGGGAGGAGGAACCCAGAAAAATGGTGTGCAAGCCCTTCTAGAGACTTTTGAAATTGCCCACCCTGTAACTCAAGACCACAGAAGGAGGCAGTCTACAGCAGAAATCCTGTCTGCCAAGAAACCTGTTAATGATCACATTGCTTTACCTAGAAAGCCTGGGCATTCTTTTGTGATGGTTAATATTTTAGTTCAGTGGTGTCCAAACTTTTTTCAAAGAGGGCTGAAGGATTGAAATTGTTGAGTTTTTTTTATGATTTCACCCCAAAGTTGTTGAGACCTTTTTCAGAGTTGGAGTTATCTTTAGAATTTTACCCCAGGAAATAAACTGCCACGGGGGCTGGATTAATCCGAACGATTAGGCCCCCGGAACAGACTTTGGACATGCCTGCTTTAGTTCATGGGTAGGCAAACTAGGGCCCGGGCCCCAGATCCGGCCCAATCACCTTCTAAATCCAGCCCACTGACGGTCCAGGAATCAGCGTCTTTTTTCATGAGTAGAATGTGTGCTTTTATTTAAAATGCATCCCTGGGTTATTTGTGGGGCATAAAAATTTGTTCTTTTCTCCCCCCCCCCCCCAATATAGTCCGGCCCCACCACAAGATCTGAGGGACAGTGAACTGGCCGTCTGAGAAAGTTTGCTGACCCCTACTTTAGTTCCTGACTCCAGGTCACAGGCTCACCCTATTCACCCACAAATATGCCCTTAATATGCAAGCACAAAGACAATGGGGAAGCTTTTCCCATTTTCCTCTCTTACTGCATAGGAATATTTGAGGTCAAAATGGCTTCAGGATTGCTCTCCTGTACTATTTCAGACACGTGGTTTATATACTTGTGTTTGCCTTTGTTGTAAACAAAAAAAATGCCCTTTTCCCTTATGGGGTATCCAAGAGCCCATATAGAGTCCTTACATAGGTTCCCTATTGGTAGGAGAGAATAACAGAGGCCAACCAGAGAATATTGAGAAGCAAAGCAGCGAGTAAGCTTATTCTTTATTGATCTGTCGCAACAGGGTGCTCCCCTCACAAGCAGGAGAGGAGAAGGACCCAGAAAAATGGTGTGCAAGGCCTTATAAAGACTTTTTAAATTGCTACCCTGTAGATCAAGACCACCCCCAGAAACATCATACATACATCACAGAAGGGGTGTAACCTAAGACCACCCCTCAGATACATCATACCTACATCACAGAAAAGGCGGTCTAAACAGAAATTTAAATATTGTTTATCTCTTGTCCTTGTTTATCTCCTGTCTGGCAGGTTTCTTGATTGGATTGCCTGGGGAGCCTGGCCAGTCTTTTGTAAGGATAAATACTTAGTTCCTGGCCAGGTCACAGGCTCACACCTTATTCAAACACAGACATACCCTTAAGACAGGATTTGTGAAGGAAAAGACAATGGGGAGGCTTTTCCAGTTTGACCTTGCAGAGAAAACATTTGCTCAGTTTAGGAATCAAAATGGTTCCAGGTTGGCCTTCCTGTGCTGATCTATGTATGTGCTTGGTTGGTACACTTATGAACATTTCCATATATCTAAGACCATAAAATTCATATTACACCTTGTACATTTATGAACATCTAATTTATATATTTGAGACCTTAGAATGCTTAGAACAAAGTTAAGCTCGCGTGTGTTTGAAACAGCCACTGCTCATGCGCAAAGGGCAAGGAAACCATATTTGACATGTGCAAAGACCTCCTTGTCCCTTCTCGGCTATGTACTTGGGGCTCAGCTGGGGGGGCTTATTCTCGTAGGTCTTCAGCAGCGGAGGAAGGATCGCGCATCGCGACCGCAGACCGCGTGCGGCAGCGGCACCTCCGATAGCTGCTGGGCTCCGGCAGCCGCCAGCCAGCTGATTACTCCTGAGCAGCCTCCCTCCGGCACCTTCCTCCTTCGCTCCAGCTACGTGGCTCTGCAGGGATTACCCCTCACACCGCCGGGAACAGGTTGTATTGGGTTAAAGGGATTGAACTTGGCGGGAGGTCGAGCCACTGATCCTTGGAGCGCGTTGTTTCCCTGCTTGCCGTGCGGGCGCTTTCCGGGCGCTTTCCGTTTCTCTTGCGGGGTTTGCCTTCGCCTACTGGCTGCCCTGCAGTTCGATCGCGGGTTCCGGCAGACCTTGCCTTTCAGGGCCAATCCACACCGTCGGTAGGCAACGGGATAGCTTTGCGGCCGCCATTTTGGGTGGCCACGTGGCCCTTTAGCGGCGGCCATTTTGGGAGAGGCAAGCCACGTGGGAAATAAGCCTCCTTTGTGCGTAAAAAGTGAGAAAGGCTTTGGGAGAAGGGCTGGCCTGCTAGCTCCATTGCTTTAAGGCAACAGTCTGTTATTATTTAACATCAGGAATTTCGTTGACTGCTACCACGTTTAACGAAGGGTTTCATTAAGCGACAGTACTATTTAAAGTGCTTGAATTGGGAAAACAGTTTATCTGAGGTGCTTGGTTTTGTGATATTATTATCGTTATTATTTTCTTTAGTTCTGATTGGGTTTTTCCAGCAATTCATTCCCAAGGCACCTCATCTCCATTAAATAATATTTTAATAGTTTAATTCAACGCAGACGAGCCACCTCCGATCGTTTATTGATATTCTAATTTGATTCTAATTTAGCGTAGGGGGATCTCATTAGCAAGTTAAAGAGTGTATCAATTTGGCTGGTTGGTTTAAATTCGGAAAGATTCAAGGGATTTAAGTGCATAACTGAATTAATTGCTGGGGATTTTAACTGCATAAGGTGCTGCATAAATTAAGGTTCTGCATAAGGTAGGGGCCATTGTAATTACGTTATTGCTTCTTTAAGGTCAGTTCATATTAATTTGGTGATTGCTTGAAATTCATTTGGTGAACCAGGTGCAACAGCAGTTTAATTAAAGTGCTTTAGCATCTCACGGTCATACTTAACATATAGATATAATTAATTTGATTAGGTGCTTGCATTGAAAATCAACTCATTTGGCTTCCACAAGACAATTTACCTGCCTGCTCTAATTTAAATAGAAGTCAAGGATATAAGAAGCAGGAGCCTTAAGTTCCAATATTTTTCATTGCTTTACTTGCTCTTAACGATTTCTAATCGCGACATAGTTGCAATCTATTCGACAATACATAGAAAAACAAATAAATAAACAGTATACATATATAGTAAAGCGCTCTTTGGTGGGTACCCAGGGAAGACAGTTCTGAGCAATTGGGTCGAGTGCGGACAATACTGAGCTAAAGTCATTGTCTGGTGTTACTGGTGTGCACAGTATTGAACAGGAGTGGTTGGGTGTGTTAACTATCATTCCATTAAGGTTTGCTAGGGCAGACGATACCGAGCTACGCACATTGGCCGTACTACGTGGTTGGTTTCTCATTGATCAAGATAAGCAAGCATCTAGATCGCATCATGTCCGGTCAAGGTAACCAAGTAAACTCCACCGCGGCTGGAGGGCCTCAGGGGAATCTCGAGGAGCCCCAACCTTTCGTAATCCCAAGTAACCCTCAAGCCTTGGCAGATTTTTTCACAGCATTTCAAGATTTCTATAGGCATAGATCTTCAGGACAAGGGGCAGCGACACCGGCAGCTCAAGTGACAGCAGCACCAGGACTGGCGCCAGGGGCACCATCGACAGCGGCACCAGTGGTGGCGGTACCTGGGGCCGAGGCACCAAGAGCGTTCACACAGGATTTCATTCCAGACACACAACTTAACGAGGTGCAACTTCCCGGCACTTCTGCAGCCGCGGTGGCAGCGCTGAAAGCAGCCAAGGAGTCAGCGCCTCGACCCAAAAGGAATACCCGGGCACAGTCAACCGGCCCAGGCAGGGCAAAAGGGGCCCCAAGGGGAGGCAAAAAGGGTAAGGCTTGCGTTCATTGTCCTGGGACTACTAATCTGCAAAAGGATCCAGGTGTTCCAAGTCTCTTTCAGAGCCCACCGCTGCAGTCAGCACCAGCCGAGGGTGCCTCAAGTTCTTCTTCCGACGAGGAAGCCCAGGGGACGCAAGCAGCGCAGGCGGTAGCCGCTCCGGATCAAGCTATTCCTGAGAGCCACTCGGGGAAGAGGAAAGAGAAGAGGAAGCACACCTCAAAGAAGAAGAAGAAGTGCAGGCATTCGGATTCAGAAGATGATTCAGGTACCTCTTCTTCTTCCGATTCAGACAGCGATGCTCCTAGGGTGGAGTACTGGGGCCACGGGGAGGACGTTATGGGCCTTCCTTTATGGGTGCATGAGAGGAGGGCCAATTTCTACAGGAAATCCTTTAACGGGACCCTCGAGTGGAGGGATGGCGCATTGCTGCAGGATGTCAAAACGTCCACTAATCTCTCTACTGATTTTATCGTAGGCTCTCATTTATCTCCGAGAAAGAGGAATAAGATCCTCAGTGGTGAATTTATAGATATTTTCAGGCTGATACCACCAGCTAAGCTTATGGGTAGAGGGGAGAAAAAACGCAAGTATGGTAATCGCAAGTACAGGACACCCAGACCCGAACGTACTTTTGACAACTGGCTTGACGGGTTCCAGGTGTTTATGGGCGTCGTCAGCGCGGCTTATCCGAAGCGGGCGATGCATTTGGTTGCGTATTTGGCTCATGTCAGGAGGGCGCGGGATTTAGCGGGGGATGTTGCTGCCCTAAATTATGATGAAGATTTCCGCAGAAATGCATCACAGCTGTCTTCCACGCGCTGGGACCTGAGGGACCAGAATTACTGGTCAGAACACGTGGGTCCCTTCGTTGAAAAGAAGCCCCAGGATTCGTCAAGAGCTTGGAAGACCGCTCCAAAGCAGAGGCGGCTGTGCTGGGAGTACAACAAGGGGGTTTGTGCACGGGCTGTCTGTAAGTACAGCCACGAGTGCGAAAAATGCCTCGGTAACCACCCTGCCACTGCCTGCATCAAAGGAAGGCAGCCCTTTCGGGGTGGGAGAGGCGCCTATAACCAGGGACCGAGAGGTGGCCATGGGGCACCATTTGGACCCCAAGGTGGCAGACAGTAATTTCAGCCTGGGCTTAGCCTGGTCCCCTATCAAGTTGTCCCCGCTAAAAAACCTCTTAGACCTTTACCCTAACAAGACAGCAGCACAATACCTATGGGAGGGCTTTAGTATCGGTTTCAGGATCCCTGTAGCCTATCCCCCCAATTCAAGCGATCCTCCAAACCAAAAATCGGTGAGGGAGATGCCCGAGGTTGCCCAAAAGAAAATTAGTAAGGAAATAAAAGCAGGAAGGGTAGCCGGCCCCTAACTTTCCCCATTAATCTAGCCCTTTAAGCCTGCTCGAATAATTGTGTCTGCAGGCAGGCAGGCAGAAAACTTTTCTTTTCGCATAACACTGGAACTTAGGTAAAGGGACCCCTGACCATTAGGTCCAGTCGTGGCCGACTCTGGGGTTGCGGCGCTCATCTCGCTTTATTGGCCGAGGGAGGTGGCGTACAACTTCCGGGTCATGTGGCCAGCATGACTCAGCCGCTTCTGGCGAACCAGAGCAGTACACGGAAACGCCGTTTACCTTCCCGCCGGAGCGGTACCTATTTATCTACTTGCACTTTGACGTGCTTTTGAACTGCTAGGTTGGCAGAAGCAGAGACTGAGAAACGGGAGCTCACCCCGCAGCGGGGATTCAAACCGCCGACCTTCTGATCGGCAAGCCCAAGAGGCTCTGTGATTTAACCCACAGCACCACCCGCGTCCCTCACTGTAACTTATGGACATCCAATAATGAAGCTGAATGCCAGAGGATTCAGGACAGTTAAAAGAAAGCCCAGTGTTAAACTGTGCAAGGAAACACCTTACATTTGTTTCATTAATAAAATCACGATGGTGTTTATTCACTCTAGCCTTTCTAAGCAACCATTTTCCCTGGCCACCAACTTGGATGGCTTTAAAATATTAGACAAATCTAAGGAGGAGGATGACTCTACTCTGGATCGAGTGACCCTTGAGTGTTGGAAGATTCAGGAAAGTCCTTCAAGCAGTGCATAGTTAAACTACGGAACTCCCTGCCACAGGAAACAGTGATGGCCACCAACTCAGATGGCTTTAAAAGAGGATTAGGCAAGGAGGATGGCTCTATTCTGCCTCCACAGTTGGAAGCAGCAATGCTTCTGAATACCAGTTGCTGGAAACCGCAGGAGGGGAGAGCTGGTCTTGTGTTCGAATCCTGCTGGCTGACTCCCCTTGGCAGGCATCTGCTTGGCCCCTGTGGAAACAGGATTCTGGATTGGATGAGCCGCAAGGGCTCTTCTTATTTTCTTACGCTCCAGGGGTGGGCAGTAAAGAGGAACAGCTTAAGCCAACCCTCTTTCCTAATCGGAGAACAGGCCAGCAGTTGCTTGCAGGACTTTGGACAAGGAGTTCAGAACAGCCTGTCCCTCCCCGCTCCCTCCCTTCATAGAATCATAGAATCATAGAGTTGGAATAGACCACAAGGGCCATCGAGTCCAACCCCCTGCCAAGCAGGAAACACCATCAGAGCACTCCTGACATATGGCTGTCAAGCCTCCGCTTAAAGCCCTCCAAAGGAGGAGACTCCACCACACTCCTTGGCAGCAAATTCCACTGTCGAACAGCTCTTACTGTCAGGAAGTTCTTCCTAATGTTTAGGTGGAATCTTCTTTCTTGTAGTTTGGATCCATTGCTCCAAGTGTCCGCTTCTCTGGAGCCCCCCACATTTCCTGAAAGAGCCTATCCCCCCGAAATGGATGCTCTGTGCATCTTCTCTCCCCGCTGTGACTCAACTGCCCTTAAGATCCTCCATTCTGGGACAGACGTTTGCACCCTGCAACCTCCAGGCCGCACACCCGATGAACTGAGCCAGGGTTTCGGAAACGTGAGGTGTGTGTTTCTGCGTGCCTAGTGTTTGCCAAGGCCTCCAAGCTCCCAACAGGGAGGGTCACTGGGTCAGGAAGCATGGGTGGGGGGGGTTGCTGAGTGGTCATGGCCATCCTTCTGCCCTCCAGGGCTCCTGCCCCATTGCTGTGCGACTTCGTCTGCAAAGATGGACCACCTGTTCTTGAGAAACACGGGGGGTTGATGCGTTTCCCCCCAGAAACCAGCTCCCGTCTGATTTGCAAACGAAAGCCATATTCAAAGTTGTTCAAGGTTGTTATAAGAAAAAACTGCTCCTTTTCCCTTATGGGGTATCCAAGAGCCCATATAGAGTCCTTACATTAGGTTCCCTATTGGTAGGAGAAAATAACAGAGGCCAGCCAGAGAATATTGAGAAGCAAAGCAGCTAGTAAGCCTGATCTTTATTTAACTGTTGCAATAGGGACCCCACTCACCACACGCAGGAGGGAGGAGGAACCCAGAAAAATGGTGTGCAAGCCCTTCTAGAGACTTTTGAAATTGCCCACCCTGTAACTCAAGACCACAGAAGGAGGCAGTCTACAGCAGAAATCCTGTCTGCCAAGAAACCAGTTAATGATCACATTGCTTTACCTAGAAAGCCTGGGCATTCTTTTGTGATGGTTAATATTTTAGTTCAGTGGTGTCCAGACTTTTTTCAAAGAGGGCTGAAGGATTGAAATTGTTGAGCTTTTTTTTATGATTTCACCCCAAAGTTGTTGAGAGCTTTTTCAGAGTTGGAGGTGTTTTTAGAATTTTACCCCAGGAAATAAACTGCCACGGGGGCTGGATTAATCCGAACGATTAGGCCCCCGGAACAGACTTTGGACATGCCTGCTTTAGTTCATGGGTAGGCAAACTAGGGCCCGGGGCCCAGATCCGGCCCAATCACCTTCTAAATCCAGCCCACTGACGGTCCAGGAATCAGCGTGTTTTTTCATGAGTAGAATGTGTGCTTTTATTTAAAATGCATCCCTGGGTTATTTGTGGGGCATAAAAAATTGTTCTTTTCTCCCCCCCCAATATAGTCCGGCCCCACCACAAGATCTGAGGGACAGTGGACTGGCCTTCTGAGAAAGTTTGCTGACCCCTGCTTTAGTTCCTGACTCCAGGTCACAGGCTCACCCTATTCACCCACAAATATGCCCTTAATATGCAAGCACAAAGACAATGGGGAAGCTTTTCCCATTTTCCTCTCTTACTGCATAGGAATATTTGAGGTCAAAATGGCTTCAGGATTGCTCTCCTGTAGTATTTCAGACACGTGGTTTATATACTTGTGTTTGCCTTTGTTGTAAACAAAAAAAATGCCCTTTTCCCTTATGGGGTATCCAAGAGCCCATATAGAGTCCTTACATAGGTTCCCTATTGGTAGGAGAGAATAACAGAGGCCAACCAGAGAATATTGAGAAGCAAAGCAGCGAGTAAGCTTATTCTTTATTGATCTGCTCCCCTCACAAGCAGGAAAGGAGGAGGACCCAGAAAAATGGTGTGCAAAGCCTTATAAAGACTTGAAATTCCCATCCTTGTAGATCAAGACCACTCCCAGAAACATCATACATACATCACAGAAGGGGTGTAACCTAAGACCACCCCTCAGATACATCATACCTACATCACAGAAAAGGCGGTCTAAACAGAAATTTAAATATTGTTTATCTCTTGTCCTTGTTTATCTCCTGTCTGGCAGGTTTCTTGATTGGATTGCCTGGGGAGCCTGGCCAGTCTTTTGTAAGGATAAATACTTAGTTCCTGGCCAGGTCACAGGCTCACACCTTATTCAAACACAGACATACCCTTAAGACAGGATTTGTGAAGGAAAAGACAATGGGGAGGCTTTTCCAGTTTGACCTTGCAGAGAAAACATTTGCTCAGTTTAGGAATCAGAATGGTTCCAGGTTGGCCTTCCTGTGCTGATCTATGTATGTGCTTGGTTGGTACACTTATGAACATTTCCATATATCTAAGACCATAAAATTCCTATTACACCTTGTACATTTATGAACATCTAATTTATATATTTGAGACCTTAGAATGCTTAGAACAAAGTTAAGCTCGCGTGTGTTTGAAACAGCCACTGCTCATGCGCAAAGGGCAAGGAAACCATATTTGACATGTGCAAAGACCTCCTTGTCCCTTCTCGGCTATGTACTATGAAGTGTTAATGAGGATGACCTCGCTGGCTTTAAGCCTCTCGTGTGTACATAGGCTTAAATCTGATGAACCTGCGATGCTCGGTTTATGGCTCTAGCAGAGGTGGTGAGTATTTGCAGCGATTTAATTCATCAATCTCTGCCCCACCATTTAAGAGCAATTTTGATAAATTGTCCTGATAAACGAGACTTAGCACCTTCCTCTCTCCAGTCCTCTCTCACGTGCCAAGCAAGCTGGGTCGTCTTCCAGCTCTGCCTTGGCTCCTGGTTATTTAATGAATTTATACACACACACACACACACTTTGATGTGGAAGCATTTCTAGAGAGGCGCAGGTGAAAAGTCAAGCAGAACAACTGCAGCAATCAAACCTATAGACCAGGGGTAGGCAACCTAAGGCCCGTGGGCCAGATGCGGCCCAATCGCCTTTTCAATCTGACCTGCGGATGGTCCGGGAATCAGCGCATTTTTACATGAGTAGAAAGTGTGCTTTTATTTAAAACGCATCTCTGGGTCGTTTGTGGGGCCTGCCTGGTGTTTTTACATGAGTACAGAGGTACCTTGGGTTACATACACTTCAGGTTACAGATTCCGCTAACCCAGAAATAGTACCTCGGGTTAAGAACTTTGCTTCAGGATGAGAACAGAAATCGTGCTCCGGCGGCGCAGCAGCAGCAGGAGGCCCCATTAGCTAAAGTAGTGCTTCAGGTTAAGAACAGTTTCAGGTTAAGAACAGGCCTCCGGAATGAATTAAGTACTTAACCTGAGGTACCACTGTAGAATGTTTGCTTTTATTTAAAATGCATCTCTGGGTTATTTGTGGGGCATAGGAATTTGTTCATTCCCCCCCCCCCGCCCCCGCAAAATATAGTCCAGCCCACCACACGGTCTGAGGGACGGTGGATCGGCCCATGGCTCGAAAAGGTTGCTGACCCCTGCTATAGGGAATGAGACTCTTAATCACAGGGTCGTGGGTTCACGCCTCATGTTGGGCAAAAGATTCTTGCCTTGCAGGGGGTTGGACTAGATGACCCTCATCGCCCCTTCCAACTTTACAATTATATGATTCTATGCAGTGCTTGTTTTCTCCTAAAGAATGTTTAGGGGTACTCTCATTTTCCTAAACCTGTTGAAATACTGCCCCACAACGAGGCCAAACTTAGATTCACAAAATGTTTAGGGGTATGCTTATCCCTGCGTCCCCCCAGAAAAAAAGCACTGTTTCTATGATTCTGTTGGTATATGGCACACATTTTTAAGCAGGAAGAATCCCAGCAATGGCAGTCTACCCCCTCACAGAGCTATAGTTCCCAGTACCCATAAAAAAAACTACCATTCCCAGGATCCTTTGTGGGACTAACCGCCTAGGTTAGGCATCCCCAAACTTGTCCCTCCAGGTGTTTTGGGACTACAACTCCCATCATCCCTGACCACTGGTCCTGTTAGCTAGGGATGATGGGAGTTGTAGTCCCAAAACATCTGGAGGGCTGAGTTTGCCTATGCCTGCCCTAGGTGGATCTACAGTGGTGCCTCGCAAGACGAAAAGAATCCGTTCTGTGATTCTCTTCGTCTAGCGGTTTTTTCGGCTTGCGAAGCAAGCCCATTGACGGATTAGCGGATTAGCGCTATTAGCGGCTTTTAGCGGCTTATCTGCTGATCGGATCAGCTGATAAGCGGCTTAGCGGCTTAGAAAAGGGGGGGGGACCCCACAGGAACTCGCAAGGCATTGTCGTCTTGCGAAGCAAGCCCATAGGAAATTCGTTTTGCAAAGCACCTCCAAAACGGAAAACCCTTTCGTCTAGCGGGTTTTCCGTCTTGCGAGGCATTCGTCTTGCGGGGCACCACTGTACACACAGGGGGGAAATGCTATAAATAAGTCCAAAATTAAAACATAACACCACCACTACTAAGGAAAATCGCTTAGAAATTATAATTTTTTTGCCCCATATGGTGTTGCAACTTTAAAACATATTCAAAACACTTTCTTGACTAATGTAGCTGAGTCCCCTTGCCACACCGTACAATTAAATGGTATCATATCGCTTTAAACAATGATACCACTTTAATTCCTCCAAATAATTCTGGGGTCTGTAGCTTATGGCCTCTGAGAGTTGCTAGGAGGCTTCCCCACTATTCCCCTTCAAAGAGCTACAATTCCCAGAGTGGGTTAACTATCATTCCCTCTTTACAGAGAACTCAGAAGAGTGCGGATTTCGAAGGAAATATGTGTTTTGGATCACAGACACCCACCCCCCCCCAAATTGTAAGCTGCATAGGCCCACCATTAAATTCCAGATGGGAAACCTAGCCAGATGGGTGGGCTATTATTATTATTAAACCTGAATGGAATTTCTCCCTCAGATGCAACGAAGCAGGCCTAGTTGCATCTGAGGACAACAGGCCAGGCTTGGGTTGTGGGTCAGCTCAGGTGATGTCATTATTCTTACTATTATCATTGTTTTTTATTTGTATGTTTCCTTTCCCCCTGACGGAGACTCAAGGTGGCTTACAGCTAAAATAGAAACAGTCAAAGCATAGCAGGGAGGAGAAGCAATCATTCAAAAACAACAACACATTAAATGTTTATAAACTATACATGCTCTATTAAAACATACAGATGTTTTTTCTACAATGAAGCAGTATATAAATTTTATGAATTAGAAAACATCACGGCACCACCAGCCCTTTCTTTTTAAAAAATAATTTTTATTTAAAAAATATTTTTACACACACAATTGTTTACATTTAACCATAGTGCGTATCAGTACATTTATGGGGTTCCCCGAACCCCCGGACTTCCCCCTCCCATGGCTTCCAAACTCTATCTTCCTTTTTTACTGCATCTAATTACATTTATCTAAATTATTACACTTCGGTTTTATCCTTTGTCGTTTTCCATTACAGGTGCTATATCGAACCTGCTAACGTAGTTAAATGTTTACCGTGCAACACCAGCCCTTTCATTGAGACACCATCAGTTCCCAAAAGCCTGTTGGAAGAAGAAAGCTTTCACCTGCTGGCGAAAAGGACAGCAAGGAGGAAGCCAGTCTAACTCCTCTACGGAGGGGATGGCAAAGTTGTCTGGGAGGAGCCACCACCGAGAAGGCCCTCTCCTGCGAACCCACCAAGAGTGCCTGCGAGGGTGGCAGCACCGAGAGAAGGGTTTCCCTGAAGATTTCGGAGCCTGGGAAGGTTTGTATGAAGTGTCCTACCTGGACCCTGAGATCATCTTCCGAGGCCCTCCTTCATTTGCTTCCTCCTTGAGAGGGTGGCAGCGCAAGAACAGGGCCTTCTCTGCAGTGGCTCCCCATCTGTGGAATGCTCTCCCCAGGGAATTTCGCCTAGCACCTTCATTAGACACGTTTAGGTGCCAGGCAAAAACGTTCCTTTTTTAACCAGGCCTTTGGCTGATCTGTTTGACATCCTATACCCTTTTAAAACGTGGCTTTTTTATGGAAGTGAGGCATCTGATGAAGATCTGCATTTTAAAATGAGCTTAAAAAAATATATTTGTAAATGTTTGTATCTCTCATTCTCTCATGCCAGATAGAAACCAGCTGGGTGCTTTGGCAGATGTTTTCCTAAACAGGGCCCCACTGATCTATAAGCGGGAGACGAGCGCCTCAGGGTTGTAAAAGGAAATTACAGGCTAGGAGCAAAAGGTCACACTGACCATACAAATTACAGAATACAATCAAGCTGCAAAGACACAATTAAGAGCTGGTAAATAGTAAGAATTATTGTGCCTCCCATTAAAACTTGAGCCACATCTTCATAAGGTTAAAAAGGGCAAGAGCTAATGGGAACAGCAGCTGGCTGGGAAAACCGAAGAGGCTTCTGGAAACTGTTTTTATTAAATTCCTTTTTACTAAGTTCCTTTCCTTCTAAAAATCTATCTATGTTATGTATGAAATATATTGGCTTAACTGTAATTATGCAAAGGATTTAGAAAGTAAGAAATGTTAGATTCTTATGTTAGATTCTTATTTCATTGATGGTGTGTGAGAAGGTGAACCCAAGATCTCTGTTTAAGATAAAATTAGAACCATTAGCCATCTGTTTTGGAGTGAAAGGGCAATAGGGCAAAAAGGTTATCTGGTAATTAAGGTGCCTGGTCGAGGCAAATGTAAGATATATGGCTACTTGTTTGCCATTTATAGATAGAAGGAAATATAGCTCTTTGTCTCCTATAAAAGGTAATAGGAAATGGGTGTATCTTTTATGATTGGTTCTAGCAAACAGCCAATAGGAATTTCAACCAGGCTGATTGGACAGAGGCAGCCAAAGGAGGAGCAAGGGGGCTGGGCTGAGGGAATATAAGTGCTGGCCATCAGGGCTGGAAGGGCAGAGCTTTGGTAACCATATACCACTGTGTCTCTCATTTATTTGTCTGACAAATAAATTATTATTTTAATTTCTCTATTGCTGCGTTGAATATTTCATTCCAGCTAAGCGTTAACCACAAGCAGGGTGCTACAGAAGGTGTGTGTGTTATTGTGTTGTTGTTTTCATTCTGATTATATATGCCATGATCTTTTCTGTGAACCGCCCTGAGACCTCTGGGTATAGGGCGGTATATAAACTATAATCATAATCATACAAAATAAAAAAATTCCTTCTAGTAGCACCTTAAAGACCAACTAAGTTAGTTCTTGGTATGAGCTTTCGTGTGCATGCACACTTCTTCAGATACATAATCATACAGTATGTCAGATAGCTTGGGACTGAGCCATGAAATTGGGGTGGGTGGAAAGGAGCAGAAAGAAGCCCCAAATGGACAGATTTGCCTGTTGCTAGTGTTGTAAACAAAATCTGCCTTTTTCCCTTATGGGGTATCCAAGAGCCCATATAGAGTCCTTAAGTGGGTTCCCTATTGGTAGGAGAAAATAACAGAGGCCAACCAGAGAATATTGAGAAGCAAAGCAGCTAGTAAGCCTGATCTTTATTGATCTGTTGCAACAGGGTGCTCCCCTCACATGCAGGAAAGGAGGAGGAACCCAGAAGAATGGCGCGCAAGGCCTGATATAGACATTTTAAATTCCCTGCCCTGTCACTCAAGACCACCCCTCCATACATCATACATACATCACAGAAAGGGTGTAACCCAAGACTACCTCCCACAAACATCATGTCTACATCACAAAAAAGGTGGTCTACAACAGAAAATTGAATGTTGTTGTTTTTCCTGTTTGCCAGCTTATCTGATAATGCCTTATCTGATTGCCTTTCCTGGTAGTCTGGCCATTCCTTTGAGATGGTGATTACTCAATTCCTGAGACAATGGGAAGGTTCCCTCGCCCCCTCCCTCCTTGCAGAAAAAACATTTGGTCAGCTTGGGAGTCAAAATGGTTTCAGGACGGTCTTCCTGTGCTGCTCCAGACGTGTGGTCCACATATCTATGTACGTGCTTGGTTGCTACATTTATGAACATTTATTATATATATAAGACCTTAAATTTTATTATTACACTAGCAACCAGGCTCTATGGACTCCACCTTCTCCTGGCCTGCTATGACCTTTCCTGGTTTGGTACAGCCACGCGCTTTTTCATGGGCTGACTCGACGAGGGCCAGACTAGGTGCCTCCGAGGAAATGTGTGACCCTAAGCAAACAGCCTCTGCCCTCCCTCCCCTCCCGCAAGGGTGAAATGGGTGCCCAGCCCTGTCCCATCACGCCTCCCAAGGGTGCTGGCTTGATCTTTATCCTTCTCTTCCGCAGCATGCCAACATGATAAAGGCAGCCGGGACATTTGCGGCAATAAAGTTATACAGCCCTTTATTTATCTTGCCCAGGCGACGAAAACAAATTCCGCAGCCCTGTCCACAAGAGGCTGGCTGATCTTTCTGGCTGCTCATATTTCTAATTGTCCGTGTTTTCACGTTAGTTTGTGGTGTGTGTGTCTTTAACATCCTCGTGAAAATTCACCAGCATTTTTGTGAGAGAATTTCCCCAGGACATGCACGCAGTTTCACCTGATATTCCCATTTTTGCCTAGCGATAATTTCCTCCACTATATATGCATCCCTGCATGCTATTTGCACTTTTATAAGGCACTTTAAAGGACACGGGTGGCGCTGTGGGTAAAACCTCACCGCCTAGGACTTGCCGATCGCATGGTCGGCGGTTCGAATCCCCGCGGCGGGGTGCGTTCCCGTCGTTCGGTCCCAGCGCCTGCCAACCTAGCAGTTCGAAAGCACCTCCGGGTGCAGGTAGATAAATAGGGACCACTTACCAGCAGAAAGGTAAACGGCGTTCCGTGTGCTGCGCTGGCTCGCCAGATGCAGCTTGTCACGCTGGCCACGTGACCCGGAAGTGTCTGCGGACAGCGCTGGCTCCCGGCCTATAGAGTGAGATGAGCGCATAACCCTAGAGTCTGACACGACTTGCCCGTACAGGCAGGGGTACCTTTACCTAATGCTCGCTAAACTCCACTGCATGTGCTTTCCTACTGGAGAGATGTAATGCTAAGTTCAGAGAAGCGCAGATTGCAGACAGAATTTTGCTTTTGTTTCAGGGAGCGCAAATCGAGTGGGTTGAACTGAACCATATTTCTTTCGCAGGTCTGCCCAAGTTTCCCTTCCCTCTCCCAGCCACTTTGGACTTCAGGCAGCGTAAGAAAAGGGTACGTATTTTGTTCCTCCGGCAAGCTGGCAAAGAGCTCAGCCGTTAATGAGGGCCCCAAGAGGAGCAACGGGCACAAATCCAGGCCAACCCTTAGGTAGAGAAAGTAGTAAATTTCCACCACGTTGAGTGGCCCAGACCGCCCTTGAAACAAAGGCAGGCTTAATCCTCTGAGCCTTCCCTTCTTAGCGGAGAGATTATGGGATGCTGCTGGCTTGCCTTTGCTGGCAATCCCCTGGCTAAAGTCAAGGCTGCAGGAGCTGGGACCTGTGAGGAGGATCCTGCAATTTCACCAAGGAGGATGCACTCCTACCCGGAAGCTACAGATCTATGAGACTCATTGAAATCAGTGGACCTAAGTTTAGCTGCATCAGTTATTTTGAGGAGCTCTGCTCTAATCCAGCCCAGCAAAACCACTGCTAGCCAACATATCTTAAAATATAAAGGTAAAGGGATCCCTGACCATTAGGTCCAGTCGTGACCAACTCTGGGGTTGCAGTGCTCATCTCACTTTATTGGCCGAGGGAGCCGGCGTACAGCTTCCGGAAAAGCAGGACATTCCGGGATAGAATCAGAAACCAGGATGGTTTCTGTAAAACCAGGACTGTCCCTGGAAAATAGGGGCACTAGGAGGGTTCTTGGAGGCTTTAAAGGAGAGGTTGAGTGGCCATCTGTTAGGGGATTGGACCAGAAGACCCTTGTGGGTCTTTCTGACTCTACAATCTTTTGGTTCTATGACTTTACCCCGTCCTTTCATCTCTCTCTCTTTCTTTCTTTCTTTCTTTCTTTCTTTCTTTCTTTCTTTCTTTCTTTCTTTCTTTCTTTCTTTCTTTCTTTATTTCATCTTTATTGAAAGTTCAAAAAGCACATAATTATATGGTGAGACGTAAATAGAAAGGAGAAAAGGAAAAAGAGAAACAGAACCTGTGTAGAAGGGAAAATAAAGGATGGGGAACCCAAAACTGTATACTTTACAAGGTTGTTATTGTACTTCACCAGATCTTAACCTATTACAGTGGTACCTCAGGTTACAGACGCTTCAGGTTACAGACTCCGCTAACCCAGAAATAGTACCTCGGGTTAGGAACTTTGCTTCAGGATGAGAACAGAAATTGTGCGGCGGTGGCAGCAGGAGGCCCCATAAGCTAAAGTGGTACCTCAGGTTAAGAACAGTTTCAGGTTAAGAACAGACCTCCAGAATGAATTAAGTTCTTAACCCGAGGTACCACTGTACAGTATTTGTAAGAATGGATTCCAAATATCATTGAATTTGTCCATGGCAAGTCTGCGTTTATATGCAAGTTGTTCATACGTTGCGAGTTTATATAAGTCTTCAATCCAACCGTAGAAGGGAGCCGCATTTTTATTTTTCCAATTCATCACCATCCGTCTTTTTGCTGTGGTAAGGGCACAGAGAGTCCATTGGTATTGTCATTTTGTAAGTTTCCATGTGCTGGGTATATAATTCAAGAGGATTTTTTGCTCTGTAAGTGTAAGGTTGTTCCGTACAGTTCTGTTGATAGTTTCAGTTACTGTATTTTTTGCACCATAACACTCACTTTTTTCCTCCTAGAAAGTAAGGGGAAATGTCTGTGCGTGTTATGGAGCGAATGCCTGCGGGTGGAGGGGGGGGGGATCTGCTGCAGTCGTGAGCAGAGGATCCATGGTTCCCCTTCCTTTCCTCCTCCGTGGTTACAAAGCATGGATCCACATGGATCCTCAGGATTTTTGCATTGGGCTACTCCAAACTCACTGTCAGATCACATGTCTGTGGCCACAGCATGAACCACAAAAATCATATATCTACTATTTCGTTTAGAATATTTTTTTTCTTGTTTTCCTCCTCTAAAAACTATGTGCGTGTTATGGTCTGGTGCGTGTTATAGAGCGAAAAATACGGTACTTTCTGCCAAAAATCTTTCAATATAGGACTGGGGGGGGGGGGAATGTTTTAGAGAAGCATTATCCCTATTATATCTCCAACAGTCCTTTCATCCCTTTCATCATTCTATAGCAATGGGGAAGGAGCGTCGCAGCTTAAATAGGAAGACCGGGTTGAGTCTTTGGGGAAGGTGTACAGACAGGACTAAGCTGTCATCATCTGCCCCATTCCCCAAAACTGCCCTCTCTACCAAGCAGCCAGCAGGCCACGGGATTTTGCTCAGCCCATCAAAGCTCTGAGAATCAGGGCAACATGTCCCCCTCCCTCTGAGACTGCCTGGCTCCTGGTGGGCTCTGAGTTCGCTGGGTTCGCTGGGGCCAAAGAGTGCAACCTCACGTCCCACCCCCCCACCCCATTCCAGTGCCAACTCCAGCTTGACTTGACAATCTGAGGTGTTGCTGCGCTTTGCCAGCTGACGCAGGGACCGTAATAAAAAGCTTCTAGCGCAAAGGCAACCTGGTTTGGCATGTTCTTGGCCGAGCTGCGTCATGTCTGCGCCAGCAGTGATAAACACTCTATCCTCTGCCAGCTCTGTATCGCCGGCAGCTGAGATAGTCACAGATGGGAACAGAGAGGATCAGCGGTCCTGGCTGTCGATTTGCACGCTGGTGCAAAGCACACATTCCCACTTCCGGAAACGGATAAAAGCTCCTCATCCCCCTCTGTTAGGAAACTGACGCGGTCCGTTGCAGCCCCATAACCTTTACGCAGGCCAAAATATTTGCTGGGGTCAGCCCTGTGGGCTAAAAATAGTGTCTTCTCCAGCAGGGATGATTCAGCAAAGCGCCATCAGCTTATAGGTTGCACGGTGCATCGTGTACGTCTTTGCTTGGTACATTTATGAACATTTATTATATATATATAAGACCTTAATTTTTTTATTTCACCATCAAGAGCAGGTGACCTCCCAGCCATCTGGTCTAGGGAACCACCCAGTTTTCCCTGCCTTCTTAGCTTTGAACCTGTCACCCGGTAAGGGTTTTTTTTTTCCAAAGCCTCCTGAGGACTAGGGTGTTGTCGTTTGGGGCCAAAGAGGCTTCCACACGCCCAGAGATCAAATTTACAATAAAATCACGCTGCTTCTTCAATAAAGAACAAAAGCAAGGGTCAGGATGAGTCAGGGCAGAGACACGAGGCCGAGGTGGTCATAAAGACTCATGTGAAAGAGGGAAGACGGAGATTGTTCCTCTTTCGGCCTGGAACGGATCTAACCATTTGAAAAACAAACTGGAGCAAGGTCTATACTGGATGCCTCACTGGATGACCCTGAAAGATCCCTGTAGGCTAGTCTCTTGCTTCCTCCTTAACAATCACCTCCCAAATACAGCGGTGCCTCGGTTCTCAAACGCCTGGGTACTCAAACAACTTGGAACCCAGTTACAGATAGGTAGCCGTGTTGGTCTGCCATAGTCAAAATAAAAAAATTCCTTCCAGTAGCACCTTAAAGACCAACTAAGTTAGTTCTTGGTATGAGCTTTCGTGTGCATGCACACTTCTTCAGATACACTGAAACAGAAGTTGCCAGATCCTTCTATATAGTGAGAAGGTGAGGAGGGGTATTACTCAGAAGGGTGGTGGGAATGGGTGATTGGCAGATAGCTGAGATGAGCCTGTTGACGACTCTTAACGACTGCAATAGGTCTTACAGGAAAAGGCAAGGGGTGAGAAGGTGAAAAATAGCTAGTCATGTATAATGAGATAAGAATCCAGTGTCTCTGTTGAGACCAGGTCTCTCCATGGTTTTAAGTTTGGTAATGAGTTGCAATTCAGCAGCTTCTCTTTCCAGTCTATTTCTGAAACTTCTTTGTAGTAAAACAGCTACTTTGAGATCTTGTATAGAATGTCCAACTTGGAACCCAAACACTGCAAACCCGGAAGTGTGTGTTCCGGTTTGCAAACTTTTTTCGGAAGCCGAACATGCTCCGTTTTGAGTGTTATACTTCCATTTTGAGTGTTTCGCTGAGGTCTGTCTGTTTTTTGCTGTTTATGTTGTGCTTTTGTTTTCGCGGCTCTTTTTCATTTTGTTTCTGTGACTGTTCAGCTACTGATCGATCGATTGATTGTGTGACTGCAGTACATTGTTTCTTGCTTTCATTTTATGGATCAGCGGTCTCGTTAGATAGTAAAATTCATGTTAAATGGCTGTTTTGGGGGTTGTTTTTAAAAGTCTGGAACGGATTAATCCGTTTTGCATTACTTCCTATGGGAAAGCGTGCTTTGGTTTTGGAATGCTTTGGTTTTGGAGCGGACTTCCGGAACGGATGAAGTTTGAGAACCAAGGTCCCACTGTAGTTGTGCTTGTACCTGCTTCTGAGCATGGATGTCACAGGATTTCAGATAGATAGATAGATAGATAGATAGATAGACAGACAGACAGACAGACAGACAGACAGACAGACAGACTTCCTAGCATAAGGTTACCAGATTTTTTTCCAAAGAATCCAGGGACACTTTTTTTTTTAAACAAGGGAAAAAAAGTTACTAATTTTTTTGTTTTTTAAAAAATAAGAAGTAATATCTGCACCGCTGGGCAGTCAGCTGGGTGCTCTTGCTCCCGGCTCGATTTGGGTTGCAGCGGTGGGGGTCCAGCGGTTCCCCTAGTTGACATGCCAGGCGTCCCTGGTTCCCCCTTTGCAGTTGCAGCGGCAGTCTCAGCAGCCTGGAGCCAGCCTGGTAGCGCAGTTGGCTCTGGCTGGCACCAGGAGCTGCCCGCTGCCGTGGCACCCACCATTTTGTCTCGCTGGAAGTCCCCATCTGATGTGTCTTGTGCCGTTGAACCAATCACACAACATTCATTCCCTGCTAATAAATCTGCAACACTTAAAATATAAATCTGGGGACATTCCAGGGATGATTTGTAAATCCGGGGACTGTCCCCGGGAAATGGGGACGTCTGGTAACCATATCCTAGCAAGATGTGCTGAGGCGCTTCTTGATGGCATCGGTCCATCCCATGATATGCCCTCGATGCCCCATCTTGCAAAGTGATCAACCTCAAGTGGAAACAGAAAAGGACTGGACTAAGTAAGGAAACTGGGAATCAACACTTCAGTGATGGGGTGGGCTGTAAGAGGAGCCCTCTATTTTTATCCTAGTACTGTAACTCGTGTAAGACTCGAACTCGGGGGCATCCAATGAAGCTGAGTGCTGGAAGATTTGGGGAGGATTAAAGAAAGTCCTTTTCCACGTGCTTCCCGTGTTAAACTATGGAACTCCCTCCCACTGGAAGCATTGCGGGCTACCAACTGGGATGGCTTTAAAAGAGGATAAGATAAATTCATGGGGAATAAGGCTGTGCTTTGGCCTCCACAGTTGGAGGCAGTGACGCATCTGCGTCTGAATCCCAGTTGCTGGAAACCGCAGGAGGGGAGAGATCTCTCATGCTTGGATCCTGCTTACGGATTTCACAATAGAGGCATCTGCTTGGCCGTTGAGAGAACAGGGTGGTAGACTAGATGGCCCATGGGCCTGATCCAGCCAGCTCTTAACAGAGGCACCCAAAGGCTCCCCTCCTGCCAGGAAATACCAGCAGAATCCAGCTGAAATCCTTCTGCAAGATAAGTGAGAATTAAGTGCCCTGCAATTGCTATTATCTGTCCTGGTCATTAGCAATCTATCTGGGAAATAAATAAATAGATTGCAGTGGGCAGAAGTGCAAGAGAGAGAGAGAGAGAGAGAGAGAGAGAGAGAACGAACACACACAGGAGGAGGTGTATATACTGAGGGGTTTATAAAACTGTAGAGTTGAAAGGGACACCCAAAGGTCATCTGGCCCAACCCCTTGCAGTGCAGGAATCACAACTAAAGCATCCCTGACAGATGACCACTTTGGGTCAGTCTGGATGATCCCCTGAGTCCCTTCCAATTCTTGGTGTCCGGTCCCCAATGAGAATCTAACGAGAGAAGCCCCACAGGCACAGCCCTCCCCTGTTGTTCCTTTCCCAGAATCCGAGTGCTCAGAGGTAGACTGCCTCTGACCCTGGAGGTTCTACATAGGCACCATGCTTATTTATTAGCCACGGACAGATCTGTCCCTTCCGGGATTTGTCTAACCCCCTCTGAGCACCCTTGTAATCTATAGCGGTCAGGAGGAGGAGGAGGCACCCATTTTGGACACCCGGTCCCAAAACGTCCACCACCCCTGCTTCAGGTACACCCCTGGCACGCCAGGGCCTCGCCAGGACACACTTTTGCCACCAAGTTTCAGCTATGAAAAAAAGCAAGAGTTCCCCAGATCATGTGCAAAGTGCTATCGCTGAAATCAGGGCATGCATAGGGTCACAGTTCCAGAGTCAGAGACTGTGAGGGATGTGGGGCTGTGGCGGTGGGGTTGGACTCAGCGCCTCTCTCCTTTCTGTAAAGGAATATCCCTTACCCCAAGGTTCAGTGATGAAACCCTTCTGAGTCTTAAAGGGGGGGGGGGTGTCTTTGGTCGCCCTAGCTCTGCTGCCACCTGCTGGTGAGAAGCCTTGTTGGCGTTTTGGACCCGGGGACTTTTCAGCTTACAGTGGTACCTCGGGTTACAGACGCTTCAGGTTACAGATGCTTCAGGTTACAGACTCCACAAACCCAGAAATAGTACCTTGGGTTAAGAACTTTGCTTCAGGATGAGAAGAGAAATCACGCAGCAGCGGTGTGGCGGCAGTGCGAGGCCCCATTAGCTAAAGTGGTACCTCAGGTTAAGAACAGTATCAGGTTAAGAACGGACCTCCGGAACGAATTAAGTTCTTAACCCGAGGTACCACTGTATTCTTCTTCTTTCTTCTTTTTAATTGGGTTTTATAAACAAGAATAATGTTTACAAATAAGCGTGCCAAGTTTTCTCATGTCATTTGTATATTAGCATAAGTAATGTGGAAAAAATATCTACAACGTATGTTTCACTATTAGTGGTCAATGTAAAAGGTAAAAAAGGTCAAGGACCCCTGGACGGTTAAGTCCAGCCAAAGGCGACTCTGGGGTTGTGGTACTCATCTCGCTTTCAGGCCGAGGGAGCCGGCGTTTGTCCACAGAGAGCTTCCCGGGTCATGTGCCAGCAGGACTAAACCACAACTGGCGCACGGAGGACCGTGATGAGTGCCAGAGTGCATGGACACACCATTTCCCCACCGCAGCGGTACCTATTTATCTACTTGCACTGGTGTGCTTTCAAACTGCTAGGTTGGCAGGAGCTGGGACAGAGCAACGGGAACTCACTCCGTCGTGGGGATTCAAACCACCGACCTTCTGATCAGCAAGCCCAAGAGGCTCAGTAGTTTCCACCATAGCGCCACGCGCATCCCTAGTGGTCAATGTAGAAGTTCTTGGTCCGTGTAGTGGTTTAAACCACTAGGAAGAAGAAGTGGGAAAGGGGGGAAGAGGGGAGAGGGGAATGGTGAGTGGGGAGGGTGGTTATGCTTCTACTTAGTGTATGTGTGGGGTTTTGCATCAGCGTTACTTGTGTGCATTCTCTTACTATTAGCTTGTTGTATTTCCTTGGTGGCGAGAGAGGTTTTGGGTGGCCTAGAGTGTGGTTGGTTGTCTCTGGTTGGCTGTAGTGAGATTTCTTTTAGTGTGAGAGCGGGGTGGGTGGGTTGTATTTTTGAATCAGGAAAGCCAGATGGATTCGTATGCTGTTGGCTGATTCTTGTTGTTGACTCTTTCGGCTGTGTACAGTGGTACCTTGGTTCTCAAACTTAATCCATTCCGGAAGTCCGCTCCAAAACCAAAGCATTCCCAAACCAAGGCGCGCTTTCCCACAGAAAGTAATGCAAAACGTATTAATCTGTTCCAGACTTTGAAAAACAACCCCCAAAACAGCCATTTAACATGAATTTTACTATCTAACGAGACGGTTGATCCATAAAATGAAAGCAATAATGTACTGTACTATAAAATAAATAAGACAGTATTGTATATGATGAAAATAAAAATTATTTTTTCTTTCTTATCTGCACTGATGATAGTCATTGTTTGCATGGGGGGCTTGTATTCATTTCTGTAGTCACACACTCACTCAATCAATCAATCAATCAGTAGCTGAACTGGGTTCCACACTGTCACAGAAACAAATGAACCGAAAAAGCCTCAAAAACGCAAAATAAACAGCAAAAACAAAAGCACCAAACTTAATCTGTCCCGGAAGCCTGTTTGACTTCCAAAATGTTCGAAAACCAAGGCGCAGCTTCTGATTGGTGCAGGCCCCCTGGAAGCAATATCTGATGACCGCGTTGGACATTTGGCTTCTGAAAAATATTCTAAAACCAGAACACTTACTCCCGGCTTTTTGGTGTTTGAGAACCAAGGTACGACAGTATGTGATAAAGGGGAACCAAACCAGGGTGAAGGCGTCTTCTTCTATTTGTCCCCATGTCAGTTTCAGTTTATTGGTTAGTTTTTCTAATAGGGCTGTCAGGTAAGGGCGCTGAGGTCCGTTTTTTTGCCTACCGTGAAACACAGTGTTTGCACTGCCAAACATTGCATGGGGCAATTTGCAGGTGTTTGGCGCCGTTTTTTGAGTGAATCGGATGACGTCAGAATTTTGGCAAGAACAGTGACCCCACGAGGGTGCTTTTCGGGTTGTGTGTGTTTCGCATTTGATAGAAGACGCCGAAATAAGCAAACGGAAACACCAGTGAGATATATCTCAGCTGCTTTTTATTCTGGGACTAAGAGGAGTCCCGCAAAAGGCAGGTCAGGTCATCATGAATGGTTAGTGATGGTCTGGAAGAAAAAAGGAAAAGTATTTTAGATATAACTCCTGATCTAGAATTAGAGGCTGGGTATAAATGATAGCATCAAATTACAGGCAAGGGGAATTCAATGGGGCAGCTTGTCAAAAGAGAAGTGTTCTGTATATGGACCCTCCCTGGAGTCAGATAATCGGTCCGGGAGCAAGGGATCTGAAGGACTGACCCTCTGCGTGGGGTCTGTTGAACCCTTGCTTGAAACCAAACCGGTTTATTGTCATGGGTTATGTATACCGCTTGCTGGGAGGGCTCTTAACACAGGCCTGCAGCAAGGTTCCTTCTGGTCCAAGGGCAGAAGGGAAATGGAGGCCATGTGCCAGACCTCCATCACTAAGAATAAATGCCAGGGCTTGCTCTCTCCTCCTCCTCCCTCCTCCTCTCTTTTCCTTCTTTGCCATGTCATTTAGACTGTGAACCTGAGAGCAGAGATGATCTGATCGCTGATAACACACCCTCCAACATCTCTCTGATGAAAATAGGGACGTCCTTTTAAATAATGGTAATAATAATAATTAATAATAATAATTATACCCTGCCCATCTGACTGGGTTGCCCCAGCCACTCTGGGCAGCTTCCAAAATACAGTGGTACCTCATTTTTCAAGCATCTTGAAAGCCAAACATTTTGGTTTCCAAACACCGAAAACCCGGAAGTAATTGCTTCCGTTTTCGAATGCACCTTGGAAGTTGAACGGCTTCCACTGTGCATTTTTCAATTTTTTTGCAACCGAACTTGCAGCCAGCCCTTTGCGCCTTGGTTTTTTAACGTTACGTAAGTCGAACGGTCTTCTGGAAGAGACTACGACCGAGAACCGAGGTACCACTGTATATAAAAATGCCCCTATATCAGACTGCCTGCAGACAGCTCAGGGGTCGGATAACTCCATACCCTCCAACTTTTCACAGATAAAAATAGGGGTGTCCTGAGGGAAAGCGGGACATTCTGGGATCAAATCAGAAACCAGGATGGCTTCTGTAAATCCGGGACTGTCCCTGCAAAATAGGGACACTTGGAGGGTCTGCTGATATTTGAATAAAAACGATTTTAGTAAGAATAATAATGATTCAACCATCACTTGCAATGGTTAGGAAGCCCAGCCAGATGGGCGGGGTATAAATAAAAAAATATTATTATTATTATTATTCCTGGGGCATCGACAAAAACGCCCTCCAGTAACCTCCCAGCTCTTACTCCCAAGTAAACTTTTGAATGGAAGAGCCTCAGCTCAGGGGCAGAGCAGCTGCTTGGCAGGCAGATGACTCCAGGCACGGCTGGGAAGAACGACCTGCCTGAACCTGCAAGTCAGTGCAGACAATACTGAGCTGAATGGACCACTGGTCTGACTCTGTAGAGGGCAGCTTCATACATGTTCCTATTCTTGGGGTCCCTCCCAACCCTACAATTCTATTCTAGGAAGACCTTGGCCCCAAGGAAGGCCTTGCTTGGATAATTTGGGGCTGAGTATAGGTAAAGGGGCCCCTGACTGTTAGGTCCAGTCGTGGCCAACTCTGGGGTTCTGCCACTCATCTCACTTTACTGGCCGAGGGAGCCGGCGTACAGCTTCCGGGTCATGTGGCCAGCATGACTGAGCCGCTTCTGGCGAACCAGAGCAGCGCACGGAAACGCCGTTTACCTTCCCGCCAGAGTGGTACCTATTTATCTACTTGCACTTTGACGTGCTTTCAAACTGCTAGGTTGGCAGGAGCAGGGACCGAGCAATGGGAGCTCACTCCGTCGTGGGGATTTGAACTGCCAACCTTCTGAGCGGCAAGTCCTAGGCTCTGTGGTTTAACCCACAGCGCCACCCGCGTCCTAAATCGTGCTTTGTGCATGCGCAGAAGTGCTGAATCACAACCCGTGCGTGCGCAGACGCGCCGCTGCGGGTTGTGAACGCTGTGGGTTGCAAACGTGCCTCCCGTACAAATCACATTCACAACCCGAGCGTCCGCTGTACTTGCGTGCAGAC
The DNA here is from genome assembly GCF_965112155.1 of Podarcis liolepis. Lineage (NCBI taxonomy): Eukaryota > Metazoa > Chordata > Lepidosauria > Squamata > Lacertidae > Podarcis > Podarcis liolepis. The sequence goes on along the minus strand of NC_139561.1, from coordinate 11,725,753 downwards.
GCTGTTTTGATTTCACATCCAGGGGTTTGGGAGGAAAAGGAAGCTTCGGAAAGGGGGCTCTCCCAAATTATTTTCGAATTGCCACCCCACTTCCAAGCATGGGAGCCACCGGGTGGGTCTCCTTCGCAACCGCTTACTTCCTGAATCCAGGTCTCGAAATCGGAGACGCGGGTGAAGACGGTGGGTTTCTTCAAGGCGTTGCACCCCAAGGCGGAGACAAAGCTGGCGATGCCATGGACCTCCCATCTCCCGTCAGCAGCTTTGCAGTTCAGGGGGCCGCCAGAGTCGCCCTGGAAAACGCAGCAAAAAATAAATAAATGGGGGTGGGCTAGATGACCGCTGGGTGTCCCTCTACAACTCTGCAATTGGAAATAAGCTGTACGGTGGAAGCGCTGAAGGGGGAGATTCTGCTTAGGATGCGCCCCCCCCCAGCTACTACCCTGAACCGAAGTCTCACCCCCAAATACTTTGCGCTTCTTTGAAACTTGCGGCTCCCCCAGGTTTTGCAGAGGCAATGCCATTTTCGCTAAATCAGACTCCCCGCTCAGAAAAAAATATTGCTCTTATGGAGTATACATACTTACCCACTATACCGTATTGGCCCGAATATAAGTCACACTTCCCCCCCCAACCCAAATTCCGACCGTGAAAAGTTAAAGTGCGGCTTAAATTTGTGACCTTGCAAAAATTGGCTTTTACGATATCGCTGCTGAAGCAGATTTACGGTAAAAAGGAACAAAAAGATTTTATTGGGAGCTTGAGGCTGTTGTGCAATTAATTCTAATGTCATTCATCGCATTCCCCGTATTTTACAGTTCAGTATTGTTTCATTTGTTTGTTTGCTTTTGCATTTACGGTGCTACAAACAGGTGTTTAACCCACTTGTGGGTCCTTTCTAGCAGCTGTAGGATTTTCTTCTACATTTGCCATTTACGGGTGCCTGCGGAGTTTTAAGGAAGCGGCTTATATTCGGGTATTGCCTTTTTCTCTTTTTCCCCACTTGAATTTTAAAGGTGCGGCTTATATTCGGGCCAATACGGTACTTGCCAGAAATGTGGTTGCTGTCTTAAGCTCCCAGGAGGACTATAAATTCAGCCAGAAATGTGGTTGCTGTCTTAAGCTCCCAGGAGGAAAGCTGGACTATAAATTCAGCAAGCAAACTAACAAGTAAGTACCTTGCATTGCCCTTCATCCTAAGGGGAATAAAAGGAGGACAGCATTTGTAAGCCACTTTTGCACCGTACATTTAAAGTTCTAGATACCACTTTGAACAGCCATGACTTCCCGCAAAGAATCCTGGGAACTGTAGTTTGTTAAGGTCACTGACCTTATACAGTGGTACCTTGGTACTCAAACGCTTTGGTTCCCAAACGCCAAAAACCCAGAAGAAAGTGTTCCGGTTTTCAAACGTTTTTTGGAAACCGAACATCCAATGCGGCTGTTGGCTATTGTTTCCGGGGTGCCTGCACCAATCGGAAGCCGTGCCTTGGTTTTTGAACATTTCAGAAGTCAAACAGACTTTCGGAAATGATTACGTTTGTTGCTTTTGTTTTTGCTTTTTACTTTGTGTTTTTGAGGCTTTTTCGGTTCATTTGTTTTTGTGGCTGTGTGGAACCCAGTTCAGCTACTGACTGATCGATTTTATAGTACAATACATTGATTATTGCTTTCATTTTATGGATCAGTGGTCTCGTTAGATAGTAAAATTCATGTTAAATGGCTGTTTTAAAAAGTCTGGAACGGATTAATCCATTTTGCATAATTTCTATGTGAAAGCGCACCTTGGTTTTGGAACGCTTTGGTTTTGGAACAGACTTCCGGAACGGATAAAGTTTGAGAACCAATGTACCAGTGTAGTCCTCTCCCTGAGATACAATTCCCAGAGTTTCCCGGGAAGAATGATTGATTGTTAAACTTCTCTGGGAATTGTAGCTTTGTGAGGGGAGTGCGATGGGGTGGGATTATTCTAACACTTGGCACTCCTTAACAAACTTTACCACTTGTTTTTTTAAGATTGTGAATATTTTGACAAGTGTTTGGACATGGTTTTAACCTCAAGACCAGAGTATTGCTCACGAGCTTGGCTTCCTAGCTGCAGTTTAGCTGCTCCTCTTCCTCCCTGTCTTGTTCTCTCGACAATCGCCCCGTGAGGCTGAGAGTGAGTGACTCAAGGTCACCCTGTTATGTACTGAAGTTCTCACCCTGGGCCAGCAGGGGGATACTGTAGATAGTTTTCACTCAGGTCTGCATATGCAAATAAGGAATTGAATGTGACGTTCAGTGATTGGATAGTTACAGAAAGTTGTTACTGTTGCTTTGTAGTTGAGCTCTGTATAAGGAGGTTGGCTGAACCCTTCGGTTCAGTTCTGTTCTGGCCTGTGAATAAACAAGAGCTGCAGTGGTGTAGCGTGGGGGGTGCAGGGGGGGCCGGCCGCACCAGGCGCAACATCTGGGAGTTAGGGTTAGGGGGCGCAAATCCACGGGTTAGGGGGCGCAAATTACTTGCCTTGCCCTGGGTGCTGACAACCCACCCTACGCCACTGAAGAGCTGTCTGAAGAATCGCTGCGTCATCTGATATGTTCACCCACAACTTAACACACTCATTGAGAGCTACCTGGCTAGATGGAGGGGGTAGGATTTGAACCCAGGTCTCAGTCCGATGCTCTAACCGCTATGCTACACCGGCTCTCGACGGCCACATCTGGAGGGCTGGATACCACAGCACATCGGCTAGCCCTGAAAGCATCTTCTCCAAGACTCTTGTTCCTCCGTCTTCCAAGGGCCAAACTCCCATTTCCTCCCCGGACTTACATTGCAGCCGGCACGGATGTCCCCTCCTGCGCAGATCATGTTTTGCCGGATGACGCCTCCCCACCAGTCCTTCTGGTTGCAGTGTTGGTTGTCCACCACGGGAAGAACGGCCTGCTGGAGTTTGGATGGAAGGGGGCCGTTCGCTGCGAAGGAAGGCGCAGTTGGTCAAGGGTCAAGGGTCAGGGTAGATAAAAATCAATGGTGCTTTTTTAAAAAATTAATAAAATAAATTGGATTTTTTAAAATTTAAACTGGATTTTTTAAATTTAATTTTAATTTAAATTGGATTTTTGAAATAAAATGCTTTTTGAGGAGAGATCTTTCTAAAGATTGTTTTCTGTTTAAGTTATATTATAGTCCAAAGGCTGTTCATCAGGAAATAAGGATTTGTTTTAAGCTTTTCATGTGTGCTAAAACTCAGTCTAAGTTTTTTTTTATAAAAAAAAATTGTTTAACCACATTAGTTAACAAACATGGATATATATGCTCAGTGCTTTTTTTCCTGGGGATACAAAGGGGTACGCGTACCCCTCAACATTTTGTGAATCTTTTACCTTTGTCCATTTACTGTATTTCCCCCCGATTTGAACTATAAAATGGTGATTTCCTTGAGTACCCTAAACATTGTTGTTTTATTTTATTCTTCTATGTTATTTTTGAAAAATTAATAAATTGTTATAAAAAATAATAATAAAAGTCCACTATTACCAAAGAAAGAAAGAAGGAAAGAAGGAAAGAAGGAAGGAAAGAAAGAAAGAAAGAAAGAAAGAAAGAAAGAAAGAAAGAAAGAAAGAAAGAAAGAAAGAAAGAAAGAAAGAAAGAAAAGCAGGTGTTTTGCCCTTGAGCCCGTCCCCTAAACCAAAATCCCATTCCACTCTGTACAAACAGACAGGAGCGCCAAGGACACAAAGCCTGTTTATATGCGTGCACCGTAGAATTGTTGGGAAGGACCCCCAAAGGTCATCTATTCTAACCCTCTTGCGATGCAGAAATCGCAGCCCAAGAATCCCCGTCAGATGGCCACCCAACCTCTGGTTTTTTTTAAAACCACTAGCCTCTGTTTTAAAACCCTCCCTCTCCAGGCCCCCTTCAGATAAGGGCGGAACCACTTACTGTACAGCCGTCCCCAGCCGCTGATGTAACAGGGGTAATCATTGGGCAACACTTCCCCTGCGGGGGGGAGGCACCCCAACTGCACCGTGTTGCTCAGCTCCGCGGCGCGGGACAGCTTCATCAGGGCGATGTCGTTGCTGGGCGGAGGCAAGCAGGAGAGAGAGAGTCAAGAAGGTGCTCTCTGGGTGGGGCAGCCCAGGCCAATCCATAGGGCCAAATGTGGTTCTGCCCCACCAGCTTCAGTTCCCCCAAACCCACTGGTCTGCCTTCTGACATCTGGGTCAAGGAATAGCCCTGCCTCTCCTCCTCCTCCTCCTTGGTACAGTGGTACCTTGGTTCTCAAAGTTAATCCGTTCCGGAAGTCTGTTCCAAAACCAAAGCGTTCCAAAACCAAGGCACGCTTTCCCATAGAAAGGAATGCAAAACAGGTTAATCCGTTCCAGACTTTTAAAAACAACCCCTAAAACAGCCATTTAACATGAATTTTACTATCTAACGAGACCATTCATACATAAAATGACAGCAGTAATCAATGTAAGGTAAAGGTAAAGGGACTCCTGACCATTAGGTCCAGTCGTGGCCGACTCTGGGGTTACACACTCATCTCGCTTTATTGGCCAAGGGAGCTGGTGTACAGCTTCCGGGTCATGTGGCCAGCATGACTAAGCCACCTCTGGCCAACCAGAGCAGCGCACGGAAACACCGTTTACCTTCCCGTCGGAGCGGTACCTATTTATCTACTTGCACTTTGACATGCTTTTGAACTGCTAGGTTGGCAGGAGCAGGGACCGAGCAACGGGAGCTCACCCCATCACAGGGATTCGAACCACCAACCTTCTGATCGGCAAGCCCTAGGCTCTATGGTTTAACTAACAGCGCCACCCGTTTCCCTCTAATAATCAATGTACTGTACTATAAAATAAATAAGACAGTATTGTGGATGATGAAAATTAAAATTAATGTTTTTTCTTACCGGCACTGATGATAGTCATTGTTTGGATGGAGGCTTTTGTCCATTTCCACAGTCACACAATCAATCAATCAATCAATCAATCAATCAATCAATCACTAGCTGAACTGGGTTCCACACAGTCACAAAAACAAATGAACCGAAAAAGCCTCAAAAACAAAAACGCAAAATAAACAGCAAAAACAAAAGCGCCAAACTTAATCCATTCCAAAAGTCCATTTGTCTTCCGAAATGTTCAAAAACCAAGGCGCAGCTTCTGATTGGTGCAGGCACCCCGGAAACAATAGCTGACAGCTACATCGGACGTTCGGCTTCCGAAAAATGTTTGAAAACCGGAACACACACTTCTGGGTTTTCAGCATTTGGGAACCAAAGCGTTTGAGAACCAAGACATTTGAGTACCAAGGCGTTTGGGAACCAAGGTACCATTGTATACTCCGAAAGGAGGAGGAGGAGGATGGAGAGAAAATATAACTGAGTTGGCTCTGCCTGTCATTGACTCTGACGCCATCTGCTGGTCAGCTCCCTGACTTACAACCCACCAGTCCCAAGGGGCAGCTGATAGGGATCTGGCCCTGAAGCTTCAGCTGGCCCAGAATGCTGGTGCCGGACTAGAGATGGGTTTATTTATTTATTTTATAAAATTTATACACTTTTGGGGGCGGGGGAATTAGCAGATTTTTTCCCTAAACAGCTTAACAAAATAATCACCACCATCATCATTAATTCAATTTATATAGCATCGTTTATCAGAAGATCCCAGGGCGGTGTACAGTGGTACCTCGGGTTACAGACACTTCAGGTTACAGATGCTTCAGGTTACAGACTCTGCTAACCCAGAAATAGTACCTCAGGTTAAGAACTTTGCTTCAGGATGAGAACAGAAATCGTCCGGCGGCACCGGGAGGCCCCATTAGCTAAAGTGGTTCCTCAGGTTATGAACAGTTTCAGGTTAAGAACGGACCTCCAGAATGAATTAAGTGCTTAACCCGAGGTACCACTGTACAACATTAAAAACATATTGCAGAAAACCAGTGATAAAAACATAACAAAGCCATAATAAAAAGCATACAGATAGATAATAAAATAGTCATCATAATAACAGTCCTCTCCCTCCCAGTTTCTCAGGCCATAGATTATTTAAAGCCATAGGCCTGGGTAAAGAGGAATGGACCGGACTGCCCCTGCCCCCAAGATGGAGCCAGTTTTTAATGTTTGAAGTTTTATTCTGTTTTTGGTGTTCTGTTGGGAGCCGCCCAGAGTGGCTAGGGAAGCCCAGCCAGATGGGCGGGGTATAAATAATTTAAAAATTATTATTATTATTATTATTATTATTATTATTATTATTATTAGCCACAACTCACTTACCCACAGGCGGCACAAATGGAGATCCATTTGGGGTGCACAAAGATGTCATTGGAGTTCACAGGAATGCGCTGCTCAGTTCCTTCTTCTGCATCCATGTCATATTCACCTACCACAACTTGATATGTCCGAGATTTGCTGTGAGAGTGTAGGAGAAACACAGAGAAGAGGCCATCATAGACTCATAGATTTGTAGAGTCATCTGGTCCAAACACCACCATCTCCGCAATGCAGGAAACATATCTAGCAGACGGCCACCCAAACTCTGTCCTAAAGCTTGCCGCTCTTGAAGGAGAGTCCACCACCTCTTGAGGGAGACCATTCTATTGTCAAACAGCTTTCTTCATCAGAAAGGTCTTCCTAAGATTTAGTCGGAAATTCCTTTCTTGCAATCTGAATCCATTGGTTCGGGTCCTATCCTCCAGAGCAGCAAGACACAAGCTTGCTCTGTTTTCCACATGGCAACCCTTCAGATATTTGAAAGTGGTTCTCAGTCTCCTCTTATCCAGTCTAAACGTACCCAACTCCAGACCCTTCTTAGAGTGTCTCCACCCCCATTGTTCTACCCAGACGCTGAGGTCCAGCACCAAGGGCCTTCTGGTGGTTCCCTCACTGTGAGAAGCCAAGTTACAGGGAACCAAGCAGAGGGCCTTCTCGGTGGTGGCACCCGCCCTGTGGAACGCCCTCCCACCAGATGTCAAAGAGAACAACAACTACCAGATTTTTAGAAGACATCTGAAGGCAGCCTTGTTTAGGGAAGCTTTTAAAGTTTGATGCATTATTGTATTTTAATATTTTGTTGGAAGCTGCCCAGAGTGGCTGGGGAAGCCCAGCTAGATGGGTGGAGTGTAAATTAAGTTGTTGTTGTTGTTGTTGTTGTTGTTGTTGTTGTTGTTGTTGTTGTTTTCCCATACCCTCCATCACCCTGGTCGCTCTTCCCTGCACACCTTGCAGCTTCTCCATGCCCTCCCTAAACTGTGGTGCACCCAGAACTGGACACAGGACTTCAGGTGGGGTCTGACCAAGGCATCACAAGGCATGACCATCCCATGTCACCTGCATCCCTGATGGAAACTGATAGAATACGAAATGGACCGGTTCACCTGTCTGTAAGGCCACCAGCTCCTTCTGCCTGTAAACTCACTCTCTCTCTCTCTCTCTCTCTCTCTCTCTCTCTCTCTCTCTCTCACACACACACACACACACACACACACACACACACACACACCGTGCCCACCCCTTACCACCTCCAAGATAGCTTACGAGATGCAGTGGGCAGCAGTCATGACCCAGTTGGGGGCGATGAGGGTGCCCCCGCAGGTGTGACGGAATTCGCCATCCTTCTCGTACTGGAGGGAGATCTGTGGGAAGGCAAGAGAGGCGGCGGGGAAGGGATTAAGACACCATCCTAGACACAGATCTGTGAAGGGAGTCAGAATATACAGTGACAGAGATCAGGATGCGGGGAGGGGGGGGGCGACCTTTGTTACTGCTATAAGAAAGAAACTTCTCCTTTTCGCTTACGGGGTATCCAAGAGCCCGTATAGAGTCCTTAAGTGGGTTCCCTATCAGAAAAGGGCTGACAAGAGAATACAGTGGTACCTCAGGTTAAGTACTTAATTCGTTCCGGAGTTCCGTTCTTAACCTGAAACTGTTCTTAACCTGAAGCACCACTTTAGCTAATGGGGCCTCCTGCTGCTGCCGCACTGCCAGAGCACGATTTCTGTTCTTGTCCTGAAGCAAAGTTCTTAACCTGAAGCACTATTTCTGGGTTAGCGGAGTCTGTAACCTGAAGCGTATGTAACCTGAAGCATATGTAACCCGAGGTACCACTGTATTGAGTAGCAGAGCGTCTAGTAAGCCTGATCTTTATTAACTGTTGCAACAGGCTCCCCACTCACCCCACGCAGGAGGCAGGAGGGACCCTGAGCAATGGTGCGCAAGCCCCTATATAGACTTTTGAAATTGCCCACCCTGTCACTCAAGACCCACCCCCTAAAACATCATACATACATCACAGAAGGAGGCGATCTACAGCAGATATCCTGTCTGCCAGGAAACCCGATAATGGTCACTGATTGGCAGCCTGGCCATTTTTTTGTGATGGTTAATACTTTTAGTTCCTGACTCCAGGTCACAGGCTCACCCTATTCATACACAAATACGCCCTTAAGACAGGATTTGCAAGCAAAAAGACAATGGGAAGGCTTTTCCCATTTCCTCCCTCCTTGCAGAGAAATATATTGAGGTCAATTTGGGAGAGTCAAAATGGCTTCAGGATTGCTCTCCTGTACTATTTCAGACATGTGGCTTATATACCGTATTTTTTGCTCTCTAAGACTCACTTTTTCCCTCCAAAAAATAAGGGGAAATGTGTGTGCGTCTTATGGAGCGAATGCAGGCTATCACAGAAGCCAGAACAGCAAGAGGGGTTGCTGCTTTCACTGCGCAGCGATCCCTCTTGCTGTTCTGGCTTCTGAGATTCAGAATATTTTTTTTCTCTTGTTTTCCTCCTCCAAAAACTAGGTGCATCTTGTGGTCTGGCGCATCTTATAGAGCGAAAAATACGGTACTTATGTATCTGTTTGCCTTGTACATTTATGCCTTGTACATCTAAATTTGGGCTGTATCCCAACTGAGCTCTTATTGAAGAGAGCCCCTGTTGCACTAACTTCCCGCTTGTGGGCTTCCTAGAACAGGCATCTGGTTGGCTGCTGTGGGAACAGAGCGCTGGACTAGATGAGGGGCCCTTTCAATACCCCCCCCCCCACATTTCTCCAATGAAATTGGAGATGTCCTAAGGGAAAGCAGGACATCCTGGGATCAGATAAGAAACCAGGACGGCTTCTGTAAATCCAGAACTGTCCCTGGAAAATTGTCCTTTGGAGAATCAGCTTTGGCCTTGACCCAGCAGGCTTTGCTTATGTCCTTATGGCTATTACTTCCAATGGGTATACTCCGAGAAGGATGAGCATTGGATGGGAGCCAGTGAGTATTTTATGCCATTGGATGCAAAAGGTTTGGAGATATTCCTCTAATTAAGTGGTATATAAGTTGTGTTGTTGATGTTGTTGTTGCTGTTTTTTTATTTTTAAAAACGGATCTAAATGTGGCACAAGATAATAGAAGGAGAAGCAGCTTCCTTACCTGCCAAGGCCAGCTGTAAGGGATGGCGTCTTCACCATTCACCACCCTGGCATTGGGGGTGTAGATAGGTGTCCCACAACTGGAGGCTGTGGGGAGAAGTCAGTGGTGGCTGTGAGTTGTGGGAGAAAGGAAGTGTTGCGTTCTGAAGGTAAAGGAAGGACTGGACCCTGATTAATACAATAGACCAGCAAGACCTCTGGGAGACAGTGCGCTTGTCACCCCCTGGCCCAGGCCATTTTTATTAACAAAAGAACTTTTACACAGCATTTGTAAGAACCAATCAGATTTCCTCTGAGCATTTCAAAAACCCCACGTGGGGACAGAGGAAGCCTCTTAACTGCAAAGAACTATTTCCTATTTGAGCATGCATTTAGGCTAAATAAAACAGGAACCAAGGAATGCATTTAGCAAACTCCGGAGGTCATAAAAGGAAAGACAGGCATTTTACCACCTCCATGTGAACTCTGTTTCCTGGCCCTAAAGATTAACAAAAGCTACAGCAAAGCTACCTATCTTTATGTACCCAGGATGCCTGGTGAAGCAACTGGTCTGTGTAGAATGCTTATACGTGACTGCCAGGCATAGAGAAAATGGGGCAGAGTTGCAGAGGCTTGTGGGACTGAATCAGAAATCACGTCAATGACTCAAACCCATTCCACGCAATGCTTTCACCGCTGACACAATGGCTTGTTTCATTTTTCATAATTCCTCATAGCAATCCCACATGACCACCACAGGAAGGAAGGAAGGAAGGAAGGAAGGAAGGAAGGAAGGAAATCATAGAATTGTAGGATTGGAAGGGACTCCAAGTGTCATCTTCTCCAACCCCCTGCATAGCTGTCAACCGTCCCTTATTTGGCGGGAAACTCCCTTATCCCAGCGCCGTGTCCCGCTGCTGTCCCTTATTGATGATGTCCCTTAAATTTCAAAGGAAGCAGCTCCTCTCCTCTCTCCCTGCCTGCCGGCCAGGGAGGAGGGAGGCTCCAACTGTGTTGCTTGGCTGCGTTGCTCACCCAATAAGGAGTCTAAGAACTACTGGGGGATGGAGCTTGCATGTCTTGTGCTGATCAAATCAGCCGCATTGCCTGGGGTCTCGCCTTTGCTCAGCGCTTCCCAGCGGAGAGGTGACGGTGGTTTTCCTTGCTGCATCCCCTTTGCTGGGTTGCTGCGCTGTGGGAACCACCGCTTGAGGCTTCGTTTGGCTGCTGGCTGGGCTTTCTGCCTTTGGCTCGGAGGGGCTCAGAAGTTGAACATACCTGTGCTTGGAAAATCCCTTATTTTGGCTGCTGATCGCTTATTTTTGAGGCTGCTGGTCCCTTATTTTCAAATCTGTAAGTTGACAGCTATGACCCCCGGCAATGCAGCCGTCACAGCTAATAATATACAAGCAATTACTAACAGGCACAAAAACAACCCCACTTGCTCTGAAGCTTTCCTCATTTTCAAGCCTCCCTCTGATGGAGGTCTGATTCAGGAGACAGCGCCACAGAAGATGGAGTCCAGGTATCAGGCATGCTCTCTGACCGGCCCTACCACTAGCCAGGTGGCAGATTCTGGGTGGCAAGCCCCTGAGACCAACGCCGGTTTTAGAACGGTGCTGCACATGGCACTGAGCTGAGGGGGTGCAAAATTGAGAAGATCCGTTTGGGGGTGCCAAATTTTGGCTTTGCACAGGGCGCCATTTTAACGAAAGATTATCAAAGTCCGCCTCTTTGCCAGAGGACTTGCCCCTAGGTGGTTCCTCTCAAGTCTCTAAGCTACCCTACTTCTTGCCCTGAATAATTATCCCATTGCCGATTTCGAAGTAATATTCGCCTTGATAACTCATTCAGTTGGAGCATGCTGCTGATAACACCAAGGTTTCTTCCTTTCTTTAGCAATTTAATCTTTCCTGATTTTATTTTTATATATTAGGTCCCTTCACCACAAAAAGAACAAAAGGGAAAAAACCCAGATCCCATCAATTACAAAGAGAATGTTACATGTAAAATAAAATTGTTCCATATGTTGAGACTTCCGCCATCCTCCGTATGGGTCCTTTGTTTCCTTGTTGACTGCATATTTGTATATTCTTTAACTTATCATAAATTATCGATAATCTTTGTAGCATATAGCATTGCAGAAGTTAATCCAAGCACATCAGAGATTTCATATGAGAACAATGTTCTTTTAAATATGGTCTGAATAAACCCCATTTTTTCTTAAACTTTGGGTTTGTCTGGTTCCTAATTTTTCCTGTCATCTTTGCCAATTCTACATACAGTGGTACCTCAGGTTAAGAATTTAATTCGTTCTGGAGGTCCGTTCTTAACCTGAAACTGTACTTAACCTGAAGCACCACTTTAGCTAATGGGGCCTCCTGCTGCTGCCGCGCCACCGGAGCACGATTTCTGTTCTCATCCTGAAGCAAAGTTCTTAACCTGAGGTACTATTTCTGGGTTAGCGGAGTCTGTAACCTGAAGTACCACTATATTCAAATAATTTAACCTGCCACTCCCTTTTAGTTGGTATTTTATCTCCTTTTCACCATTTAGCTGTTAACATTCTCACGGCAGTAGTTGCATACATGAATACCTTTCTCAGTTCCTTCGGAATATCTGCATCAAGGATGTCTAAATGAAAGGATGCCGGTTTTTGTCAAGGTTTCAGGTTCAATCCCCGTATGGGACAGCTGCGTATTCCTGCACTGCAGGGGGTTGGACTAGATGACCCACAGGGTCCCTATCCCCCTCTACAATTCTAGGACTCTGTGATTCTAGGCTGCCGGTCCAGCCAGCTGGCAGGAAGGTAGCCTAGGGCATTTTGTCCTTTGCATCAAGCGGCAAAGTATCTTGGGCTAAGTCATGGCCAAGTGGAGTCAAGGGTGGGGCAATTATGGGGCAATTATGGGCGTCCGTGTTTTGAAAACAGGATGCTGCAAAGGCTGTCCCTGTTTTGGTTTGGGAAGTGCTGGAGAGAAAAGGAGTCCCTCTTGTACGATTAGAGGCAGGGTGGGGCGAACGGTTCGCTCTCGCACATTGCATGAGCGGGATGAGAGGAAGAGAAAGATTAAGACCGACGGCAAGAAGTTGTTTCGATGCATGCTGAATGCTGGACGATTCAGGAGGGATAATAGAAAGTCCTTTGCGCAGCACGTAGCTAGCCTATGGAACTCCCTGCCACAGGAGGCAGCGATGGTCGCTACTTTGGATGGCTTTGCAGGGCAAATTCGTGGCTTTATAAGACAAATTCGTGCTCTGCTGTCACAGAGGCAGAATCCCAGTTGCTGGAACCTGCTGGAGTGGATCTTGCGCTTGAATCCTACTTGCGGGTTTGCAAAATAGTGGCATCTGGTTGGTCACTGTGAGAATACGATGCTGGACTGCATGGCTCGCTGGCCGGATCCAGCATAGCTATCTTTTTCTGGAGGGACGCTGGGGGGATGCATACCCCTAAACATTTGGTGAATCTAAGTTTGGCCTCATTGGGGGGGGCAGTATTTCAATATGAGTAGGAAAATTAGAGTACCCCTAAACGTTTTGGTTTTTTTAGGAAAAAAGAAAGCACTGACTCTTCTTATTAGTTTATGTTAGAGAGAGAGAGAGCAAGGATCTCCTGGGTGCTGTGGCTTTCCCAGTTGCCAAGGCCATATTAAAAACTAGGATATGGGACATAGATCACCAGGAACTAATCTCAGCTGCGGAAGAAACATGCTCCCCTCTTTGTTTTCGACTCTCTTAACCTTAATTATTTACAATTTTTATTTAACCTGCAAGAAAGAAGGGCTTTTTTCGCTGGCTAGGTTCAATTCTAATCCTTCTAACCTCCTTTGGGGTAGGTTTGCGGGTATGGCAGAAGGAGATAGGATCTGCCCATGCGATGCCCACCTGGTGGAAACTCTAGCTCACATGGCCCTTAAATGTAAAACGTATGATGATCTCCACCAACAATTTTTAGACCATCTATGTATTCCATATACATAGATCCGTATAGTTAAAGCTATGGTTTTCCCAGTAGTGATGTGTGGAAGTGAGAGCTGGACCATAAAGAAGCTGATTGTCGGAAAATTGATGCTTTTGTATTATGGTGCTGGAGGAGACTCTTGAGAGTCCCATGGACTGCAAGAAGATCAAACCTATCAGCCCTGAGTGCTCACTGGAAGGACAGATCCTGAAGCTGAGGCTCCAAGACTTTGGCCACCTCATGAGAAGAAAAGACTCCCTGGAAAAGACCCTGATGTTGGGAAAGATGGAGGGCACAAGGAAAAGAGGACAACAGAGGATGAGATGGTTGGACAGTGTTCTTGAAGCTACCAGCATGAGTTTGACCAAACTACAGGAGGCAGTGGAAGACAGGAGTGCCTGGCGTGCTCTGGTCCATGGGGTCACGAAGAGTCGGACACGACTAAACAACTAAACAACAACATGTATTCCAACATGGAAACCAGAGACAGAGGTTATACACTTCTTATTACAGGGGAGAGACCAGGAGCTCACCAAGACAGTAGCTAAGTTCCTCTATTTGATTTTTTGTCACCGAAGTACGCTACAGGATCCTGCCCTTGCTGGAGACCCACAGAGTTGAAATAGATTGCTTGCCTCTTCTTCCCTTTGGCAAATAACTGTACAGTGGTGCCTCGCAAGACGAAATTAATCCGTTCCGCGAGCCTCTTCGTCTAGCGGTTTTTTCGTCTTGCGAAGCAACCCTATTAGCGGCTTAGCGGATTAGCGCTATTAGCGGTTTAGCGGCTATTAAAGGCTTAGCGGCTATTAAAGGCTTAGCGGATTAGCGGCTAAAAGGCTATTAGCGGCTATTAAAGGCTTAGCGGATTAGCGGCTTAGCGGCTTAGAAAAAGGGGGGGGGAGCGAAAAAAAATCGGAACACTTGCAAGACGTTTTCGTCTTGCAAAGCAAGCCCATAGGGAAAATCGTCTTGCGAAGCAGCTCAAAAACGGAAAACCCTTTTGTCTAGCGGGTTTTCCGTCTTGCGAGGCATTCGTCTTGCGGGGCACCACTGTACTGTTGAAATGGTGATGAGATCGCACTGGCCTATTTAGTCTGAATGTTTGTATGTGATGCCAATAAAGGTTTGATGATGGTGGTGAGAGAGAGAGAGAGAGAGAGAGAGAGAGAGAGAGAGAGAGAGAGGGAGGGAGAAAGAGATTCTTACCACCAGCCACCAACAGAACGGGTATCAACAGCGCGAGCATCTTGACTGGGAGTTGCTTAGAGGCGCTGCGAAACTTTTTATACCCCTCCTTATCAGCACCAGGAAGTTTGGGAGCCCTGCACAGGTGTTGAACTCTCTTGTTGCCAGCAGCCAAGGCCATTTGAGGGGGGGGGGTCAGCCAGGCAATGGAAGGGGAAAAATCTACCCGCTCTTGGGGTGAGGAATCGTAGAACTGCAGAGTTCAAAAAGACCCCAAGAACCTTCTAGTCAGCATCCCTGCAGTGATGCTGGAAGCAGGCCTTTTGTGTGGTGGCCCCCTACTCCTTGGAATATATTCCTGAAAGAAATTGAGAGACAGTGTGGTGTAGTGGTGTAAGGGTTGGACTAGGAGAGACCAGGCGTCAAATCCCTACTTGGCCATGAAACTCGCTGGGTGACCTGGCAAATTGGGTGGAGGAGAACTATGTCTGCTGCCTTAAGCTCCTTGGGGGATAGAAGCTGGGATATAGACATGATACTGTAAATATGCAATGCTTTTTTCTTTAAAAAATGTTCAGCGGTACTCTCATTTTGACTCAAGAAGAACCCCAATGTATAGTTCAAATCGGGGGAAATAAATACAGTAAATGGACAAAAGAACAGTGGTACCTCGGTTTAAGAAAAGCCCTGTTTATGAATTATTCGGTTTACGAACTCCGCAAAACTGGAAGTAGTGTCCTGGTTTGCAAACTTTACCTCAGTCTAAGAACGGAATTCGAACGGTGGAAGGGCACCGGTGGCAGGAGGCCTCATTAGGGAAAGTGCGCCTCGGTATAAGAATGATTTCGGTTTAAGAATGGACTTTGTAAACCGATGTACCACTGTACAAGGATTCACAAAATGTTTAGGGGTATGCACACCTCTGCGTACCGCCAGAAAAAAAGCACTTTAAATATGTAATAAAGACATTTAAAGCAGTAATTTGGGAATTCCAGCGGGTTGGACTAGATGACACTTGTGGTCCCTAATAATATAATATAATATAATATAATATAATATAATATAATATAATATAATATAATATAATATAATATAATATAATAATAAAATATATATAATAAAATATAATAATTAAAATTAGACAAGTCCCTTTGTACTGAAACCTTCCTCTTGCAGCAAGTCTTTTAAGGAGTTGTTTCTGGCTGTTTTTTTTTTAAAAAAGACTTATCTTATTTTGGCAATGGCATTTTAGAAAGAAAAAGTGAGAAGAAGAACAGTTCATAATTTCTACTCCGCTACAACTTTGGCATTCTGGGGCGGAAAACAAGCCCCCGATGGCAGGGGCGTGGGAATCCAAGATCCGCTTTCTCCTTCTGTCGTAAGAGCTGGAAAAATTAAAAATTATTTTTCCACGAAGGTGAAACGCCCTTGAGAAGGAGAACAGGTGTCTGGGGCAGCTGGAATCTGTTAACAATTAACCCTTGTTCAAAAAGAGACATTTTTGCACAAGGACTAAACCCCACTGCCAACCCAACCGCCACGTTCTCAAGGTGCCGATAAAAGCCAGGGGAAGGCCAAGGCTGGATGCAAGACCTTCCTTGATTGATGGCCTGCTGGCTGCAGGCTGGGGAAAATGATATGCAGATAATTTTCGCCCTCTCTCTTTGGAAACTCTTTGGGTTTTCCTTCTAACCCGGGTGGGAAATGAGCATAATGGTTCTAAATCATCCATGGGAGTGTGCCCTCTGCTATGTTTACGAAAGGTCCAGGGTCAGCTGCATATATTTATTTTTTAACGGTTTTTATTGGTTTTACAAAACAAATCTCACATTTAAAAAAATTTAAATTTCATATTTAAACAAGATTCTTCTGCATCTTAGGACTTCCCTTCTCCCCTCCGTGGGTCCTTGATAAATCAAGTGTATATCATAATTCCTCCGCATTAAAGTGCTCCAAAGTCTCTGTAACATTGCAGGAGTTGTTGAAAGCCTGCCAAAGAGCTCAAGTGATTACAGTGTTCTTTTAAGTACAGCTTCTATTTGTCCCGTTCCCTATTGAAGTTTCGGTAGTTCTGATTTCTGATTTTCCCCGTCAGTCTCACCATCTCTGCATATTCTAATACTTTCCTCTGCCAGTCTGCTTTTGCGTGTTGAGACCTTTCAACCTCTCCCTTAAATAAATTCACACAAGACTCAAATTTTGCTTTGGTTTTTGGCAGAATTTAGGCCACAACTTTATTGATTACAGCAAGTGACTGGTTGCATAGTGTTATGTACTAAAGTTCTCACCCTGGGACAGCAGGGGGATACTGTAGATAGTTTTCACTCAGGTCCACATATGCAAATAAGGAATTGAAAGTGACATTCAGTGATTGGATAGTTTCAGAAAGTTGTTACTGTTGCGTTGTAGTGGAGCTCTATATAAGCAGGCTAGTTGAACCCTTCAGTTCTGTCCTGTCCTGGGTCTGTGAATAAACAAGAGCTGTCTGAAGAATCGCTGTGTTATCTGATATGTTCATCCACAACTTAACACATAGGCTCTGGTTCAACTAGCCCCCTGCACCCTTGCAGGTAGCGCTGACCCAGGGCACCAGCCTAGGTCAGCCTAGGGTGAACACCTGGATAAGCGGAAAGCTGGGAGCAGGCTATCTCTGCCACCCAAATGCCCCCCTGGACTCAGGCATGGGCACAACCCCATCACAGGGTTGTCCAAACCATCGAGTCCCTGGATTCCTTTAACGGAATACCCTTCACATAGGCATGGCAAGAGCGTTCTCCCATCCCTATCACCTGAACCAGAGCCTATCTGCAACCTTACAAGTTGTGACGATTTGCTACGCGTCAGGCGAAACCCAAATGGCAACAGCCAATCAGCCAAAGTAGGGAAAATTCCTGCCGTGCCCCTGTCCCAACGACAGACGACACACGACGGCGTAGCAAGGTCACGCGCACAAGCCCTAAATATAGGGAGAGGTGGGCGGGTGTTCTGATGCACAAACCAAAAGAGGAAGCTCTGGGTCACGTGCATGGGTACCTCAGGTTAAGTACTTAATTCGTTCTGGAGGTCCGTTCTTAACCTGAAACTGCTCTTAACCTGAGGTACCACTTTAGCTAATGGGACCTCCAGAGCATGATTTCTGTTCTTATCCTGAAGCAAAGTTCTTAACCTGAAGCACTCTTTCTGGGTTAGCGGTGTCTGTAACCTGAAGCATATGTAACCTGAAGCGTATGTAACCTGAGGTACCACTGCAAATAGGTCCCTTGATCCATTTAGCCTGCGTCCCATTGGCTGGATTGAACCCTCCATCAAGGGACCTACCAATTGGGTATTGTGGCTATCCAAACGTACCCACCCACAACACAGAGTTAGGTTGCCAAGTCCCGCCGCAACACGTGCCCTCTTTAAGGGAGGACCCGATTTCTCGGCATCTTCTCTTTCTACCGCTAGGCAAAGCAGCATCATTGCAGCCGTAGCAGCGGACATAAATAGTTTTCTCAAATCTTTCGGTATATCTGCACCTAGAATTCCTAAGAGAAAGGCTTCTGGTCTTTTAACAAATGTTATTTTGAACATTTGCTTTAATTCGTTATATATCATTTCCCATAATTCCTTTATCTTTTTACAATTTTACAATTTTTGCAGTTCCAACATACGTTCGAATTGGTGCTACACATTATCGCTAACCTACTGGGTGTTAAGTACCAACGGCACATCACCTTTGTGTAATTTTCTTCCAGCGTGTAGCACGCTGTAAATTTCAAATCATTCTTATGCTGCCAACTGTATATTATATCCAAAATCTCTTGCCAGGGGGAATCATTACAGACTTAACATCTTAACGGGTCTTCTGCGTGTAAAGTAGGGGTTCGGCCACGGAGTTACAGGCTCTCATTAAAAATAAAGTAAGATTCTGCCGCTCAGATAAAGGGCAAATTTAAACTGGAGCAAAATAAACTGCCTTATGCTGAGTCTGACCCTTGGGCCATCTAGCTTTGAGGTTGAATCCTGACAAGACAGAAATACTGTTTGGGGGGGAAAGGAGGCAGATGGGTGTGGAGGACTCCTGGGTCCTGAATGGGGTAACTGTGCCCCTGAAGGTCAATTCTGTGTCCAGGGCAGCTGTTTATCAGCTCCATCTTGTACGCAGGCTGAGACCCTAACTGCCCCCGGACTGTCTCCCCAGAGTGGCGCATGCTCTGGTTATCTCCCGCTGGGACTACTGCAATGCGCTCTACGTGGGGCTACCTTTGAAGGTGACCCGGAAACTACAACTAATCCAGAATACGGTGGCTAGACTGGTGACTGGGAGCGGCCGCCAAGACCACATAACACCGGTCTTGAAAGACCTACATTGGCTCCCAGTACATTTCCGAGCACAGTTCAAAGTGTTGCTGTTGACCTTTGAAGCCCTTTATTTATTAATAATAATAATAATAATAATAATAATAATAATAATAATAATAATATCATAGCTCAGTATTGTCCACACTGACTTGCAGTGGCTCTGCAGGGGTTCTGGCAGGTAGTCTCTCCCAGCCCTACCTAGAGTAGCTGCCAGCAATTGAACCTGCAACCTTATTCCACATTTGTCAGAACTCAAGCTTTTAGGGTGCTTTGGAATGTCCTGCCTGTTGATATTGTGCAGGAATCTTCACTGAACAGTGGTACCTTGGTTCCCAAACGCCTTGGTTCCCAAACGTTGAAAACTCAGAAGCAAGCGTTTCAGTTTTCGAATGTTTTTCAGGAGCCAAACGTCTGACACAGCTGTAGGCTATTGTTTCCGGGGTGCCTGACCACTCAGAAGCTTTGCCTTGGTTTTTGAACATTTCGGAAGTCAAACGGACTTCCGGAAAGGATTAAGTGTGGCGCTTTTGTTTTTGCCTTTTATTTTGCATTTTTGGTTTTGAGGCTTTTTCGGTTCATTTGTTTTTGTGACTGTGTGGAACCCAGTTCAGCTAGTGATTGATTGATTGATTGATTGATTGATTGATTGATTGATTGATGGAGTGACTGCGGAAATGGATAAAAGCCCCCCATCCAAACAATGACTATCATCAGTGCAGGTAAGGGGAAAAAAAATAATGTTAACTTTTTATCATCTGCAATACTGTCTTATTTTATAGTACAGTACATTGTTTCTTGCTTTCATTTTATGGATCGATGGTCTCGTTAGATAGTAAAATTCATGTTAAATGGCTGTTTTGGGGGTTGTTTTTAAAAGCCTGGAATGGATTAATCCGTTTTTGCATTACTTTCTAATGGGAAAGCGCGCTTTGGTTTTGGAACGGACTTCAGGAACGGATTAAGTTTGAGAACCAAGGTACCACTGTACAGTCATACCTCGGGTTGAAGTAGCTTGGGGATAAGTATTTTTGGGTTGCGCGCTGCAGCGACCCGGAAGTAACGGAGTGCGTTACTTCCGGGTTTCACCGCTCGCGCATGCGCAGACGGTCAAAATGATGTCGTGAGTATGCGCAGAAGCGGCGAATCGCGACCCACGCACGTGCAGACGAGCAATCGTGTCTTATGTTCACTTCAGGATGCGAATGGGGCTCCGGAACGGATCCCATTCACATCCAGAGGTACCACTGTACCTGAGAATGGCCATTTCTCATCTGCCATAACCCCTGCCCCACCCAGGCATCCTCCTCCTTGCCTGGGCAGTTATGCAAGGGCAATGCTAGGGACAGGTCCAAACCATACATTTAAAGTGCATTCTGCACACATTTTAAAGGTAAAGGTAAGTCCAGAAAGGCTACTATGAGGTAGAATCGTAGAATCATAGAATATGAGTTGGAATAGACCACAAGGGCCATTGAGTCCAACCCCCTGCCAAGCAGGAAACACCATCAGAGCACTCCTGACATATGGTTGTCAAGCCTCTGCTTAAAGACCTCCAAAGGAGACGCCACCACACTCCTTGGCAGCAAATTCCACTGTCGAACAGCTCTTACTGTCAGGAAGTTCTTCCTAATGTTTAGGTGGAATCTTCTTTCTTGTAGTTTGGATCCATTGCTCCGTGTCCGCTTCTCTGGAGCAGCAGAAAACAACCTTTCTTCCTCCTCTATGTGACATTCTTTTATATATTTGAACATGGCTATCATATCACCCCTTAACCTCCTCTTCTCCAGGCTAAACATGCCCAGCTCCCTTAACCGTTCCTCATAAGGCATCGTTTCCAGGCCTTTGACCATTTTGGTTGCCCTCCTCTGGACACGTTCCAGTTTGTCAGTGTCCTTCTTGAATTGTGGTGCCCAGAACTGGACACAGTACTCCAGGTGAGGTCTGACCAGAGCAGAATACAGTGGCACTATTACTTCCCTTGATCTAGATGCTATACTCCTATTGATGCGCACTATAGGTGGCGCACTCATCTTGCTTTCAGGCTGAGGAAGCTGGCGTTTGTCCGCAGACAGCTTTCCAGGTCATGTGGTCAGCAGGACTCAACCACTTCTGGCACAATTCGAAACCGTGATGGAAACCAGAGTACACGGAAATGCTGTTTACCTTCCTGCCACAGCTGTACCTATTTATCTACTTGCACTGGCGTGCTTTCGAACTGCTAGGTTGGCAGTTGCTGGTACAGAGCAACAGGAACTCACTCTGTTGCGGGGATTCGAACCGCTGACCTTCTGATCGGCGAGCTTAAGAGGATCAGTGGTTTAGACCACAGCACCACCCACACCCCATTTAAAGCACACATTTAAACCACATCCACCGCCTCAAATATTGGGAATTATTGTTTGTTAAGGGTAGAGGGTTGCAGGTGGCGCTGTGGTCTAAACCACAGAGCCTAGGGCTTGCCGATCAGAAGGTTGACAGTTCAAAACCCCACAACAGGGTGAGCTCGGCCAATAAAGAGAGATGAGCGCCGCAATGGTTAGGGGTCCCTTTACCTTTAAGGGTGCTGGGAATTGTAGCTTGGTGCAGGGGTAGATGCAGTTCCTGCAACTCTTCGGGGGAAGTTATGTGTTTTCGGGCGGGCCAGTGAGGGCTGGCAGAGGGCACATTGGGGTTGGTGGTGCCCTCACTTATCCTGATGGACCACCCTCTGCCTCAGTGACTGTCAGACATTTTCCCAGCTGCAGGGAAGGACAAGATGTGCCTGACTGACCCCCTCCCCCCAGTGGGCTTTCAAATTCCAGCAGCATCCTGTAATACAACAAACTTTGCCCACCCTCCTCCCCTCGCCTCTTGTGTTCCTTTCTAAGTCATTGTTGCAGCACCCAATGTCAGCAAAGCAGTTGTGCGCCCCTAAACCCGTCTCTGCTGAAGGTGACTGGGCTGGAAGCTGAATCGTTCTTCCAAAGCACCACAGGGTGGCTTGAGACTAACTCAGCAAATTGTAGGAAAGCTCTGTGATCCAGTGCGTCACCCCCAGAATTTGCTGCCTGAAGCAGCTTGCCTTGCTGTTATGTACTGAGTTGAATAGGGTCCAAAATGCAGCAGTCTGATTGGTCCTAGAACAATAGGATTCAGAATGCAGCACTCTGATTGGTCCTAGAACAATAGGATTCAGAATGCAGCAGTCTGATTGGTCCTAGAACAATAGGATCCAGAATGCAGCAGTCTGATTGGTCCTAGAACAATAGGATACAAAATGCAGAATCTGATTGGTCCTAGAACAATAGGATTCAGAATGCAGCAGTCTGATTGGTCCTAGAACAATAGGATTCAGAATGCAGCAGTCTGATTGGTCCTAGAACAATAGGATTCAGAATGCAGCACTCTGATTGGTCCTAGAACAATAGGATTCAGAATGCAGCAGTCTGATTGGTCCTAGAACAATAGGATCCAGAATGCAGCAGTCTGATTGGTCCTAGAACAATGGGATTCAGAATGCAGCAGTCTGATTGGTCCTAGAACAATAGGATACAAAATGCAGAATGTGATTGGTCCTAGAACAATGGGATTCAGAATGCAGCAGCCTGATTGGTCCTAGAACAATAGGATCCAGAATGCAGCAGTCTGATTGGTCCACAGGAACTACCCAATTCAGCTCCAGGTGGAAGTGAATCTGCAACCTGATTGGCCTACAGGAGAATCCCAGAATTAGCCAATCACGTGGGGCCCATTGTGTAAATAATGTATATAAAGCAGACATTCTGGGGGAACTTCCATTCCTCCCCACCACTATGAGCTGAATAAAGACCATGAAATCCACTCTCAACTCCAAGTATATTTCTCTTGCCTAACAGTAGGGCTGGCCCAGAGAAGCAACAAAGGTGAGAGAGAGAGAAAGAGATGGTAGGCAGGTGAGTGCATCTTTAAATTTTTATTCTGAAGAATCCAGCAAGGAAGGGATTCGGCTGCAGTTGCTGCTGCTTGACATTAATGGCTGGAAATGGTCTGCAAGGGAAAATAATAATATAATATAATATAATATAATATAATATAATATAATATAATACAATACAATACAATACAATACAATACAATACAATACAATACAATACAATACAATACAATATATATTCTATTTATATCCCGCCCTCCCCAGCCAAAGCCGGGCTCAGGGCGGCTAACAACAATAAAACAGTACAAAAGTACAGCATAAACAACATTCTAAAATCATTCATTATAAAATTAATTAATTCAAGCCACTGGCAACCATTGGGCCAGAGCTCCGCGAAGATTGCCAAGGGAGGGAGTGAGGCTGTGCCCTGGCCAAAGGCCTGGTGGAACAGCTCTGTGTTGCAGGCCCTGCGGAAAGATGTCAAGTCCCGCAGGGCCCTAGTCTCTTGTGACAGAGCGTTCCACCAGATCGGAGCCACAGCTGAAAAAGCCCTGGATCTAGTTGAGGCCAGCCTAACTTCTCTATGGCCTGGGACCTTCAAGATGTTTTTGTTTGAAGACCATAAGTTCCTCTGTGGGACATACCAGGAGAGGCCGTCCCGTAGGTACGAGGGTCCTAGGCCGTATAGGGCTTTAAAGGTTAAAACCAGCATCTTAAACCTGATCCTGTACTCCACGAGGAGCCAGTGCAGCTGGTATAGCACCGGGTGAATGTGATATCGCAGCAAAGACCCCATAAGGAGTCTCGCCTTGGCATTCTGCACCCGCTGGAGTTTCTGGGTCAGTCTCAAGGGCAGCCTCACGTAGAGCGAGTTACAATAATCCAGTCTGGAGGTGACCGTCGCGTGGATCACAGTGGCTAGGTCAGGGCGAGAGAGGTAAGGAGCCAACTGCTTAGCTTGGCGGAGATGGAAAAATGCCACCTTCAATCTGCGCCTCCATGGAAAGGGAGGTGTCGAAGATTACACCCAAACTCTTAAAGAGAGTTGTGGTGTTAGGAAATGTGCCAGAGATCTTTGGGCAGATCCACGCCATATGCTTAAAGCATGGGGCTTCCCCAGAAAGAACCCAGGGAACTACAGTTCCTGGCATCCTTAAACTATAGTTCATAGGATTATTGGGGTGGAGAACCATGTGCTTTAAGTGCATGGTGGCTGGCCACTGTGAGGTCCAGATACAGGGCTAAATTGGCCATTGGCTTATTAGGAAACCAAATCAATTACATAGCCAATTATAAATTTGGGGTGGCTTCCCATGTGCTGTACTTCAGGGTCCAATTCCTTTTAATTCTGCCTCCACATTATTGCTCAAACTAAATACAACCCATTCTTCATAAAACCCCTTATTCCACAGCTACAATGATTAACTTCAATTCGCAGCAACACATATAAAGGTAAAGGGACCCCTGACCATTAGGTCCAGTCGTGGCCGACTCTGGGGTTGCGGCGCTCATCTCACTTTACTGGCTGAGGGAGCCGGTGTACAGCTTCCGGGTCATGTGGCCAGCAGGACTAAGCTGCTTCTGGCGAACCAGAGCAGCGCACGGAAACGCCGTTTACCTTCCCACCGGAGCGGTACCTATTTATCTACTTGCGCTTTGACGTGCTTTCAAACTGCTAGGTTGGCAGGAACAGGGACCGAGCAATGGGAGCTCACCCAGTGACGGGGATTCGAACCGCCCACCTTCTGATCGGCAAGTCCTAGGCTCTGTGGTTTAACCCACAGCGCCACCCGTGTCCCTTTTATCAACACATATAGTAATTTGCAAATTCGCAAATGAAGTTCTCGTTTCTTCTCCCTGTGTGAGGTTTTAATTTCCACCGATTATTCCTTTCTCAAATATGATGTCCATATTAATTATTCCTGATCTCCTTTGTTGACTCGGAGTTACTCTGGAGAGGTCTTTTTCTTTGTTCTCAACTCTTCTGGTGTAAAATTCCACCTTTGATTTCAAACAGGGAGTCACCCAATGACCTGCCAGAGCCCTGGCAGACCTCCAAGTTCTCCCCTCTACCTCCAGTCGAAGCAATTAATTATAATTATTTGTAAAAGAACGATCTGGCACCCCGCCGGATCCCTTGCATGCAGGACGTACCTCTTCAATCCAGTTGTTGAAAGCAGAGACACGGGTGAAGACGGTGGGCTTCTTCAAGGTGTTGCACCCCCAGGCGGAGACGAAACTCGTCACCCCGTGGACGTACCACCTCCCATCAGCAGCCCGACAGTTGAGGGGGCCTCCGGAGTCACCCTGAAATAATAGTGTTATGTACTGAGTTGAATAGGATCCAAACTGCAGCAGTCTGATTGGTCCTAGAACAATAGGATCCAAATTGCAGCAGTCTGATTGGTCCTAGAACAATAGGATTCAGAATGCAGCAGTCTGATTGGTCCTAGAACAATGCAGCAGTATGATTGGTTGGCAGGAACCACCCAATCATGCTCCAGATATAAGTGAATCCACAACCTGATTGGCTTACAGTAGAATTCCGGGATTAGCCAATCATGTGCAGCCCATTGTATAAATAATGTATATAAAGCAGATACTGTGAGGGGACTTTCATTCATTCCTCCTCACCACTATGAGCTGAATAAAGAGCATGAAATCACTGTGTGACTCTGAGTATATTTCAAATAGGCAAGGTGTGAAAAGGGAACACTAGTGGCTCAGTGGCTGCTAACCAGAAGGCTGGTGGTTCGAGCCCCCCAGGGTCCCTTCCAACTCTACAGTGCTATAGTTCTACGACCAGCCCTTTCTGCCTTCCACTGTCTTGCCCCCAGGATAGCTGGAGATGGGGCTCCATCGCTCAGCATCCTCTGGGGCAATAGCACCGCTGGTCCCTTATACAGTGCCAGCCCCTTCTTTGTGGTTTACTGACGTTGCAGCCAGACCGGATGTCTCCCCCGGCGCAGACCATCGTCTCCTTCACGGTGTAGCTCCACCAGTCCGGCTGGCTGCAGTGGGCGTAGTCCACCGACGGGAGCAGGGCTTGCTGAAGGATGGAGGGGAGTGGCCCGCCAGCTGTAAGAGAAGGGAAGGGGTTTGGGGAAATACAATGGTACCTCGGGTTACAGACGCTTCAGGTTACAGATTCCGCTAACCCAGAAATAGTACCTCAGGTTAAGAACTTTGCTTCAGGATGAGAACAGAAATCGTGCTCCGGTGGCGCAGTGGCAGCAGGAGGCCCCATTAGTTAAAGTGGTGCTTCAGATTAAGAACAGTTTCAGGTTCCATTATGGAGGGGGTGACAAATTATCAAGGAACAATTACTGCCCTACTAGGGTGGTTCATAAAACACTTTTTAAAAAAGCCTGCTCCAAAGGTCTTATCTTACTACACTAGGGATTATATATCTATATGTGAAATTTCAGGCATATCGGTTAATATCTTGACCCTCCTCCACGAAAATAGCTGTTGACTTGCCTGTTTTCCTATGTCGGGAAGGCTGAAATTTAAATTCAGTGGAGCGCTTACTGTTCCCAACCCTAACCCAGCGGAAAGCCATCTAATTAGACTTTAATTTGATTTTGACATGTTTTTAGGAGGTAATTTAATAGTTGTTTGATTTTATACCAATGTTATGTATCTGATGTTAGCCGCCCTGAGCCCGACTTTGGCTGGGGAGGACGGGATATAAATACAGTGGTGCCCCACAAGACGAATGCCTCGCAAGACGGAAAACTCGCTAGACGAAAGACTTTTCCGTTTTGGAGGTGCTTCGCAAAACGAATTTCCTATGGGCTTGCTTCGCAAGACGACAATGTCTTGCGAGTTCCTGCTGGTTTTTTCCCCTTTCGCCCCCTTTTTCTAAGCCGCTAAGCCGCTTATCAGCGGATCCGATCAACAGATAAGCCGCTAAAAGCCGCTAAAAGCCGCTAATAGCACTAATCCGCTAATCCGTCAATGGGCTTGCTTTGCAAGACGAAAAAACCGCTAGACGAAGGGAATCACAGAACGGATTCTTTTCGTCTTGCGAGGCACCACTGTAAAAGTTTATTATTATTATTACTTATTATTATTATTCCTTTGTAAGAAAATATGAAATAATGTAAAACCATTTTTGCAGGCAAAAAATGAAATAAAAATCAATGGGCGGGGGGAAGAAATTTTCCACACCAGGTACCACCTGACCTTCCTATGCCTCTGCCCTCAGCCTAACCTACCTTGCAAGATGTTTGTAGGAATAAAACAGGAAGTTGGAGTACCACATTTGCCCCCCTGGAGTTCCTCAGAGGTTCAAAAAAAGGGGGAGAGAAATGCAACAAGTAAATAAATAAGGTCACGTACTGTAGAGGCGCCCCCAGCCGCTGATGTAGCAGGGGGATCCATTGGGGAGCAGGTCTCCCGGGGGAGGGATGCACCCCAGCTGCACTTTGTCGTTGAGCTCTGCGCTGCGAGAAAGCTTCAGCAAGGCGATGTCATCCCTGAAAGAGGAGGAGGAGGTTTTGTGTTCAAAATGCAAAGGGAAGGAGGGTACTGTTTACCATATGTGGTGGCCATGTACACGGCTAAAGGCTCCCTGGGAAATGATATACTGTATTTTTTGCTCTATAAGATTCACTTTTTCCCTCTTTAAAAGTAAGGGGAAATGTGTGTGCATCTTATGGAGCGAACGCAGGCTGCGCAGCTATCCCAGAAACCAGAACAGCAAGAGGGATCGCTGCTTTCGCTGCATAGCGATCCCTCTTGCTGTTCTGGCTTCTGAGATTCAGAATATTTTTTTCCCTTGTTTTCCTCCTCCAAAAACTAGGTGCGTCTTATGGTCTGGTGCATCTTATAGAGCGAAAAATACGGTATAATGAATTAAAGAAAATGATAAAATGATTAAAAAAGTACCTTCCTTCTCTTTGCATTCCCAACACAAATTTGAACTTGTTTTGTACATTTTAGCAATTTTAGGTAAAGGTAAAGGGACCCCTGACCATTAGGTCCAATCACGGACGACTGGGGTTGCGGCGCTCATCTCTCTTTATTGGCCGAGGGAGCCGGCGTTTGTCCACAGACAGTTTTTCCGGGTCATGTGGCCAGCATGACGAACCAGAGCAGTGTACGGAAATGCCGTTTACCTTCCTGCCAGAGCAGTACCTATTTATCTACTTGCACTTTGACGTGCTTTCGAACTGCTAGGCTGGCAGGAGCAGGGACTGAGCAACGGGAGCTCACCCTGTTGCGGGGATTCGAACCGCCGACCTTCTGATCGGCAAGCCCTTGGTTCTGTGGTTTAACCCACAGCACCACCCATAAAAATTAGCAATTTTACTTGGTGTTAAATACCAACAGTGTATCATTTTCATATAAGAAAAAAGATAAGCAGTTCTCCTTCCGCTTACCCACAAGCCACGCAGTTGCCGTTCCAGCCAGGGTGCACATAGATATCCTCTGAGTTCACCAGGATGTGCTGCTCTGGGCCTTCCTCATTGCTCCGGTCGTACTCACCCAGAACCACCTTGTATTTGCGGGATGGTCTGAGAAGAGAGAGGTGCGTTAAAAACCCTCTGGCTTTTGTGTGGCTGGAATGTAAGTTCACTGTAGGAACTCCCTGCCTATTGAAGATCAAGCCGGCGCTTTTGCCGCACTCTTTTCAGCGCTTGCCAAAAACACTCTGGTTTAGGCAAGCCCTTTTGGAAAGTCAGTGCGAATCTTAATCTGATTTTAAGTCTATTTTTTAAAAACCTTTCTGACGTTTTCTGCTCTTTTTTGTAAAATGTCACCGTTTTATCTACTTTGTAAGCCATTGTGAGGCATTTTATACAATCAAATTTTATGAAGTAGAGTGGGACCTTGGCTCTCAAACTTAATTCGTTCCGGAAGTCAGTTCCAAAACCAAAGCGTTCCCAAACCAAGACACGCTTTCCCATAGAAAATAATGCAAAATGGATTAATTTCTTCTGGATTTTTATAAACAACCCCCAAAACAGTCAATTAACATAATATTTACTATCTAACGAGAACTCTGATCCATAAAATGAAAGCAATAATCAATGTAAAAAGGTAAAGGGACCCCAGTCATGGACGACTCTGGGATTGTGGTGCTCATCTCGCTTTACTGGCCGAAGGAGCCGGGGTTTGTCTGCAGACAGCAGTGGCCAGCATGTGGCCAGCATGACTAAGCCACTTTTGGCGAACCAGAGCAGTGCATGGAAACACTGTTTACCTTCCCACCGGAGCGGTACCTATTTATCTGCTTGCACTTTGACATGCTTTCAAACTGCTAGGTTGGCAGGAGCAGGAACCAAGCAACGGGAGCTCACCCTGTTGCGGGGATTTGAACCGCCGACCTTCTGATCGGCAAGCCCTAGGCTCTGTGGTTTAGACCACAGCGCCACCCGCATCCCATAATAATAATAATAATAATAATAATAATAATAATAATCAATGTACCCTACTATAAATAAACAAGACAGCATTGTAGATGATTAAAATTAAAGTTAAAAAACAAAAGTGCCAGTCCGTTTGACTTCCAAAATGTTTGAAAACCAAGGTGCAGCTTCTGATTGGTGCAGGTGCCCCGGAAACAATAGCCAACCGCCGCATTGGACGTTTGGCTTCTGAAATACATTTGAAAACCGGAACACTTACTTCCGGGTTTTTGGCGTTTGGGAACCAAGGCGTTTGAGAACCAAGACATTTGAGTACCAAGGCGTTTGAGAACCAAGGTACCACTGTAAACGTTTCAGCATAGCTCACTTGGTTAGAGCATGGCGCTGATAACACCAAGTGCACAGGTCTAGGACAGCTGCACATTCCTGAATTGCAGAGGGATGGACTCGATGATCTTCAGGGTCCCTTCCAACTCTACAATCCAAATTTTAAAGAAATATACCTGCTCCTTCCCCCACTTTCCCTTCTGATGCTGCCACCCGCTGCCGTGCGACTCTCGGGTGATTGCCGGTGTGGTCTCAAGGTACCAAGGTATGCGGCAAATCCATTACCCTGCCTGCTAGGCCCTCCTAGCAGTCCATGTGGCCCTTCGTTGATTGACCACATGGCCCCCGGGTTCCTACCCCCGTTTCATGGGTGTGCTCAGTGCTTGGCTCCGGCACGCCTTGAGAGAGACCACACTTACGAGATGCAATGTCCGGCCGTCATGACCCAGTTGGCATCGATGAGTGTCCCACCGCAGGTGTGGTGGAATTGTCCTCCACTTTCATATTGCAGGGAGACCTGTAGAAGAGGGCGTAGATGATGGAGGAGCTGAGATCTGGCCAGGATGGGAGGTCTTCTCCTTTGCTCCCCGCCTGAAAGGACTTTCCTTTTTTCTTTTTTTTTAAAATAATTTTTTTATTAGATTTTCCACAATGATAACACAAACCACAAAGCAAAATGATACACAAAAACCGAAAAAGAAAAAGAAGATAAACAATAACAACAAACTTAATTCTTCACAAATCCAACCTTTTAAACATCTTGGTTGGCTTCCTCAAATCCCTCCCTTCTGAGTTTCCTTGTAATTAAAAGTAACAGCTTCCCAATATCATTATTAAACTAAAACAATTTCCAATTATAGTCCATCTTATGCACTTTTCTTAACATTCTAAATCCCATTTATTTAATTATAACTTAGTTTGATCCTAGGCCTATTTGTTTCTTTCAAGTAATTTCTATTTTTTTATATTACAATATTTATTCAAATAGTCCTTAAACTTCCTCCAGTCCTCTTGAAACTCCTCTTCTTTCTGGTCGCGGATTCTTCCAGTCAGGTCAGCTAGCTCCGAAAAGTCCATCATCTTCATCTGCCAATCTTCCACTGTTGGTAGTTCTTGTGTTTTCCAATTTTTAGCAAGTAATATTCGGGCGGCCGTTGTGGCATACAAAAAAAATTTAACATCTTTCTTGGGCAATTCCAAACCTGTTATTCCAAGAAGAAAGGCCTCTGGTTTCTTAATAAATGTATATTTCAATATTTTTTCCTGTAAGGACTTTCCTAGCCCTTTCCCGCTCCGTTCCTCAAGAACTGGGGCAGCTGTCCCGTTGCCGCTGAACTGCACCCCCCAGCAGCCCCAGCCAGTGGCGTAGCATGGGTTACCAGTGCCCGGAACAGGGCAAGTGTTGTGCTTGGGTCGGGGCATGTGCCGGGGGGGCGGGGGACGTGCTGAGTCCACTTGGAGGCTGAACCCCAACAGGGATGACGGGAGTTGTAGTTCAGCCATATCTGGTTAGCCAAAGGCTCCCCACACCTTCTCAAGAGGTCTGGGACGGTGGGCGATTCCAGACTGTTGCTGTGTGTGATAGCAGTTAAGAAGGCTGGATGAGGACTTCAGAGCCCCAGATTCAAATCTCCACTAGGCCATGAAGAGGAGTTTGGATTTGATATCCCGCTTTATCACTACCCGAAGGAGTCTCAAAGCGGCTAACAATCTCTTTTCCCTTCCTCTCCCACAACAAACACTCTGTGAGGTGAGTGGGGATGAGAGACTTCAGAGAAGTGTGACTTGCCCAAGGTCACCCAGCAGCTGCATGTGGAGGAGCGGGGAATCGAACCTGGTTCCCCAGATTATGAGACTACCGCTCTTAACCACTACACCACACTGGTTCACTGGGGTGACCCTGGGCCAATCGTTTTCTCTCTCAACCTGGCCTACCTCACAGGATGGTTGTACGGATAAGAATAGGAAGAAACTTCAAACTTTATGCGGATGTGACCACAGCTAAAATGAAAAGTCTCCCAACCCGTTAGTTGTTCCTCGTAGGGGAGTTTCCCCAGTGCCCCCCCCAATTGCTCCACTCAGCCTTCCACTTTCCCAGGTCTAGAATAATAATAATAATAATAATTTATTATTTGTACCCCACCCATCTGGCTGGGTTTCCCCAGCCACTCTGGGCGGCTTCCACAAAGACCAAAAATACACTAATATGTCATACATTAAAAACTTCCCTGAACAGGGCTGCCTTAAGATGTCTTCTGAATGTCAGGTAGTTGTTTATTTCTTTGACATATGGTGGGAGGGCGTTCCACAGGGCACGTGCCACCACCGAGAAGGCCCTCTGCCTGGTTTCCTGTAGCTTTGCTTCTCACAATGAAGGAACTGCCAGAAAGCCCTCAGAGCTGGACCTCCATGTCCAGGCTGAATGGTGGGTTGGAGACGCTCCTTCAGGTATACTGGGCTGAGGCTGTTTAGGGCTTTAAAGGTCAACACCAACACTTTGAATTGTGCTCGGAAACGTACTGGGAGCCAATGTAGGTCTTTCAAGACCCGTGTTATGTGGTCTCAGTGGCCGCCCCCAGTCACCAGTCTAGCTGCCGCATTAGTTGTAGTTTCCGGGTCACCTTCAAAGGTAGCCCCACGTAGAGTGCATTGCAGTAGTCCAAGCGGGAGATAACTAGAGCATGCACCACTCTGGCGAGACAGTCTGTGGGCAGGTAGGGTCTCAGCCTGCGTACCAGGTGGAGCTGGTAGACAGCCGCCCTGGACACAGAATTGACCTGCACCTCCATGGACAGCTGTGAGTCCAAAATGACTCCCAGGCTGCGCACCTCGAACACTAAGGTGCGATGACACCACTAGGCAATGCTCCCCCGCCCCATGGAGGTACTCACTTGCCAGGGCCAGCTGTACGGCACGGCATCTTCGCCATTCACCACTCTCCCCGTGGGGGCATAAGAAGGTTGTCCACAGCCATAGACTGATGAGAGAGGGGAAGGCAGTTTGTGTTGGGGGGTCATTGATGGAAATTACCCAAATCCTCCTGCAGATTTCACTTTCCCTGCGATTGCCTGCAAGGCAGGGAAGGTAACCCACATGCCCTCCAACATTTCTCTGATGAAAATAGGGACATCCTATTCTATATCATCCCCCCCCCCCCCCATTTATAACCCGCCCATCTGACCTGGTTGCCCCAGCCACCCTGGGCGGCTCCCAACATATATATAATAACATGATAAAACGTTAAACTTTAAAAAAAACACCCCAAAGGAAACCCCCTTCCCTATTGGGAGTCGGATAACTCCATATCCTCTGACATTTCTCCGATGAAAATAAGGACAGGAAAAGGGGGACATTCCGGGATTGTGTCAGAAACCGGGACGGCTTCTGTAAATCCAGGACTGTCCCTGGAAAATAGGGACACTTGGAGGGTCTGAAGCCAGGGTGGCTCCAGATTAGGCCTCAAATACCCCCATGCTAAGGGACGTGGGTGGCGCTGTGGGTTAAACCACAGAGCCTAGGACTTGCCGATCAGAAGGTCAGCAGTTGAGCTCCCGTTGTTCAGTCCCTGCTCCTGCCCACCTAGCAGTTCGAAAGCACGCCAAAGTGCAAATAGATAAATAGGTACCGCTCCAGCGGGAAGGTAAACGGCGTTTCCGTGCGCTGCTCTGGTTCGCCAGAAGCAGCTTAGTCATGCTGGCCACATGACCCGGAAGCTGTATGCCGGCTCCCTTGGCGAATAAAGCAAGATGAGCGCCGCAACCCCAGAGTCGGTCACAACGGGACCTAATGGTCAGGGGTCCCTTTACCCTTTACCTTTACCTTACCCCGATGCTAGCTTTGCAACTGGCTCCAAACCCCTGGAATCAGGGCCAAAGCAGACGCGTTTCCCCGCATTTCTGCTCTCAAAGCAAACAGGGGACTCTGCATTATACTGCTACGTTTATACCCTCAAGACCACAGTCCACCAAGCGGGGGGAGGCCCAGTATGAAAAATGACTACAGGCATGGTGGTGGTCTCAGGCGAATTGAGGAGGTGGGCTTCTAGGTTGCATGCGGGGTGTGGACGTTACCCTCAGCTGCCAACAGGAATGGGACGAGGAGCCTCCACATTGTGGCGCGAGCGACCAACTGTCTGGGAGAGCGAGAATGAGCGGCAGAGCCTTTAAATACCACCCACCCTGTCGCCAAGTGGGCTGGTTCCTAGCTATTGCAGGAGCCGCCAAGGGCACTGTTCAGCCTTGGACTTGCATGGCACCCGGTACATATCTCTTTTCCCAGCGCAGAGGGACATTAAGGTAGCAGGAGGAGGTCAGGGCAGCTGTCTGGAGTGGGGAAGGTTCCACCTCCCCCAGCACCTCCAGGGACAGCTGCCGGTGGAAATTGTACAAAGATGCTGCCAGCCAGTGTGGGCAACACTGAAGCAGTTGGTCCAAGGGTCTGGCTTGGGATAAGGCTGGTTCCTATGTTTCTATTCAGATCAGATCTTTATTCAGAGACTCTGAATCTCAGGGCTGTGGGTTCAAGTCCAGTTTTGGATGAAAGATTCCCGCATTCCCAGGACTTGATGATCCTTGTGGTCCCTTCGAACTCTTTGTTTGTTGTTATTGTTTAGTCGTTTAGTCGTGTCCGACTCTTCGTGACCCCCTGGACCAGAGCACGCCAGGCACTCCTGTCTTCCACTGCCTCCCGCAGTTTGGTCAAACTCATGCTGGTAGCTTCGAGAACACTGTCCAACCATCTCATCCTCTGTCGTCCCCTTCTCCTTGTGCCCTCCATCTTTCCCAACATCAGGGTCTTTTCCAGGGAGTCTTCTCTTCTCATGAGGTGGCCAAAGTAGTGGAGCCTCAGCTTCAGGATCTGTCCTTCCAGTGAGCACTCAGGGCTCATTTCCTTAAGAATGGCTACAATTCTATAATTCTACCTTATTTTTAGAAGGAAGCAGTATCTCCACAGCATATCCAGGAAGTTTTTCAAATGTCCCCGTCCTGGGGAGCTGCTGCCAACCTGTGTAGACAGTATTAGGTTAAATGGACCCTGTCTCAGTACAGGGCATGCTTCTGTGTTCCTAGAACGATAGGAAAATCTTTCTCGAAGCGCCTCTCAGGGCTTAGTCCTGGACATCAGCTTCTGAAGATGTGAACTGTCCAGGAAAAGTTTGCCTCTGAATATAATAAGAGTGCCTTCCCTTTACCTCTAGGCACAAGAAGACCCGCAAAGGCACCCTGAGGCATTTCCTCTCAGCGGGTTTAATCAGAGACACCTTGGGTTTTAGAAATGAAACCCCAGCAGTCTGATTTTCATGGCCATTAATGGTAATATGCGGTGCTGCGATGCTGCTTTTTTTAAACTCGCCAGCTGAAGCATGAAAGGGGGGGAGGGG
The DNA here is from genome assembly GCF_965112155.1 of Podarcis liolepis. Lineage (NCBI taxonomy): Eukaryota > Metazoa > Chordata > Lepidosauria > Squamata > Lacertidae > Podarcis > Podarcis liolepis. The sequence continues at coordinate 11,690,899 of NC_139561.1, read as the reverse complement.
AGAGAAACTTCCCAGCTTTTGCAGAGATCACTAGTAAAATAGGCAACAGCTGTGAATTAAAATGGCATTTGTGAACCACAGGCTCCTCTTTGGTCTGGACTCCAGGTTATATATGAGCCACCCCAATCGCCAAGCAGTCTCCAGGAGCTTTCCCAGAGTTCAGTTTCCTTGGGATGAAGGTTGGCAGAGATGATTGTGTCTTTAGGATACAGTGGTACCTTGGTTCTCAAACTTAATCCGTTCCAGAAGTCCGCTCCAAAACCAAAGCGTTCCAAAAGAAAGGCGTGCTTTCCCATAGAAAGGAATGCAAAACCGATTAATCCGTTCCAGACTTTAAAAAACAACCCCCAAAGCAGCCATTTAACATGATTTTTACTATCTAACGAGACCACTGATCCATAAAATGAAAGCAATAGTCAATGTACTGTACTATAAAATAAATAAGACAGTATTGTAGATGATAAAAATGAAAATTTTTATTTTTTTTCTTACCTGCGCTGATGATAGTCATTGTTTGGATGGGGGGCTTTTATCCATTTCCGCAGTCACACAATCAATCAATCCGTAGCTGAACTGTGTTCCACACAGTGGCAAAAACAAATTAATTGAAAAAGCCTCAAAACCAAAAACGCAAAATAAATAGCAAAAACAAAAGCACCAAACTTAATCCGTTCCGGAAGTCCGTTTGACTTCCGAAATGTTCAAAAACCAAGGCGCAGCTTCTGATTGGTGCAGGTGCCCCAGAAACAATAGCCGACAGCTGCATATGATGTTCGGCTTCCGAAAAACGTTCAGAAACTGGAACACTTACTTCCAGGTTTTCGGCGTTTGGGAACCAAGGTGCCACTGTATCTGGTTTGACTCACACATATGCACAACCTCAGCATGAGATGGAGGGCTCACGGCATTGACACCCCAACACATCTTGCATCTTCATTCATCGCTGCTTTGGCTCCAGCATAGATGAGGCAGGTATCTGGGTCTCTATCTTCCATCTTCAGCTCTCTGGCTCTTGTTCTCCTACCTAGCAGCTAGGAGAGTGGAGTCCATGGGCCTGGAGGGTACAATCCCTCCTAGCCTGGCTCATTCTTTGGGGATGTTGATGAAGACACTTAAATGGCCAGCTAAAGCCATCATCTTACAAATAAACTTGTCGGACCAGTTCAGTGATAGAATCCTCTCTTAGATTCTAATCCTCGCTTTCTCGAAAGATTGGAAAAGACTCAGGGCATCATCCATACTGATATTGTGAGGCTGCATCTCTGATCAATTCTTGGCAGGCAGAGTGGTCATGGAGGACGTTTGGGGCAGTAATGGCAAGTGAGGGTCTAATTCAGGTTTGGGGAATATCTGTGGCCCTGCAGATGGTTTTTGGACTGGCATATAAATCCCTGAAATAAATGAAGGTGCTCTGACTCCAGCTCCCATCAGCCCTGGCAACTGTGGTCCGACAGTGTCTGCAAGGCCACAGGACCCCTGGCCCTGAACTTGACCGTCACTTGCCTTTAGTGCCCCAGTTTTAGGAGTCAATAAAAGTTGCCGCTGGCAGAGAAAGGACATTTCCCCTTGAACAGGACAGAGGTGAGAGATCAGTAGTCATAGCTGTGCCTTGGAAACCACAGAAGAAGAAGAAGAAGAGGAGGAGGAGGAGGAAGAAGAAGAAGAAGAAGAAGAAGAAGAAGAAGAAGAAGAAGAAGAAGAAGAAGAAGAAGATTTATACCCTGCCCATCTGGCTGGGTCTCCCCAGCCACTATGGGTGGCTCCCAAAAGAGGACTAAAAACAGAATAAAACTTCAAACATAAAAAACTTCCCTAATCCGGGCTGCCTTCAGATGTCTTCTAAAGGTCAGGTAGTTGCTTATATCCTTGACATCTGATGGGAGGGCGTTCCACAGAGTGGGCGCCACTACTGAGAAGGCCCTCTGCCTGCTTCCCTGTAACCTCACTTCTCACAGGGAGGGAACTACCAGAGGCCCTTGGAGCTGCACCACAGTGTCCAGGCAGTATGATGGGGGTGGAGACGCTCCTTCAGGTATACTGGGGTGAGATCGTTTAGGACTTTAAAGGTCAGCACCAACACTTTGAACTGTGCTCGGAAACGTACTGGGAGCCAATGTAGGTATTTCAGGACTGGTGTTATATGGTCTCAGCGGCCGCTCCCAGTCACCAGTCTAGCTGCCGCATTCTGGATTAATTGCAGTTTCCGGGTCACCTTCAAAGGTAGCCCCACGTAGAGCGCATTGCAGTAGTCCAAGTGGGAGATAACCAGATCATGCACCACTCTGGTGAGACAGTTTGCGGGCAGGTAGGGTCTCATCCTGCGTACCAGATGGAGCTGGTAAACAGTTGCCCTGGACACAGAATTGACCTGCGCCTCCATGGACAGCTATGAGTCCAAAATTACTCCTAGGTTGCGCACCTGGTCCTTCAGGGGCACAGTTACCCCATTCAGGACCAGGGAGTCCTCCACACCCGTCTGCCTCCTGTCCCCCCAAAACAGTACTTCCTGTCTTTTTTCCAGTACTAAAAACATTCTTCCTGTCTCTCCTTCGCCTCCCCTCTTCTAAACTTGCACGGCCTGGGACCCATAGCAGGTGTCAAGGCCGCTGGGATGGCAGATCATTAACCAGCAGTTGATCTGGGAAGGTTACCCTGTAGCCAGCTGGGCAAGCAAAGAAGGGACGTGGGCATCTGCAGTTGGGTGGAGAACCAGCTCTGTGAAATAGCAGTGGGCTTCACCAGTGGGTGAAGTCAAATGAGGACGCCGGGTATTAGGCGGGGGGGGGGGGCAGCAGCTGCGGGGGACGAGCAGCAGCTCCCTCATCATTCCCTTTAAACTAGCCTGCTCTGCGCCTCCAAAGCTACAGACCTGCAACGTCAATTCCTTGCCCTCTGATGCAGCTGCCACACAAATGTCCCCACCTGAAATCCTGGGGCTCTGCTGCCCTCCAGTGTAGAAAATACTGAGCTAGATGGACCAAGGGTCTGACTCAGCCTTCCAGCCCCACATCTGGGGTGATGGGGGCAGTGACTTCGGATTCCACAAGGGGGAATAGGCTGCAATCTGTGAGCTCTTCTGGCCTTAACCCAGGATGAGCGATTATGTCAAATTCAGTTTCTCCTTTCCCCAATCTTGAATTCAGTTCTGCACATCAGCCTATGTATCACCAATCATCGTTATTATTTTCAATGTGCATGTTTTTATGCCATTTTCCCCCCTGACAGAAACATGTTTTGCAAAACAATCTTCCTTAATACAATGCATCTGCAGATTCAGTATGCATTTTTATGGACACTTTACCCCAGGTGGCACTGTGGGTTAAACCACAGAGCCTAGGGCTGGCCGATCAGAAGGTCGGCGGTTCGAATCCCCACGATGGGGTGAGCTCCCGTTGCTCGGTCCCTGCTCCTGCCAACCTAGCAGTTTGAAAGCACCTCAAAGTGCAAGTAGATAAATAGGTACCGCTCCGGTGGGAAGGTAAACGGCGTTTCCGTGCGCTGCTCTGGTTCGCCAGAAGCGGCTTAGTCCTGCTGGCCACATGACCCGGAAGCTGTACGCTGGCTCCCTCGACCAGTAAAGCAAGATGAGCGCCGCAACCCCAGAGTCGGCCACGACTGGACCTAACGGTCAGGGCTCCCTTTACCTTTACCCCAGTGCTTTTTTTTCAAAAGAAATGTTTAGGGGGACTCTCTACTCATATTGAAATACTGCCCCTCAATGAGGCCAAACTTAGATTTACAAAATGTTTAGGGATATGCACACCTCTGTGTCCCCCCAGAAAAAAAGCACTGCTTTACCCTAGTTATATGTCTCTCTCTCTCTCTCTCTCTATATATATATATATATATGATACACAAATACTTGGCCATAGAACTGCATTGCAAATTCTGGAGAAGTGCAGATTTTCGAAGGTTTGCCATGTTTCGGCTCCCAGAAAGTGCTAACCAGGTAAATGAGAAGTGAAGTGAATTTCTCCTGAAAGCTTTGGCTGTCTCTCTCTCTCTCTCTCTCTCTCTCTCTCTCTCTCTCTCTCTCTCCCCTAAACCTTCACTCTATTTTCCTCCTTCCGCCAGAGGGAGCAGAGTCGTCCCTTTCTCTCTCCTCCAACCTTTTTGTCGCTCCACAAACCCTTGCCCCCCCTTCTCTAGGGAGAGGTCTTGAACTCTGCAGACCATCCCTCCAGTTACCTTTGACCCTCCATTTAATCTCCCTGGGAAGGAAGGAACTGGGGAGGGGGGATAGTGTCCCAGCTAAGCAGGAAAAAACAAGGCAAAGTGAATTTCTCCTGAAAGCTTTGGCTGCCTCTCGCTCTCCCCTAAACCTTCACTCTATTTTCCTCCTTCTGCCAGAGGGAAAGACCCGTGGAATCCCTTTCCAGCCCAAGCAACCCTGGCCAAAGGTGGCAGTTGGCTCTCCCAGCAACTCTTGGCTATTGAGCATCTTTCCTTTGGACCATGGCTGCGGACAAATTTAGAGCACACAGATTCCCCCAGAGAGAATCCTGGGAATTATAGTTTGTTATGGGTGCTGGGAATTGTAGGTCTGCGCGGGCCGAGCTACAGTAAGTCTCTGCAGTCTGCGGGAGAGTTTCAGCTGCAAGTCCCATAGATCTCAGAAGCCGGCTCCGCAGTGGCTCAGAGCAAGGCCTTTGGTGTGGCTGCCCCTGTTCCGCGGTGAAATATATTTGGAGCTGAGAGTGGATTTCATGCTCTTTATTCAGCTCATAGTGGTGAGGAGGAATGGAAGTTCCTCCAGAATGTCTGCTTTATATACATTATTTACACAATGGGCCCCACGTGATTGGCTAATTCCGGGGTTCTCCTGTAGGCCAATCAGGTTGCGGATTCCCTTCCACCTGGAGCTGGATTGGGTGGTTCCTGTGGACCAATCAGACTGCTGCATTCTGGACCCTATTGTTCTAGGACCAATCAGACTGCTGCATTCTGAATCCTATTGTTCTAGGGCCAATCAGACTGCTGCCTTTTGGATCCTATTCAACTCAGTACATAACATGCGGAACAAGGGGGAGAAGATATGGCTTCACTTTACAAAGATGTGTTGGTTCCAACAGGCTTTCCGAGCTGCATCAGTGGGTCTTTGCCACAAGGGTCTCTCAAATGTGTTGTTTTTTAATGCCCTTTTATGTAAATCACCTTGAGACAGGTGATTTTAGGAGGCGATTAAGAACCTAAGAAGAACCTGCTGCTTCTGGCTAATCTAGTCCAACCTCCTGTTCTCACAGGGGCCAACCAGATGTCTATGGGAAGCTTGCAAGCAGGATTCGAACGCAAGAGCGTTCTCCCCTCCCCTGAATAGCAACTGCTATTCAGGAGCATTTCTGCCTCCAACCATTACTGCTAATAACCACATGAATTTGTCCAATCCTCTTTCAAAGCCATCTAGGTGACCATTGCTGCTTCCTGCAGAAGTGAGTTCCAGAGTTGAACTATGCGTCCTGTGAAGAAGTAAAATAGGTCAGTGCTTAACAATAATTGATGATGATGATGATGATGATAATAATAATAATAATAATAATAATAATAATAATAATAATAATTTATTATTTATACCCTGCTCATCTGGCTGGGTTTCCCCAGCCACTCTGGGCGGCTTCCAACAAAGTACTAAAATACAGTGGTCTGTTAAACATTAAAAGCTTCCCTAAACAGGGCTGCCTTCAGGTTTCTTCTAAAAGTCTGGTAGTTGTTGTTCTCTTTGACATCTGGTGGGAGGGCGTTCCACAGGGTGAGTGCCACCACCGAGAAGGCCCTCTGCCTGGTTCCCTGTAACTTGGCTTCTCGCAGTGAGGGAACCGCCAGAAGGCCCTCGGCGCTGGACCTCAGCGTCCGGGCAGAACGATGTGGGTGGAGACCCTCCTTCAGTATCAACATGACACATCCGAAAACCACAGCCACCCCTCCAAAGTGAATAGTTTTGTTTTGAATCAGCCAGTTTTCATGACAGTTAAATGAATACAGTGGTACCTCGGGTTACATACGCTTCAGGTTACATACACTTCAGGTTACAGACTCCGCTAACCCAGAAATAGTGCTTCAGGTTAAGAACTTTGCTTCAGGTTGAGAACAGAAATTGTGCTCTGGCGGCGCGGCGGCAGCAGGAGGCCCCATTAGCTAAAGTGGTGCTTCAGGTTAAGAACAGTTTCAGGTTAAGAACGGACCTCCGGAACGAATTAAGTTCTTAACCTGATGTAGCACTGTATTAATAATAGAATGGGGGTGTACGGTGTGTACACAGCTCTGGTTATTAAAACTGCTACACCAGACAGCCTGGATAGCTCGGTTGGTTAGAGCATGCTACCAATAACGCGAAGGTTGGGGGTTCGATCCCTGCGTGGGACAGTTGCATATTCCTGCACTGCAGGGATTGGACTGGATGATCCTCAGAGTCCCTTCCAACGCTACAATTCTATGTTACACAAAGGGAGGGCTAATGGGACCGGAGGTGGGGTGCATTACAATATATCACCCCCTCCCCGCAAAAAACATATCAACATGACACGTCAGAAAACCACAGCCACCCCTCCAAAGTGAATAGTTTTGTTTTGAATCAGCCAGTTTTCATGACTGATCAGATTTTCCCCAGTTAGGGAAAAGCCACATAAACCAGCAAGGAGTGAGAGGTGAAATTGGGACGTGTTCAACGTCAGCACGGCAGTCAGTGCCTGGCAATGTCAGTGTCCTAAAAAATTACCCCCTGGGCTGGAAGGAGGTAGGGTAAGTGAGGGCTGAGTTGCCTCCATTGCTTATTTTTTTCCAGACTGCCTTGGAAAGAGTCGATTCCGAGAGAAAGAAGGAGCGTGTCCCTTGTCTGCCGGGAGAGGGCAGCCGCGAGAGATCTTTCCTGCAAGCCTGTATTGCACTTTTAAAAAGAAATTCCCAGGAAAACATCAGAAAGAGCCAGGGCGAGTGGATCAGACCAAAAGGCCATCCTGTTGTGCCCCATCCTGCTTCACACAGCAGCCAAGCAAGGGAAAGGCCTTAGCTCAGTGGTGCTGTGGGTTAAACCACAGAGCCTAGGGCTTGCTGATCAGAAGGTCGGTGGTTCAAATCCCTGTGACGGGGTGAGCTCCCGTTGCTCGGTCCCTGCTCCTGCCAACCTAGCAGTTTGAAAGCACGTCAAAGTGCAAGTAGATAAATAGGTACTGCTCTGGCAGGAAGGTAAACGGCTTTCCGTGCACTGCTCTTGTTTTGCCAGAAGCGGCTTAGTCATGCTGGCCACATGACCCGGAAGCTGTACGCCGGCTCCCTCGGCCAATAAAGCGAGATGAGCGCCACAACCCCAGAGTCGGTCACGACTGGACCTAATGGTCAGGGGTCCCTTTACCTTTACCTTAGAATCATAGAACTGTAGAGTTGTAAGGGGTTCCAAGGGTTATCTAGTCCCTAACAGCCCAGTTTAGGGAAGTTTTTAATGTTTGATGTTTTATCGCTTTGTAATAAATGAAAATCTGCCCTTATTCCCTTATAGGTACTGCTCTTATAGACTCTTATAGAGTCCTTTGCATGTTCTCTACCGGTCGGAGAAAATATCGGAGGCCAACCAGAGAATATTGAGAAGCAAAACAGCTAGTAAGCCTGATCTTTATTGAACTGTGGCAACACACAGGAGAAGGAGGAGGACCCAGAACAAAGGTGTGCCTGCCCTTATATAGACATTTTAAATTGCCCGCCCTGGAGCCCAAGACCACCCCCCAGACACATCATACCTACATCACAGAAAGGGCAGTCTACAGCAGAAATCTGAGTGCATTGTTTACCTCCTATCTGGCAGGTTACCTGTTAATGCTTACTTGATTGGATACCCTGGGGAGCCTGGCCAGTCTTTTGTAATGATAAATACTGAGTTCCTGAGCCAGGTCACAGGCTCACCCTATTCATACCCAGACATACCCTTAAGACAGGATTTGTGAAGGAAAAGACAATGGGGAGGCTTTTCCATTTTCCTTGACCTTGCAGAGAAATCATTTGGTCAGTTTGGGAGTCAAAATGGTTTTCCTGTGCTGCTTCAGACATATGGTTATATATTTATGTATCGTATTTTTTGCACCATAACACTCATTTTTTTCCTCCTAGAAAGTAAGGGGAAATGTCTGTGCGTGTTATGGAGGGAATGCCTACGGATTTTCCTCCTCTAAAAACTATGTGCGTGTTATGGTCGGGTGCCTGTTATAGAGCGAAAAATACGGTATGTGTTTGCTTGGTACATTTATGAACATTTATTATACCGGTATATATAAGACCTTATTTTTTTATTTCAGCTGTATTATTATTATTCTGTTGAGAGCCACCCAGAGTGGCTGTGGAAACCCAGCCAGATGGACGGGCTATAAATAATATATTATTATTATTATTATTATTATTATTATTATTATTATTATTATTTTATTTTGATGAGGACGGTATTGTGTGGATGTTGTGCCCAACTTCCGTGCCTGAGCAGCAGCGAGTGCAAAATGAAAGGCCTTGTGGAAGGAACACACCAGGAAAGAGGGGTGCTTGTGTTTCTCAGTGGAGAGGGGGGACGGGGTCCGGCAACAGCAACCGGGGAGGAACAGGGTCTACAGAAGCTGCGCCCACATCAGGGCAGAAGGCAGAAGCAGCGCACTGGGGCTACCTGGATAATCTTGGGGCCAACCTTCCACCTGGCTTACCTGCTCCCACAGACAGTTTATCCCTCACTCAAACAAGATATGGGGAGTGAATCATTAACGGCACTCAGATTGCTGTGGGCTGGGGGCTGATCCAAAGACCCCTAGGGGTGGGGTGGGGAGAATGGGACAAGCAGAAGGAAATACCTAACAATGTAAGAAAAGCGCCCCCTGGGTCATGCCAATGGTCCGCCTGGGCCTGCCCCCCGGAGAACCCCCTCTCCCAGGTGTGGGGCACTGAGGAAACAGCTCTGTTTGCTCCCCCAGTCATGATGGGGGTCCTGGGTCCTCCCAGGAAGAACAGAAGTGAAGGAGTACAAACAGGCAGGATAATATACTCGAGTCGAGAGTGGATTTCATGCTCTTCATTCAGCTCATAGTGGTGAGGAGGAATGGAAGTTCCCCCAGAATGTCTGCTTTATATACATTATTTACACAAGGGGCCCCACTTGATTGGCTAATTCCGGGATTCTCCTGTAGGCCAACAAGGCTGGATCCTATTGTTCTAGGACCAATCAGACTACTGCATTCTGGATCCTATTGTTCTAGGACCAATCATTCTGGATCCTATTGTTCTAGGACCAATCAGACTGCTGCATTCTGGATCCTATTGTTCTAGGACCAATCAGACTGCTACATTCTGAATCCTATTATTCTAGGACCAATCAGACTGCTGCATTCTGGATCCTATTGTCCTAGGACCAATCAGACTGCTGCATTCTGGATCCTATTGTCCTAGGACCAATCAGACTGCTGCATTCTGAATCCTATTCAACTCAGTACACAACACCGTGGTTCCTTCCTTCCTTCCCAACTGCTTCTGACTGGTGGGAGAAAACGCAGGACCGATTGGATGAGCTCTACTTTCCTGTGCATACACAGACATGCAGGGAAGAGTTGCAGCCCAGCAAGAGAGCACCTGCTTTGCATGCAGAAGGCCCCAGGTTCAGTCCCCGCTGGCAGCATCTCCAGCCAAGGCGGGGAGAGAATCCCTGTCTGAAACCTCTGAGAGCTACCGTATTCTGCCAGTCAGTGTAGGCAACACTGAGCTAGATGGACTCAGCAACAGGCAGACTCCTATGCTTCCATTTAAAGGAGCCCTTTCTTCATGAGGACTAGGAACTTGCTTTGTTTTTAATTTTAAAAAGACCACAGCTCAGCCGTGGGGGGGGGGGCATCTACTTTGCATGCAGAAGGTCCAGGGTTCAATCCCAAAGAAGGCCTAATCCAGTCCAGCCTCCTGTTCTGAACCAGGATTCTGAACCATCACTACCTTAGAGGCAGAGCCGAGCTAGTAGGCACCGGGAATAGTGGACGGAGGCCTGTCCCTTCTCAATGGGTGGCGGAAAGAGGGCTTTACTCCCCAGGCCAGGTCTTTGGGGGCGAGGGGAAACGCCCCCTTCCCCTCCCCATCTCACCCCCGTCCCGTCCCGGGAAACTCCAGGCCAGCTTTGCCGGGAGGCTGGTGGAGCCAGAGATTTGGGGCGGTGCTGCTTTGGCAAGGGAGGGGAGGAGGAGAGGCGGCCGGGAAGGAGGGGTCGGGGTGGGGGGAAAGAAAAAGTTTTGCTGGGACCGCCGCGGGCTCGCCCTTTCGCCCGGCGAGCGCTCTTGCAGGAAGAGAGCGCGCGAGAGGAGGCCGATGCGCGGACGGGGCATCTTTGGCGACATCCACCCCCAGCTGCAGCAGCAGCGACCGCGCCGTCGAAGAAGCGAGGAAGGAGGAGAAGGAAGGCTCGGTGCGCGCTCCCGGGCGCAGGCGGAGGAGGAGGAGGAGAACGACCCGAAGCTCTTGCTGCACCGCGCGCTGCAAATGGGAGCCGGGAAGAGGGAGCGGAGGAGGTCGCTGGGCTCCCCCTCGACGGCGCGCCCCTCCGGCGGCTGCTTCTGCTGGGCGCTGCTCCTGGCCGCCGCGCTCCTGGGCGTAAGTGGCGCTGGATGGTGGTGGTGGGGCGCTTGGCCAAAGCGGATCGGTGCTGGGCGTCGGGGAGATCGGAGGTTGAAGCGGGGGGGGGGCGTCCGGAGATGCCTTCTCCTTTCTTCCTGCCCCCTTCCTTGCGCCTGGGTGGCTCCTGCCCCTCCCCGGCCGGTCCTGGGTGGGGTGCCCGCCTGCCTGCTCGCCTCCCGGGCGTCTAATTTTAAACGTGGGGCTGGGGAGGCTATTCATGGCGCGGCTGGCGTCGGCGGGCTGGCCCAGGCCCGGCTCGGCCGGCCACCGGGCTCCGCCACGTCCCCGGTGGAGTTTGGACCATGCCCGGCTGGAGGGCGCGCGGCGGCGGCGGCTGCCAGGTGGAGAAATGCCGGCGTACCCGGGGCACTCTCCATCCTCCTCTTCTCCTGGCCCGGCTCTAAATTTAAATGCTGACGGGCTCCAGAGAGAGAGAGAGAGACAGGGAGACCCGTAAAAATAGCAGTCTTAAAATAAAATGGAAAAGTGTTCGGAGCGGCAGAAACGTGGCCGCGCTCTTCGAGGGGCGAACATTGCGCCCGGATGGAGAGAGAGGGTGAAATTTGGAGAGGTGGGGAAGACCTGCCCACCTGTGGTGCCCCATTAGGGGGGGATTTGCCCCTAATGTGGGGTTCTGAGTGTTTCCACACCACTGGTACCCCCTCCCCAAACCACATTCCTTTAAGGGAGCCACGTCCAGCAAAATGGCGAGATCGCTGGGATCCAGTTTCTGGGCGCCGTGGGCGACTGGGTTTTGCTTCCTGGCGAGCGGAGAGACGAAAGGTGGCAGCCCGCTATGTGGTCTGTGGGCTTTTGAGCTGGGGCAGGGGTTTGAGGGGTCCGGCATTGGCGCCCCCTAGGCAGGTGTCTGATTGGAGGGGGGGTCCTTCAGCGGCAACAGACGGCTCCTGAATTCAACGCGTGGTTGTGGGAAGAAGTTGCTTTCCATTACTGAGTCAACGCCTTGATCCAATGCCTGTGTTGTCTGCACGGACTGGCAGAAACGGCTCTGTCCGGGTTTCAAATGTGGGGCATACCTGGAGGATGCTGTGTGGGGATTGAACCTGGAGCCTTATGGTGCTATAGGGGACTGCATTGACCCATTTAGACCCAGACCGGCAGCATTGATCCATTTAGACACTGACTGGCAGCAGCAGTGGCTCTCCCCAGGGTTTCAGGTAGGGGGAACAGCCCTGCCAGGAGATGGAGGAAACGGCCAGGGAGATGGTCCGACACTGAGCTTGCCTCCTTTCCTCATTTGGGGTTTCCACGTCAGGCACCAAGATATTAATTTGGCTTTCCCAGCCAACCACACACCCCTCTCCTGACTCTGCCCTCTCCTCTCGCTGTGCCAGATTCCGCACTGTTGCTGCTTTTAGAAGATGCTCCATACCAAAGCCATGAGCTTTTGCCTCCCATGTTTAACCACCCGCCCCTTGGCAGCCAGGCTGCGCTGTCCCAGCAGCCTCAGTTCCCCCTTACTTCAGCCTCCCAGCAAGCCCAGTACATTTCCGAGCACAATTCAAAGTCTCGGTGCTGACCTTTAAATGCGTCGGCCCAGTATATCTGAAGGAGCGTCTCCACCTCCATCGTTCAGCCTGGACACTCAGGTCCAGCGCTGAGGGCCTTCTGGTGGTTCCCTCCCTGCGAGAAGCGAGGTTACAGGGAACCAGGCAGAGGGCCTTCTCGGTGGCGGCACCCACCCTGTGGAACGCCTTCCCATCAGATGTCAAGGAAATAAACAACTATCTGACATTAAGAAGACATCTGAAGGCAGCCCTGTTTAGGGAAGTTTTGAATGTTTGAAGTTTTATTCTGTTTTTAGTGTTCTGTTGGGAGCCGCCCAGAGTGGCTGGGGAAACCAGATGTGCGGTGTATAAATAATAAAATTATTATTATTATTATTATTATTATTATTATTATTATTATTACCCACCCTCTTGACCTGCTGCCTTCGCCATCAGGGGAGGGGGGGTGACTGGCAGGCCAGCCCGCTCTCCCCATGCTAGCCAGCCTGCCTTTCCACCCACACAGCCAGACCTCCGCACTATGCGCCGCTAACAATGGCCTGCTTTGTGCATGGCTCTCTGAGGGTTATGGGAAGAAAGAAGGGGGGAGGTCCACCACCAGCCACTCCTCGCCCTGGCTGGGCCCTTTTCCTGGAGGGCACATTCCTCGAGGCCTCCCCGTGGTATGGCCACACCCTTGGCAGAAGGTGCTGCCGCGCCACTATGTGCTATGCACACAGCCTGCTGGTGTGCAAAGGAGGGGGACCAGCTGGGGACAGGGGTTGGGGTGGGGGAGAATGTGCCATGGGGTTTGGGCCAAGTCGAGGGAAGTGGGGGCAGCTTGGTGTGCCGGGCAGGGCTGTGGCATTCGGAAAGCCCCCCGCTGGTTGCTCTGGAAGGAGGAAGCCGCCTTGTATTGAGTCAAGACAGCCGCTCCACCTGGTTCAGTAGTGCCTGCACTGGTTGGCAGCAGCTCTCCTGGAGACACCGGGGACCTTGCACATGCGAAGCAGGTCCTCTGCTGCTGTAAAACGAAACCAAGTTGCTAGTTCTCATGGTCGGATTTAATGAGAGGCCCTATAGTGAGCCAAAATGTTCCATCGCTGGCTGGCAGCAGCTCTCCAGGGTTTCAGACAAGGGGGCAGTGGAGAGATGCTGCCGGGGATTGAATTTGGGACCGTCTGTCTGCCAGGCAGGTGCTCTCCTGCTGAGCTCCAGCCCTTCTCTCAAACACAGGAACGGACAAAGCTGCCTTATGCTGAGCCAGACTTTTCATCCCTCCGTATTGCCCACACTCTCCAGGGTTGCAGCGGGATTCCAGCCCACTGTGAAAATTTGAGATTCTAGTCCTCTGCAAAAGGGCTGATTTAAATAAAAGCTGCCTTATTTGGAGTCAGACCATCGGCCCATCCCACTCAGTATTGTCTGCACTGACTGTTCGTGGGATTTCTCTTCCCAGCACTGCATGGACGTGTTGCCAGGGATTGAACCTGGGGCCTTCTGCAGGCCAGGCAGCTGTCCTACCACTGAGCTACATCTGTTCTCCAAAGGCCTGCCTTCTGTCTCCTCTTCTCCCACCCCCAGTTTTTAGGGGTGCCTGTCTGGGCTGGGGACTCTGAAGAGAAACAGCAGGTTGGGGGACACATGTCCTTTCCTTGGGGGGGGGGACCAGTTTCCTCCTCCTTCCCCCAACCCCACCAGCCTGACCTCTTCCTGCACCCCACCCAACACACACACACATGCCCTGGCTTGCTTTTGATAGGGAACCTGGCTGGTTTGATTGTGGAATTTGCATGCGGGGGGGGGGGAGAGAGAGGAATCCCTCATCCCAGGGTGGGATCCTGTTTGCGCTTCTGTGTGAAGTGGGGAAGTGAAATACGAGGCATGGCGGAACTGTAAACAGCTCTCTAAATATAACCCATTTTTTGCGCCTGGGTTGGCGAAGCTGGGAACGCCCTCTTTTTCTCCCCCCCCCCCGGACTTTATTTGGGCCTTGTCTCACTGGCAGGCAATCTCTCAGAAGTGCTGCGGGAACCCAGAATTTGCAAAGGCGGTGATGGTGCGGTTTCTGGCTGCAGAGGTGGCTGCTTCGGAGGCATGCGCAAAGTGCCTTCTACCCCATAAACACCAGGAACAAGTCTTGTTCTTGAATCTTGCTTGCTGGTTTCCCAAAGGCATTTGGTTGTCTGCTGTGAGAACAGGAGGCTGGACTAGGTGGGCCATTGGCCTGATCCTGCGGGCCTCTCGTGATTAGAGCCAGGGATTGAAATCAGCTAGGCGCATTTTGCACCTGGCTGTCGGCCACTTGCGGCCAAGTGAAGATGCCAGGGCTCCAGGATCATGCCTGACATCTCTTGCGATCTGGACCTGTGTGCCTGGGGATCCATAGATCTTGCCTGCTTTTCACATGCTAGCAACACACCCCGTAGAATTCTGTCTGTGATTTTTTTTTTTTTAATCTGCACAATCAGAACGAGATTCAGGGACCGAAATGTATTGGAAAATACGACTGGCCACCCAAAATAGCAAACTAGACAATTTGTTTTGGCGACTGTAACCCTGGTTTAGGAAGCCATTTGACACCTAGCTTATATATCGTGAGTTTCTAACACTGGGTAGCGTACAGATTTCAGACTTGGTGTCTCTTTCTGCCCGAGGGGTGACTCCCCAAAGAATGGGGGAGCTAGATTGTTAGTACACTTATTTTTTGGCTGGGTGGGGGAGTTTGGGGGGGTTAAAGATAGTCATGGAAGAAATGCTCCCAGGGTTGGGAAAAAGCTGTTCTCCAGAAACACAGGAAACCTCATTATACTGAGTCAGATCTTTGGTCCATCAATCTCAGCATCTCCTACTCTGACTGGCAGCAGTGCCACAACATTTCAGGCAGAGAGTCCCTCCCAGCTTTGCCCAGAGTGATCGCTGGGGATTTATTATTTTTATTTATTTATTATCTTAGTTCAGGGCTGGGGGAGATCTGAGCCCTTCGGATTCCCTTATACTATGAACTCGCACTGTCCCAGCCCATTGGCTGTGCTGCCTGCTGGGAGTTAGAGTCTAGCAACACCTGGAGGCCCGCAAACTTCCCATCCCTGAACTAGACCATCCCTTGCCTTCACTGCCCACTAGCTACCACCATCACATCTCTGCCTTCTTTTAATGGTAAAAGGTAAAGGGACCCTGGCCATTAGGTCCAGTCGTGGCCGACTCTGGGGTTGCAGCGCTCATCTCGCTTTATTGGCCAAGGGAGCCGGCGTACAGCTTCCGGGTCATGTGGCCAGCATGACTAAGCCGCTTCTGGCGAACCAGAGCAGCGCACAGAAACGCCGTTTACCTTCCCACCGGAGCGGTACCTATTTATCTACTTGCACTTTGACGTGCTTTCGAACTGCTAGGTTGGCAGGAGCAGGGACCGAGCAACGGGAGTTCACCCTGGCTCGGGGATTCGAACCGCCGACCTTCTGATCGGCAAGTCCTAGGCTCTGTGGTTTAACCCACAGCGCCACCCGCGTCCCTTCTTTTAATGGAGGGGCAGGTAAATTCTGGTCATAGCTGCACCCCATCCTTCCCTTAGCGGTCAAGGTTCCTGCTTCAGTCCCTCTGTCACTGGACCAGACAGGCCTTGTGTTCTTGAGCAAGAGGGTTAGTTTAGGATCGCTGACCGCTTACAGTGTGTCTCAGTTCTCGAGGGATCCTGGCTTTGCACTCTTGCGTGGCAGATTTAAAGCACATTGTGGACCGAAAGGATTCTTGATTTTAAAAAGAAACCAGCCCTCTCCTTTGTTAAGAGTGACAAACTTTTATCGCGCTAGCCAAAGGCACCCTCCTCCTTTGTTAGAAAGCACTTGTCTCCTTGCTTTCAGACATTCATTTGATGCCAGCCGTCATGGAATAAAGCCTGATCTGTCACCAGGTCAATTGGGGAGGTCTGCGCGGGTGGTGCTGTGGGTTAAACCACTGAGCCTCGGGCTTGCCGATCGGAAGGTCGGCAGTTCGAATCCCCGCCACGGGGTGAGCTCCCATTGCTCGGTCCCTGCTTCTGCCAACCTAGCAGTTCGAAAGCACGTCAAAGTGCAAGTAGATAAATAGGTACCGCTCTGGCGGGAAGCTAAACGGCGTTTCCGTGCGCTGCTCTGGTTCACCAGAAGCGGCTCAGTCATGCTGGCCACATGACCCAGAAGCTGTACGCCGGCTCCCTCGGCCAATAAAGCATCATGAGCGCCGCAACCCCAGAGTCGGTCATGACTGGACCTAATGGTCAAGGGTCTCTTTACCTTTACCTAACTGCCCATCCAGGATATTTAAGCACCTGTCTGATTGTTTAGCTTTCTTACTTTTCTTTTTTAAAGAAAGAGAGATCTCAACCCATTTTCTTTACATGCGGAGATACAAAGGGGGGGGGATATTGAGGTTGTATTGTACACAATTAAATTTAATAGACTATCTGTCCTGGCTGTTGTGTGACTATTCCCCCACTCCTTTTGGCCCCCTCCCCTATTTCCAGCTCCAAGCCAACATCTCTCACCTTCCCTAGGTGAAGTTGATCCACCTGAGTTTCCCTCCAGGGATCCCCAAAGGATCCCCTGGAGAAGGAGGTTTGCTAGATGACTGTTAAAACACTTGTGGCTTTTCAGTTGAGAGAGCAGGATGGAGGCGCAGAAAATGATGGAGAAAGCGGGCGAGGAAAAGGGACTTCTCCCTCTCTGGTAACACACAATAACTCGGGGCTGCCCCATAAAGCTGAATGTTGGGAGATTCAGAACAAAGAAACGCCCTCTTCACGTAGCATGTAGATGGACAATGGAACTCCCTCCCACAAGAGGCAGTGACAGGCACCAACTTGGATGGCTTTAAAAGAGGTTTGGGCAAAGTCACAGAGGAGGAAGGCTCTGCAGGACTACTAGCCAGGATGCCTATGACCTGCCTTTGCCAATAATAATAATAATAATAATAATAATAATAATAATAATAATAATAATAATAATATATTTATACCCTGCCCATGTGGTTGGGTTGCCCAGCTGCTGTATTATTTTCAACAGATCCACACTGAGCAGGACTTGGAAACCAAATAATAATAATAATAATAATAATAATAATAATAATAGTAATAATTTTATTATTTATACCCCGCCCATCTGGCTGGGTCTCCCCAGCCACTCTGGGTGGCTCCCAACAGAATATTAAAAACAGAATCAAACATTAAAAACTTCCCTAATCAGGGCTGCCTTCAGATGTCTTCTAAAAGTCAGATAGTTGTTTATTTCCTTGACATCTGAGGGGAGGGCGTTCCGCAGGGCGGGCGCCACCACTGAGAAGGCCCTCTGCCTAGTTCCCTGTAGCTTCACTTCTCACAGTGAGGGAACAACCAGAAGGCCCTCGGCGCTGGACCTCAGTGTCCGGGCAGAACGATGGGGGTGGAGACGTCCCTGAATATCAGTTGCTGGTAAAGTACAGGAGAGGAGAGGTCTCTTGTGCTGAGATCCTCCTTGCAGGGGCCTCAGGTTGTGATTCCAGGCTAGCTGGGCCCTCCATTCCCCTGATCCAGCGGCCAGACTCTTCTGAGGGTGCGGCTTTCAAAAGGAATGGGGTGGGCTCACAGTTTTGAGGCAGGTCTGGTATGGCCTTCTTAGCGCATTCTTCAGGGAGGCTGTGTGTGTGTGTGGCTTCTCTGCCTTTCCTGGGTGTGTGCCACCCCTTGAAGGGGTTAAACTGCACCGTCCTTTCCTCCCCCCACCCCCTACCTCTGCGGAAGAGGGCAAAGGGCACCAGCAGGAATGTCTGATAAGCCAGGTGGGGGCTGCAGGCAGCAGCCGCCCATCAAAGGCTCCCAGGCTCTGGCGGGAGGGAGGTGGCAGAGAGCAGATCAGACTGGGGAGGGCCAGAGAAATGAGAGGCGAGTCTTCCGTCCTCTGGCATGCAGGCAGGGCTGGCTAGCCAGCATCCATGGCCTTGGAGGTATCAGGGCAATTTGTCCCCATGACCGCTGCTGGGTCACACCAGTGACCCACCTCGTCGGGCATCCCGTTCTCACACTGCCCGACCAGATGCCCATTCAATGGGAAGCCCTCGGAGCGGGACCTGAGCGCAGCAGCCGCTCTCCCTTCCTGCGGTTTCCAGAAACTGGGATTTGGAAGCATCTTTGCCTCCGACCGTCGAGGCAGAGCATGGCCAGTAGCCACTGACAGTGTTATTACTGCCTAATCCTAGACAGCATCTTAAAAAGCAGAGACATCACCTTGCTGACAAAGGTCCGTATAGTTAAAGCTATGGTTTTCCCAGTAGTGATGTATGGAAGTGAGAGCTGGACCATAAAGAAGGCTGATCGCCGAAGAATTGGTGCTTTTGAATTATGGTGCTGGAGGAGACTCTTGAGAGTCCCATGGACTGCGAGAAGATCATGGGGTCATGAAGCGTCGGACACGACTAAACGACTAAACAACAACAACAACAGTCCTATTTTAAAGCCAGCTTGGTGGGCATCGCTGCCTCCAGTGGGAGGGAGTTCCGTAAGCACACAAGGAGAACCTGCTGGATCAAGCCCACCTGGTCAAGGAGGTGCCCCCGAGCCTTCTCTGCTCAGGCAATCTCCATTCCCGGGGCCCCACCCTGCCATGACTTGCAGGGAGAATCCCTCAATCGCCTGCAAGCGTCTTGAGGGTATCCTGGTATCCAGGGCGTAGGATCTCTCACCCGAACCCTCAGGGTGCAGGCAACATCTCTTGATGTCGACGGTCATGCTTGTGGCCTTTGTGTCTCTCCCCCCCCCATCCCCTCCACCCCCAATCCTCTCATTGCAGCAGCTGCTATTTTTGAGCCGGCCGTGACGGATAAATTAGGCACTGTTGCTCGGGAGAGGAATGTGCCCATTCCTGGTCCAAAGCCCAAGCAGGGAATAGCCATGGGTCTTTAAAAGCTATTCAAAGACGGGCCGAGGGGGTGGGGGGAAAGGAGGTGAAGGCTGGCGGCGGCCTGAGGGAAGTCGGCGAGCCTCTGAGCATGTGCAGAGTGTGCACCGCCTCCTGGGACGAGCTGCCTTTGCATGCTGACCTGATGTTCCTGCGTTTGTGCAGAGTGCAGACCCCGGTGGTTTGCCTTGGACACACCGGCCCTCTCATGCCCAAGAGGAGCCAGTTGCCCCCCTGCACGAGTTCATGTGCTCAAGGCGAATCGCACGTGCGAGGGGAGAATTGCTCTTGCACTTGGGTTCTTCTTTGTTGTTGTTTAGTCGTTTAGTTGTGTCCGACTCTTCGTGACCCCATGGACCAGAACACGCCAGGCCCTCCTGTCTTCCACTGCCTCCCGCAGTTTGGTCAAACTCATGCTGGTAGCTTCGAGAACACTGTCCAACCATCTCGTCCTCTGTCGTCCCCTTCTCCTTGTGCCCTCCATCTTTCCCAACACCAGGGTCTTTTCCAGGGTGTCTTCTCTTCTCATGAGGTGGCCAAAGTATTGGAGTCTCAGCTTCAGGATCTGTTCTTCCAGGGAGCACTCAGGGCTGATTTCCTTCAGAATGGAGAGGTTTGATCTTCTTGCAGTCCAGGGGACTCTCAAGAGTCTCCTCCAGCACCATAATTCAAAAGCATCAATTCTTCAGCGATCAGCCTTCTTTATGGTCCAGCTCTCACTTCCCTACATCACTACAGGGAAAACCATAGCTTTAACTATACCGACCTTTGTTGGCAAGGTGATGTTCTGCTTGTATAATAATAATAATAATAATAATAATAATAATAATAATAATAATAATAATAATAATAATTTATTTATACCCCACCCATCTGGCTGGGCTTCCCCAGCCACTCTGGGTGGCTTCCAACAGAACACTAAAATACAATAACCTATTAAACATTAAAAGCTTCCCTAAACAGGGCTGCCTTTAGATGTCTTCTAAAAGTTTGGTAGTTATTTTTCTCTTTGACATCTGGTGGGAGGGCGTTCCACAGGGCGGGTGCCACCACCGAGAAGGCCCTCTGCCTGGTTCCCTGTAATTTGGCTTCTTGCAGTGAGGGAACTGCCAGAAGGGCCTCGGTGCTGGACCTCAGTGTCCGGGCAGAACAATGGGGGTGGAGACGCTCCTTCAGGGATACTGGACCGAGGCCGTTTAGGGCTTTAAAGGTCAGCACCAACACTTTGAATTGTGCTCGGAAACATACTGGGAGCCAGTGTAGGCCCTCTGCCTGGTTCCCTGTAATTTGACTTCTCGCAGTGAGGGAACCGCCAGAAGGCCCTTGGCGCTGGACCTCAGTGTCCGGGTAGAACGATGGGGGTGGAGACACTCCTTCAGATATACTGGACCGAGGCCCAGCTTGAGGGGCTTTCCAAATGGGAGAACGGGATATTGGACTCAATGGGCCCCCTTTGGCCTCATGCAACTGTAGGGCTCTTAGGACCGAGGTTCTTAGACAGGTCCCCTGGCAGTAAATATGAGCTTCACGAAAAGGTGGAGCTTCCGTGTCCAGAGGCAGTCTACCTCCAACTGCTGGTTGCTCTGCATGTACAGTATGCCAAATGCTTAGGTGCTTGGATGTTTGGATAAAACCTCCCTGTCCAGTTGCAGATACTCAGGTCCTGTCTGCAAGCTTTCCAAGTAGGACACCTGGTTGGGCCACTGTGGGAAGAGGATGCTGGGCTGGACAGGCCCGGTTTGGCCTGATCCAGCGCCTGAGCTCTCCTTCGGTCTTTGTCCTGGCACTGGTAAGGTTTTGCACTCTCCTTCGCTGGAGGGTTTCAAGCAGAGTCTGGATGGCCATCTGTCATGGATGCTTTAGTCGAGATTCCTGCATTGCAGGGGGTTGGGATAGATGACTCTTGGGGTCCCTTCCAGTTCTATGAGCTAGGCTGCTTTTCATCCTGGGGCCACGCTGCTTCCCTGCCCTAAGCCTTGTGAACATAAGAAGAGCCTGCTGGATCAGACCGACCAGCTGTGGGAAATTTGCAAGCAGAATTTGAACACAAGAGCCCTTTCCCCCGCCTGTGGTCTCCAGCAAGTGATATTCGGAAGCCTCCAACTGTAGAGGCAAACAGAGCATAGTCGCCATAGCTAGTAGCCATTGATAGTCCTAACTGGGAATTCGTCTAATCCTCTTTTAAAGCCGTCCCTGTTGGTGGCCATCGCTGCCTCCTGTGGCAGGGAGTTCCACAGTTTAAAGGCACCGCCTGAAGAAGTCCTTCCTTTTAGCTGTCCCAAATCTTCAAACATTCATCTTTGTTGGATGTCCGCCATATTATAACTTTTCTCTATCCACTTTCTCCATTCCATACATAATTTTATAAACTACTGCATCGCCTTGCCTTTTCTCTGAACTTTCTTTGCCTTCCTTGCCTTCTCTCTGAACCTTCTTTGCCTTCTCTGCCTTTTCTCTGAACCTTCTTTGTCTCCCTTGCCTTTTCTCTGAACCTAAAAGTCCCAAACACCGAAACCGTTTCTCATAGGGGAGTCACCGCTTTCGCTGAGGTTCCTGCCTTGCAGGGGGTTGGACTGGATGACCCTTAGGGGTCCCATTCTACAATTCTATGATTCCCCACCCCTGATCACTTGGGCTGCCCTTTTCTGAACTTCCTCCAACTCTGCAACACCCTTTGAGAGGGGAGACGACCAACACAGTCCGCAGCGTTATTCCAAATCCCCATAGACTTGTAGGACAACGTCCTGCTATCGGGAGGTTTGTTCTCAATTCCTTCCCCGCGGACGTTCTGGTTGCCCTTCTGCCAACCTGTGGCCCAGACTGGATGCTGCTTCCCACCTGCCCCTCCGTCCATCTGTCCGCGCCCCACCCCCCACCGCTGTGCTCATCTCTCCCTTTTTCCGTTCTGAGCAAACAAGGCAGATTAGGGCTTGTTTTGACTGGGGTCAGTGGGCACGATGCCCGCACGTTGGCATCTGGGTGCCAAGTTATGCACGCTCTGGGCTGGGCTGGCCCTTTGCCCAAGGGAGAGGAGGAGGACACGGCTGGGTTGGCATGGATGGGCATGATCGCAAACAGAGACACAATCGCCTCTTGGCAGCCGCGGCCCCGATTCTGGGCTGAGGGCATCCCGCTGCCTCACCCCTCTTGAACCTGGGTCGGCAGAGGGATTTGGGGGCCGTTCAGGACAGGAAAAGGAAAAGCTCTGAAGGCCCCGCTGACGTGGGTCAGCCTTGGTGAGCAGGAAGCAAGGGGGGGTGGGACTCCCTATAAATAACCTCCCCTCCCTTTCTCTGAGAGCTGGCAGTTGCTCTGCTCAGATCTCCTGGGCTGTCTGGGCCGTTCCCCAGCCTGGTGCCCACAAAGATGCTTTGGACTTCAACTCCCATCAGCCCCAGCTCTTTTGGACCACAACCCCAGCCCTCATGCCCATGGATGTGAGTCAGGGTGTTGCAGCCCCTGCTGCCTGGACGCAGGGCTCGGGCCCAAGAACATAGGGTGCTGGTCCCTCTAGCTCGCCTACACTGGCTGGTAGCAGCAGCAGCAGCAGCACTCCAGGGTTCCAGGCAAAGTTTCTTTACCCATCCCTCCCTGGAGGTGCTGCCAAGAATCAAACCTGGGACCTTCTGCGTGCCAACAGGTGCTTTACTGCTGATCTGTGTGTTCCTCTAACAGCAAAGAAATATTCTAGTCCTCATGGTGCTCAAAAAAGGGCTGATCGATTTGGAAGCAACCTTAGGCAGAGGCAGAGCACTGGACTGAACCTGGGACCTTCTGCATGCCAAACAAGTGCTTTACTTCTGCATAGCCTCCAACACTTCTCTGATGAAAAGAGGGACGTCCTGTTCCATAACAACAACAACTTTATTATTTATACCCTGTCCATCTGCATGGGTTGCCCAAGCCACTCTGAGCGGCTTCCAACTAATAATAATAATAATAATAATAATAAACATTAAGCATGGAAAAAACTTCCATATACAGTGGTACCCCGCAAGACGAACGCCTCTGAAGACAAAAAACTCGCTAGACGAAGGAGTTTTTCATTTTCTTAGCCACTTCACAAGACGCATTTCCCTATGGGCTTGCTTCGCAAAACGAAGCTTGCCCCGCAAGCTCCAGGGATAGCGGGGAAGCGCAGCGCGTCTTGCCCGCTGTCCCCGGACCCCTTTTGAACCAAGGGGCGGCAACGGGGAGAAGCAATCTTCTCCCCTCCGCCCCTTGCTTCAAAAGAGGGGACAGAGGGGAAGGTGCGCGCACCTTCCCCTCTCTCCCCGGACCCCTTTTCAACCAAGGAGCGGCAACGGGGAGAAGCAATCTACTCCCCTCCGCCCCTTGCTTTAAACAGGTCCGGGGACAGAGGGGAAGGCGCACGGCGCTTCCCCTCTGTCCCCGGACAGTCTCCATAGGAACACATTGATTGATTTTCAATGCATTCCTATGGGAAACCGTGCTTCGCAAGACGAAAAACTCGCAAGAAGAAAAAACTTGCAGAACGAATTAATTTTGTCTTGCGAGGCACCACTGTAGAGGGCTGCCTTCAGATGTCTTCTTAAGCAGGTGTCAGCAAACTTTTTCAGCAGGGGGCTAGTCCACTGTCCCTCAGATCTTGGGGGGGGGGGGCGGACTATAATTTGGAGAGCGAGAAAAGAACGAATTCCTATGCCCCACAAATACCCCAGAGATGCATTCTACTCATGTAAAAACACACTGATTCTCGGATCATCCGCGGGCCAGATTTAGAAGGCGATTGGGCCAGATCCAGCCCCTGGGCCTTAGTTTGCCTACTCATGTTCTAAAGGTTATATAGTTATTTATCTCCTTGGCTCAGTTGTCGTATAGCTCTATACCCTCCAACTTTTCTTTGAAAATAGAGACCCTCCCCCCAACATTTATCTGATGAAAATAGAGACATCACCCCAACTTTCTCCAATCAAAATAGGGGCGTCCTAAGGAAAAATGGGGCATTCTGGGATCAATTTGGGAACTGGGATGGCTTCTTTAAATCCAGGACTGTTTCTGGAAAATAGGGACGATTGGAGGGTCTGTACTGCTGATCTGTTTTGTTCTAACAGCAATGAAACATTCTAGTCCTCACGGTTCTCTTTTTATATAAATTTTTATTAGTTTTTTACCATATCATTTTCAACAATACTTAAACACACTTTAACATCTTAGACAGTTTTTTTGACTTCCATCAATCACATCTGAAAATTTTCCAATCTATTCACTTAATATACATTTCTTACTTTCACTAGTACATTTAAATCTCATAACTGACATCTCTGTTCTTTTTCTACTTTGCAATATTCCATATATTTCTCCTTACAAAACTTCTTGTAGTCCTACTAACGTAACTTGTTGATTACAGTTGCTCTTCGAATAGTTTGGATATTTCTTCCAAGCTTCTGTGAATCTCTGGTCCTGCAGGTTTCGAATCCTTCCTGTCGTTTTATCTAATTCGGCGTGGTCCATTAATTTTGTCTGTCATTCTTCTTGAGTCCTCACGGTTCTCAACAAAAGGCAGAGATATTTGGAAGCTACCTTAGGCAGAGGCAGAGCTCTGAATTAAACAGGGCACCTTTTGCATCCAGGGCTCTACCCCCAAATTGTGGCTCGTGCCTGTTTTGCCGAAGCCATTTTGGGACCCTCTGTGAGTATTGTTTGTTCCTCCCAGGCAGGCCCCGGGCTGCCTCCCCCTCCCCATTCACTCTGCCCCATCTGCTACTCCAAGGTTGACATGTAACATTAGCCATGCCTGTCCTAGAGGAAGCAGCGAGGCTGAAGTTACACTCCCGCCCCCTTCTTCATAGGAAGCCTTTGCCAAAGCCTCAACTTTCAATAACCTGCAGTTGCCGGTTGACTTCGGCGCTCGTGGAAAAGAGCAAATCTTTTGCAAAACAAAAAGAAAAAGTTTTTGTTTTCTTAATAAGCAAGATAAGCCGGGGCTAAAGAGCATAAAGAAATCGTGTTGCAGAAGGTTGAAAACAGCATAAAGTTGGACATAATAATTGATCCCGGTGTTGCAAAACATTATAGCAAAATGCCCGTTTACTCATAAACCTGCAAATTCCCCCCCCCCCACTTCCTTCTGGACAGGGGTGTGTGGTGTGTGTATGTGAACTGAAATCGTCCTATCCGAAATGGCAAATATACTCAGCCCAGGTTGAGACAGTACTGCGTATTTCTACAGTGGTACCTTGGGTTAAGTACTTAATTTAAGTACTCTAGCTAATGGGGCCTCCCGCTGCTGCCGCGCCGCCAGAGTAAGATTTCTGTTCTCATCCTGAAGCAAAGTTCTTAACCTGAAGCACTATTTCTGGGTTAGTGGAGTCTGTAACCTGAAGCGTATGTAACCTGGAGTGTATGTCACCCGAGGTACCACTGTATTTATCTCTTTCCCACTCATGCAGCTCCTGCGAATTAAAATGACCCTGATAAAATAATAAAGAGCTAAAAATATTTTGTTGATTCGGAAGAATCTTGTTTGGTTTTAAAATTCAAATGTGAGATTTATTTTGTAAAACGAATAAAAACCATTTCAATTTTTTTAAAACTATATATATATATATATATATATAAATAACAAATAGATTGAAATGCAGGTGGTAAAAACAACACAACGCTATTTAAAAGTCGTTTCCTGAAAAGCAGAGTCAGCCCCCAAAAGCCTGTTGGAGTAGAACAGTCTTGTTGGAAGGGCAGCAAGGAGGGAGCCAGCCTGGGAGCAGCCACCACCGAGAAGGCCCTGCCTCTACAGTATCTTGAGTGGGGGGCAGAGTTGCCAGGGGCTCAAACCTAGGGAGTGGATGTCGTGGAGAGTCAGGAGCGTGGCCTGGAGAGAGTTGCCTGGGCCACAGAGAGAGAGAAATGTCCCTGTGGAACATTTTTGACAAAGGTCCAGGAAAGACAGAAAAAAAAACCAACAAACATGATGAATCTGGCCCTCATCAGGGAGCTAACCCCTTGTAAAATTTCACATTCTTGTGAGGTAGGTTATTATTATTATTATTATTATTATTATTATTATTATTGTTGTTGTTGTTGTCATCCCTAGCTAGCAAGACCAATGGTCAGGGATGATGGAAATTATAGTCCAAAAGCAGCTGAAGAATCAAGTTTGGAAAACACGGCCCTAGTCTAACCACCAGGCCACGCTGAGCCCTCTTTCCAGCTCCTGGCTCATCGCTTCTGGGGAATCTGCGAAACTCCCAAGAGGGTCTGCCGCATTGCCTGCAGCCTTTCTTTGTGGCAGAGCGAACAGCCCCTGAGTTTGTGAGCAGCTCCTCAGAGGAGCAGCAACAACTGCCTCTCTGCTTACGCAGAAAACTCTCCAGCCAGTCTCATCTGGCCTGTGTTATCCCTGTGTCTTATGCAATGTGGGAAAACCATCTGGGAGGGAGGGAGAGTCATAGAGGCTTTTTGGCTTTTTGGATAGCTAGGTGCTGTCTTTGCACTTAAGGGAAGTTGGCTGTGAGCCCGTTCCTTCCAAGGAGAGTCTGGGCTTTGTGACGTGCCTCCCGCCATGCCGCTAGTCCTCATTGCCGAAACCCAGTGCATGTGTGTTTGTGCGCAAGCTCGTGCATTGAACCTTGCATTGTCCGCTGTCCTGGTTTTGGAGATGCCCGTCGGACTCACACCCCCCCTTACTGCCCCCCCACCCCACGACTGCTCTGCCTTGAGTGGATAATAACATCCCTTACGTAAAGCTGCTCTGTGGCCACATCTGGAATAGCAAACGCCTTTCTGGTCAAAAGAAAAAAAGAAAATGATATCATTGCGATGGAAAAGGGCAACCCGGATGGTTTGGGGCAGGAGCGCAGGGGATGCCTGCCTCCCTGCAGATTTTGTGGGCCCTACCGGCCAGCATGCCAGTAGTCAGAGCTAGCCATCACTCCTAATTTCAGGGTTGTGGGTTCGAGCCACACTGGGCAAAAGATTCCTATATTGCTCTTCCTCTTGATCAATGAAGGAAAACCAGGGATGATGAAGTATTTTTAAAAGGCTGGAGTAATTTTTTAAATTTACTTAAAAGACCACTTTAAATGGTTAAAATCATTGGCAGGGATGTAATGACACAAAGCAATGACAAACCTAGACAGCATCTTAAAAAGCAGAGACATCACCTTGCCAACAAAGGTCCGCATAGTTAAAGCGATGGTTTTCCCAGTAGTGATGTATGGAAGTGAGAGCTGGACCATAAAGAAGGCTGATCGCAGAAGAATTGATGCTTTTGAATTCTTGTGCTGGAGGAGACTCTTGAGAGTCCCATAGACTGCAAGAAGATCAAACCTCTCCATTCTGAAGGAAATCAGCCCTGAGTGCTCCCTGGAAGGACAGATCCTGAAGCTGAGGCTCTAATACTTTGGCCACCTCATGAGAAGAGAAGACTCCCTGGAAAAGACCCTGATGTTGGGAAAGATGGAGGGCACAAGAAGAAGGGGACGACAGAGGACGAGATGGTGGGACAGTGTTCTCGAAGCTGCCAGCATGAGTTTGACCAAACTGCGGGAAGCAGTGGAAGACAGGAGTGCCTGGCGTGCTCTGGTCCATGGGGTCACAAAGAGTCGAACACAACTAAACGACTAAACAACAATGTCGAATTAACTACGGTAACTGTGGATAATACAACAGATGGACAATGGTAAAAACTGCAGTAAATTTAATCTTAAGCATGGAACCCAGGGAGGGAAGGAGTCCCGAAGGTTCAAAAGAACCTTTTATTTTAATGTTTGAAATGGTTAAAGTTGAAATGTATAAAATGGTGAAAAATCAATAAAAAAAAGATTCCTGCTTTTGCAAGGGGGTTGGACTAGATGACCGGCGGGGTCCCTTCCAAACTCGATACGATTCCACCCTGAGTCGAGTTGAAATCTGTGGGCCAGCGCAGCTGCCTTGCTGGGCTAAGATCCATCCCTGGCATTGCCTGGTGTTTTGCAAAACTCTTCCCAGATTATCAGCCGCTGGTCCTCGGAGGGATTTGCTGGGCTTTTGCGGACAGGATGTTCTCCGTAAGATTCCAGGGCAGGAGGTGACAGGCAGCAAGCAAAGAAATGTGCAGCTTCCGGTAACCGGAGCCCGGCGGCAGCAGGGGCTCTCTCAACCCCTTCCTCTAGGCACCCCTCCCAGCCAGCCAGCCGTGGCGGCCAACAGGTGCTGTGCGACTTGTTATACTCCATCCAAAACTTCAGAGCCGCAGCCCTGGAGATGTGTACATGTGCAACTCTCCCGTTGTTCTCCTGAGAGCTGCATCCTTTGGCGGAGGGGATCTGTGCTTTGCCCCAGGCAGGATACGGCCCCAACAGAAGCCTGCTGCATTGATTTGTTCTTTGTGTTTACAGTCATACCTCGGGTTATAGATGCTTCAGGTTATGCTTTTTCGGATTGCGGACTGCCGAAACCTGGAAGTACTGGAACGGGTTACTTCCGGGTTTTGGGGGTCGTGCATGCGTAGAAGTGCTAAATCGCGCTTTGCGCATGCGCAGAAAGCCTTCTTGGTAGTGGCACCTGCCCCATGGAAAGCCCTCCCACCAGATGTCAAAGAGAACAACAACCACCAGACTTTTAGAAGACATCTGAAGGCAGCCCTGTTTAGGGAAGGTTTTAATGTTTGATGTGTTACGGTATTTTAATGTTTTTTTGGAAGCCGCCCAGAGTGGCTGGGGAAGCCCAACCAGATGGGCGGGGTATAAATAAATTATTATTATTATTATTATTATTATTATTATTATTATTATTATTATTATTATTATAAAATGATATTTATTAGAAGTTTAAAGATTACAGAAAAAAGGAAAACAATAAAAAGTTTAACAGAACATACATTACAATACATAAAAAGAAAAACATAAAAAATACAACAATACAGCAAAAAGAAACAAAAACACTAAAACACACATCCAGTATTCCATATCTTTACCTTTCATTTACTTGTTTCATCAACCTCCTCACACCTCCCTTTTTTGTATTCTAATTCAATTAACTATTTCAGCAAATTCTTTCCATCTTTCTCAATTTTTGTTCTATAATTTATCTTAACAGTCTAACCTTAAATTTTTCATTTTAGCCCATTATCAATCAGCTTTTACCATTAAATTTTAACCCTTTTTCATATTCTCTTAGATCATTACAGCTGGAAACCCCTTAATTGCTATCCAACATCATTCTATCATTCATTAATTTTACAGTATTTCTATAGATAGTCTTTAAATTTCTTCCAGTCGTCTTCCACCGACTCTTCTCCTGGTCTCGGATTCTGCCAGTCATTTCTGCCAGTTCCATATAGTCCATCACCTTCATCTGCCATTCTTCCAAAGTGGGTAAATCTTGTGTCTTCGTATTATTATTATTATTATTATTATTATTATGGCTAGCTGGGACTTGTGCATGGCAGCGGTTTGGGCTAGATGACCCTCGGGAATCCCTTCCGGCCCTACGCTTTTAGGAGGATGAAAGGAAGGGGTGGGGATCTGCCCCTCCTGGAGAATGGTGGTGGGGCTCCTATGGTTGCCTTCCCGTGTGGGAAGTGGGCTCCTCCTTGCCCTTTCCCAAAAAGCGGCCGTTCCCGCAGGCTCCCCTGCGTCGCCACCCTGACTGCCGCCTTGGTCGGCTATTTTCGGGAGGCTTCTCTGCTTTCACCCGTGGCCACCGTTGGCTCCTCTCTTCTGTCACGTCCCGTTTTTGTTTTAAATGTCTGTGGCTCGGCTCGGCCGAGTTCTGTTTATCACTGGGCGACGGCTCCTAAAATTAACGCAGTAGGCATTGAACTGGTGAAAGTAAGCGATCCATACAGGGGCCGAATGATGGAAGAGTGGAAGCCTTTTCTGGCCTATTTGGGGGAAGAAAAATAGCCAAATGGAATCATGGGCAGCGCTTGAAATTTGAGCCACGAGAAGAAAATGATCAGATATGAAATGGAGGAATATGTATTAGATGAGATGTGGGATATGATGCGGTTTGCATAAAAACAGCACAGAAGGGGAGGTGGGAAGTCAAATTAGAAATGTATAGCAGATTTGAAATTTATCAGCGTTATGAAACGCTCAATAAAAATCTTAAGTAAAAAAAAAAAGTTTATCACTGTGAGGACTGCAGATCATTGCTCAGCATGCGAAAGGTCCTTGATTCAGTT
Organism: Podarcis liolepis; assembly: GCF_965112155.1. NCBI lineage: Eukaryota > Metazoa > Chordata > Lepidosauria > Squamata > Lacertidae > Podarcis > Podarcis liolepis. The sequence goes on along the minus strand of NC_139561.1, from coordinate 11,660,741 downwards.
CCCCCATGGCTTCGGTAGGGCTGGGAGAGACCCCTCCCTGAACCCCCACAGAGCTGCTGCCAGTCAGTGTTGGTGGGTCAAAGCACTGAGTGCCCAGCAGGCCTGTGTTTGAATCGGCCTTTCTGTTCAGAACCCGCAAGGCCTAGAGTCGTAGGCTCAGTGGCAGAGCGGCTGCTTGGCATGCAGAAGGGTGCGGCTGGGAAAGACCCCCTGCCAGATACCCTGCAGTCAGTGGGGATAATACTGAGTTAGATGAATCAGCAGAAGGTTAACCTATTTAGATCAGAACAATGAGGTCTAGAATCTTGGCTTTGTTTTTAAGGAAAGAGCCATAAATCTGAGCAGAGCCCTTGCTTTGCACTCTGAATGTCCTGGGTTCAATCCCCATGGGTGTAATCTCGGGGGGGGGGGGTGCCCTGCCTGACACTCAGGGAGACGTTGCTGCCAGTCAGTGTCGACAGCACTGAACTAGATAGGACCCCATGGTCTGACTCTGCATAAGGCAGCTTCCTAGAAGGGCTCAGCAGTAGAGCAGCGTTTCAATCCCACACCACTGATTTGCAGAGCGCCCTTAACCGTTATTTGCAGTTTTGTTTTCCGCCTCTTTCCAAACGCTCCACAATATCCTTTAAAAAAAGAGGACTGTGCCCAGTCTTCCAGATGTCCTTAAATCTGAGGCTGAGAAGACCTGAGAGAGTCCCTGAGGAAGCAGAGAGCTGGTTGCTTCCCGTACAAAGGAAATCTCTTTAAAAGAAAAATCCCCGCAGAACTGGTGATTTTGTCCAGTCCTTAAAAAAGAAAAATACAGCCGAGAGGAAGAGGCCGAACGGATAGCAGTATTTCCGAGAGCAGCTGATTCCTGGCTGGGGGATAAGGGGAGGGGGGGGTTGTGATTTTTTTTGGGGGGGAGGCCTCTGTAGTGGGGCAGGACGGGGGTTCCCAGAGGATGGGCGGCTGCCAATCTGTGTGTGCACAAAGGGCTGGAGGTGTCAGGATGTTGCAAGTTCCTCAGCGGAAAGTTCCCTTTGTCCTGATTCTGTTTTTGCAAGCAGGAGAGAGCCCTGGAAATGGAAAGGGTCGATTTTGGAGGCCAAGGATAATGTTTGCCCTGCGAGGGGGTTGGAAATCTGACTTCCAGGAGGCAGATAATTAGAGAGGAGCCTTTTCTGAGGCGGCAATTGCGGGGGGGGGGGCATTTTCTCGGTTTGATTTTCGTCTCCCCGCCCAAGGGTTGAGGTGGTGGCGTCTGGCTGGCAGTATGGCCCCGTGTAAAAAAATGCTGGGTGCCTATATAGATCGGGTGGGTGGGAGCAGAAAAGCCCCGTTTGAAACCTCTACCTCTTATCCCATAATTTGCAAGAACAGCTGCAATGTCTTTGCGTAAAACATGTGCTGGAGGACCTTGATCTGCAGGCCCTTTGGTGACTGAGTGGCGTCATCTGGATTCTCCTTCTCCTTCTTTATCCAATTTTTTTTTTTTTTTGCTTTCTGTGGAGAGACAAGGCATTTGGGAGATTCCTAGGCAAGACCAGAATATTGGAGGCTACGATGGGTGGGAGACTTTAAAGCCCTTGGCCCATTGGACCAAACTCAGGAGTGTCTTGCTTTTTGATTTCACTTTAATTCTTTCTGGGAGCCTTTTTTGGCTGAAAAGCAGGGTGCAAATGCTCAAAATAAATAAATAGAACAACTCATGGAGGAGAGAGCCGTCAAAGGCTGCTAGCCATGATGGCTGTGCTCTGTCTCCTTCTTTGGCGATCCCTCGTAGCCGAGTAAGATTGTCTTCCATAAACACAGTTTTAACAATGAGTCCGTAAGTGACTGTGGAGGCCAATTCTGGATCCACTTGTCCTTCCACAGTGGGGACATTGGTTTCCAGGCGGGAGTTGATCACGGTGTGGATTTGCCAAGTGTGCCTTCCTCTTAGCACTTTTCTCCCTTGCGTCCTGAGTTCGGGTGTCTTCAAAGCCCATGACACCTTTGGTAAAGGCTGTTCTCCAACTGGAGCGCTCGCAGGCCATTGTTTCCCAGTTGTCAGTGTTTATACTACATTTTTTTAGATTTGCCTTGAGAGAGTCTTTAAACCTCTTTTGTTGACCACCAGCATTACGCTTTCCATTTTTAAGTTCGGAATAGAGTAGTTGCTTTGGTAGATGATCGTTTCGTCTGGTGGTTGTAATTTACCCATGACTCACCTCCATAAAGCAGTGTAAGCCTGGTAGACCTTCATCTTGGTATTGGATGTCAGCATCACATTCTCCCATACCCTTTTGGAGAGGTGGGCCGTTGCCAATACAGTGCTTCCTCAGGTTACATACGTTTCAGGTTACAGACGCTGCAGGTTACAGACTCCGCTAACCCAGAAATAGTACCTCAGGTTAAAAACTTTGCTTCAGGATGAGAACAGAAATCGCGCTGCTGCGGTGCGGTGGCAGCAGGAGGCCCCATTAGCTAAAGTGGTGCTTCAGGTTAAGAACAGTTTCAGGTTAAGAACGGACCTCCAGAACGAATTAAGTTCTTAACCCAAGGTACCACTGTACGCTTGTCCAGCTCAGCATTGATGGAGAAATTGTTGGTTATGGTGGAACTCCGGTAGTCAAAATGGTCTACCACAAGTGCGTGGGTACCAGCGTTGATGTATGGAGTGCTGGCGACATTCCCACCCAGAATGTTGGTCTTCCAGCAGACTCTTCTTATCTTTTTTTGGTTCTGAGATTTAATGTCCAGGAAGCTGTTTTCCAGCGAACTCTGTCCTGGCTCTGGAAATTGCATTTTGATGTCCTCCTGCAATGCCTGGCTGTATCCAGAAGTCCCCTTCTGGAGACCTGCTTCCTTGGCCATCCTTCTTTCCTTCTTCTTTTGTATAATTTTTTAATTTGATTTTAAAAAGCATAAACATACAACCAAAAACAGTTCCGAATCCAAATATCGAGATTGCTCTGAATCTCCTGACTTCCCCCATCCCTTCCTAACGATATTTTTTACAACTGCATCTCAATACTTATCCAAAATTTTAATCCTTCTAAATTATCCATACTTTCAAGCGTGGTTAAAATCCTGCTAATGTTTTGACCTGCTTACAGTGGTCTCCTTAACAAACTATAAACTTCCCCATTCCTTGTTAAAGTTCTTGTCTTCTTGATTTCTGAGCTTCCCAGTTAATGTTGCCATTTCGGCATAGTCCACCAACTTGGTTTGCCATTCTTCTCTGGTCGGGGTAGTTTCTCCCTTCCATCTCTGAGCATCCTTGCGGCTGTTGTCACAGGTGAGCCATCCTTCCTTGCCAAGGCTCCAGAATCCCCCTTCCTCCTTTAGCTGTGATCCCTCCATTGCAGGGGGCTGGACCACCCTACAATTCTGTGATTCCCCCTTCCTTCTCCTCTGTTTGTCCGTGTTTTATTCCGCCGCCAGAACAAAGCTCAGTGTTCAAGAGGAAGATGGATGGAGTCCCCGAGCCAGTCATTTCCTCGCCTTCCTGTATGGGGCCTGTGTTAAGTGTCAAAGGAGGAAGCACGTGGTTGTCACCCCCGGCAACCTGGAGTGGTTGTCCTGATGTTTTCTGGAGCGGAGTCAAGTGGCGGAAGAGCTCCGCCTGCCTGTCTCCATCCCTCGCTCTCCGAGGTGATGCTGAAAGCCTGCAAATGAGTCAACAGGGCTTGGGCATCTTGAGAAGGCAAGGCTGGGCTGCTCTCTTGCAAGGGCAACAGAGAGGTTCTTTGGATTAAGGGGGCTGTGGCTCAGTAGCAGAGCCCCTGCTTGGCATGCAGAAGGCTCCAGGCTCAATCCCTGCTGGCAGCCATCTCCAAATCAGCGTTCGAAATTCGCTAGGCATCAGGCACATTTTGCACCTGGCTATTGGAGACTTGCGACCAAGCGAAGGTGCCAGGGTGCCAGGATGGTGCCTGACGTCTCCACCATCTGGAGGTGCTTGCCTGGGGTTGCGTGGATCGGGGCTCTTTTCACAAATTAGCAACGCATCCTGTCGAATTTTGTTAGATTTTTATCTGCACAGTCAGGATGAATTTCAGGAACCAAAAATTAATACAGTGGTGCCTCGCAAGACGAAATTAATTCGTTCCACAAGTTTTTTCTTCTTGCGAGTTTTTCATCTTGCGAAGCACGGTTTCCCATAGGAATGCATTGAAAATCAATCAATGCGTTCCTATGGAGACCGTCCGGGGACAGAGGGGAAGCGCTGCGCGCCTTCCCCTCTGTCCCCGGACCTGTTTTAAAGCAAGGGGCGGTGGGGAGAAGATTGCTTCTCCCTGTTGCCTGCCCTGCAATCTCCGGGGACAGAGCTTCCCCACTATCCCCGGAGCTTGCGGGGCAAGCTTCGTTTTGCGAAGCAAGCCCATAGGGAAATGCGTCTTGCGAAGCGGCTAAGAAAACGAAAAACTCCTTCGTCTAGCGAGTTTTTCGTCTTCCGAGGCGTTCGTCTTGCGGGGTACCACTGTATTGAAAAATAGGGTCTGGCCCCTAAATGGCAACTGAACATTCCCTTTTGGCAACTGTAACCCTGGTTTAAGGAGCCATTTGGCCCCTAGCTGATATATCTGAGTTTCTAACACTGACTGGTTTTGATCCTGCCATCTGGAACAGCCGAAAGCAAAGCTTGCTCCATTTACCATGGGACAACCCTTCAGATATTTTAGGATGGCTATCATACCATATCATCTCTCTACCTCCTCTTCTCCAGCCTTAACATGTCATCATCATCATCATCATTTATTATTTATACCCTGCCCATCCAGCTGGGTTTCCGCAGCCACTCTGGGTGGCTTCCAACAGATTAAAAGCAGAATAAAACTTCAAACATTAAAAACTTCCCTAAACAGGGCTGCCTTCAGATGTCTTCTAAATGTCAGGTAGTTGTTTATTTCCTTGACATCTGACGGGAGGGTGTTCCACAGGGCGGGCGCCACCACCGAGAAGGCCCTCTGCCTGGTTCCCTGTAACCTCACTTCTCGCAGGGAGGGAACCACCAGAAGGCCCTTGGCGCTGGACCTCAGTGTCCGGGCTGAACGATGGGGGTGGAGACGCTCCTTCGGGTATACTGGGCCGAGGCCATTTAGGGCTTTAAAGGTCAGTACTGACACTCTGAATTGTGCTTGGAAATGTACTGGGAGCCAATGAAGGTCTTTCAGGACCAGTGTTATATGGTCTTGGCGGCCGCTCCCAGTCACCTGTCTGGCTGCCACATTCTGGATTATTTGGGTTAGCCTGGCTCCCTCAACTCTTCCAACTACGACTATAACCGTTTCCAGCATTAGTCCTACTCTGAGTAGACCCATTGAAACTGTACGGGGGGCTGGGCTTATCCAAAGCTGGGGGGGGGGGGAGAGAAGGGAGACAGGAAGGGCGTTGGAGTGCTAAGGGACCCTCGTCTTCGCGAGGGATTTCCCGTGGCTACTGTTTGCCAGTTCAGCAACTTCCGCAAGACAATTTCCGGAAGAGAGTCAAGGCCACCAGATGCGATTCTCCGGCCTTTAAGTAGCCGGGCAGTTTGGTTCTGGAAATAGCTGCCATTGTTCTGATGGGTGGCTGGACCAGAGAGCAGGATGGAAAGTCGCTTTTCCCAGGCGGCAGAAAAGGAGACAGTGCGGGGAGCGGGGAGGGCGCAGAAACATCAGGTTTCCAGAGAAGGACAGAAGCAGAGCAGTCGACTCGTTTCTTTACGCGGTTTGTTAAATTTGTGTCCCCAAAGGAGCCCAGAGTGGCAGGTAGTCTGTAGTCCATGCATTGGTAACGTTGCAGCTAGATTACTGCATTGCGCTGTTTGTGGGCCTGGTTGGGAAGCTGCAGCTTGTGAAGAATGCGGAGCCCAAATTGCTGAGGGGAGCTTTTAGTCGAGAACATGGGGCCCGTTGTTAGAACATCTGCCCTGGCTGCCCCTCTACTGCCGAACCATGTTCAAGATCCTTGTCTTTATTTATGGAGTCCTGAACAATTTAGGGTGCCTCGGGGACTGCCTGAACCCTTATACAGTGGTACCTCAGGTTACAGACGCTTCAGGTTACAGATGCTTCAGGTTACAGACTCCGCTAACCCAGAAATAGTACCTCGGGTTAAGAACTTTGCTTCAGGATGAGAACAGAAATCGTGCGGCGGCAGCGGGAGGCTCCATTAGTTAAAGTGGTACCTCAGGTTAAGAAGAGTTTCAGGTTAAGAACGGACCTCCAGAACGAATTAAGTACTGTACCTTGGTTCTCAACCGCCTTGGTACTCAAGCAACTTGGAACCCCAAAACTGCAAACCCGGAAGTAAGTGTTCCGGTTTGCAAACTTTTTTTGGAAGATGAATACGTTCCGTTTTGAGTGCCACGCTTCCGTTTTGAGTATTACGCTGAGGTCGGTCTGTTTTCGCTATTTATTTTGCGTTTTTGTTTCGGTGGCTCTTTTTCGTTTTGTTTTTGTGACTGTGTGGAACCCAGTTCAGCTACTGATTGATTGTGTGACATTGTTTTTGCTTTCATTTTATGGATCAGGGGTTAGCAAACTTTTTCAGCCGTGGGCCGGTCCACTGTCCCTCAGACCTTGTCAGGGGGCCGGACTATATTTCGAAAGAAAAAATATATATGAACGAATTCCTATGCCCCACAAAAACCCAGAGATGCATTTTAAATAAAAGCACACATTCTACTCATGTAAAAACAGGCTGATTCCCGGACCGTCCACCGGCCAGATTTAGAAGGCGACTGAGCCGGATACAGCCCCCGGGCCTCAGTTTGCCTACCCATGTTATGGATCAATGGTCTTGTTAGATAGTAAAATTCATGTTCAATGGCTGTTTTAGGGGTTGCTTTTAAAAGCCTGGAACGGATTAATCCATTTTGCATTACTTTCTATGGGAAAGCGTGCCTTGGTTTTGGAATGCTTTGGTTTTGGAATGGATTAAGTTTGAGAACCAAGGTACCCCTGTAATATCGTAGCTTGACTACAGAAATAATCTGCAGGAGCATATCTGGTCGTTTCCCAAGTTGGCGAGGCCCCTTTGACAATGAGAAACTTTAGTGTCGCTGGCCCAGTCCTGTGGAACTCTCTGCCACTGGAGGCTCCATCTGTGCCAACATTTAAACACCTGCTGAAATCTTTTCTGTTCCACCAGGCTTCTTCAGGCAGTTAGGAGAACATCCCTCGCAACTGTCTGTTGATGTTTGTTCTCAATTCTTTCGCTTGCAACTTGTTTTTAACTTTATGATTTCGCTGTGTGGTTTTATAGTGCAGTAAACCACTGTGATATATTTCTCTGATACTTTGGTATATGATTTTTTAATGAATAAATAAAGAGCAAGTGAGGAAGCAGTAAAAACAAATCTTAAAAACTATCCCGGGGCAGATGGGGACTGGCAGGAAGTTCTCCACTTGCACAAGGCTTGTTGGGTAGGGAAGTAGGATCTCAAAAGATGCCAGAGCCTAATATTTTAAGGGGAGTGCATTCCAAGGGGCAGGTACCACGACACTAAAAGCCCAACTCCTAAGCTGCCTTGCAGGGATGTTGAGAGGATAAAAAAGGAGAACCATGTGCAACAGCTTGAGCCCCATGGAGAGAAAGGTGTGCTATAGATGTGACAGATTAATAACTACGGGGAAAATAATGCTGAGGGGGGGAAATACAGAGAGAAAAAACTTTGCAAAACTGAGCCAGCAATTAAGCAGCAATGATACCAGTAGAATGCCATCAGAAGATCAAAGCTACTACTTCAAATGCCTGAGGATTTTTTCTTTTATTACTGTAATAATAAAGTTTGCCTGGCACAGAAGTCTTCTTGCATCGGGAGGACTCTTTTGCTCAGCTTCTTATCACACTGATAGCCAACTACAAAGACAGCAGTGCGGATGTTGGGAGACTGCTGTCGTACCTCTCTTTAATCTTCCCTTTCTGTGTATGCGTAAGGAAATCCAGCGTTGATTAACTGGGCGTCAGCCCTGATGAAGGGTTGATTAAGTGCCCAGATACTGGGCTGAGCTGGATAAAAAAAATCTGTCTTCATGTAACCAATTTGGGCGGGTATGGAGGACTCCCTGGTCCTGAATGGGGTAACTGTGCCCCTGAAGAACCAGGGGCGCAGCCTGGGAGTCATTTTGGACTCACAACTGTCCATGGAGGTGCAAGTCAATTCTGTGTCCAGGACAGCTGTTTACCAGCTCCATCTGGTATGTAGGCTGAGACCCTCCCTGTCCGCAGACTGTCTCGCCAGAGTGGTGCATGCTCTGGTTATCTCCCGCTTGGACCATAGCTGTCAACTTTTCCCTTTTCTTGCGAGGAATCCTGTTCGGAATAAGGGAATTTCCCTTAAAAAAAGGGAAATGTTGACAGCTATGCCTTGGACTACTGCAATGTTCTCTACTTGGGGCTACCTTGGAAGGTGATCCGAGAACTACAACTAATCCAGAATGCGGCAGCCAGACAAGTGACTGTGAGTGACTGCCAAGACCATATAACACTGGTCCTGAAAGACCTATATTGGCTCCCAGTACATATCCGACCACAATTTAAAGGGTTGGTGCTGACCTTTAAAGCCCTAAACAGCCTCGGCCCAGTATACCTGAAGGAGCGTCTCCACCCCCATCGTTCAGCCTGGATACTGAGGTCCAGCTCCGAGGGCCTTCTGGCAGTTCCATCCCTGTGAGAAGTGAGGTTACAGGGAACTTCTCGGTGGTGGCACCCACCCTGCGGAACCCCCTCCTATCAGATGTCAAGGAAATAAACAATTACCTGACTTTTAGAAGACATCTGAAGGCAGCCCTGTTTAGAGAGGTTTTTAATGTTTGATGTTTTATTGTACTTGCAATTATGTTGGGAGCCGCCCAGAGTGGTAGGGGAGACCCAGCCAGATGGGTGGGGTAAAAATAATAATACCAAGGATGATGATGATAACTTGGAAAAAGTAAGGTAAAGGGACCCCTGACATTTAGGTCCAGTCGTGGCCGAATTTGGGTTTGTGGCGCTCATCTCGCTTTATTGGCCGAGGGAGCCGGCGTACAGCTTCCGGGTCATGTGGCCAGCATGACTAAGCTGCTTCTGGTGAACCAGAGCAGCGCACGGAAACGCCATTTACCTTCCCACTGGAGTGGTACCTATTTATCTACTTGCACTTTGAGGTTCTTTCAAACTGCTAAGTTGGCAGGAGCTGGGACCAAGCAACGGGAGCTCACTCCGTTGTGGGGATTCGAACTGGCGACCTTCTGATTGGCAAGTCCTAGGCTCTGTGGTTTAACCCACAGCACCACCCGCGTCCCAACAACGTGGAAAAGAGGAGCAGACAAATTCATGGAGGAGAAGGCTATCTGTGGCTACCAGCCACAGTGGCTATGCTCTGCCTCCACAGCTTCTGAATATCAGTTGCCAGAAATGGCGCTCAGGTTGTGCTTGCTAGTTTCCCACAGGCATCATGGTCGGTCAGTGTGAGAACAGGATGCTGGACTCGTTGGGCCACTGCCCAGCAGCCAGACTACTTACGTTCTTATGGAACCTCCAGTTCCAGAGGCAGTCTATCTGTGTTCCTCGGTTCTTAGAAGGTATTTGGCTAGTGTGGTAACAGATGAGATGGGCTACTTTCCTCAATTGGCAGAGCTTGTTCTGATGCTCTTATGTCCCCACCCCCCTGCTCCTCATGGTGTAAATTCTGATTTGAGGTCCCCAGCTCTTTCCAAGTGAGTTGCAGGGTGACCAGTGGCTTCTGTTGAGGCAGCGGCTTCTGAATTGGAACACAGATCTCCTGTTTTTGCTCCAGGCCGCTACTCTGAGGTGATTTCCTTCCAAGATTCATGAAGAGACCAGGAATCAGCAGTGAAGTCAGTGTTTCCAGGCTGCAGAGAGGACTTGAGCAGGGACGCTTTTGCAGAGAGAGAGGGAGAGAGAGGGAGAGAGAGAGGACTGTGAGTGCATGCTTCTGGCTTGGCACCCACGCTGTCGACTACGTGAGAATCTGCCCATCAGAGGGGCAGGATCTCCCCATAACCTCTCCCACCACCCTCCACTCCTCGGCAAACCACTCTCTCTCTCTCTCTGCCGGTACCAGACGCCGCCTCTCGCCTCCTCCTCATTCCTTCCTTTGTAGCCAATGCCAAAGTCTTTTCTTCCTGGTTCCCAGCTGGCACCAGTCCCTCCACACCGCAGGGCAGGAATTTCCAACCGTTAGTCAGCAACTTACCTGCCTCCCTCGTGGCTCCAGACCGCAAGCCCGCCCTCGGCAGAGTTGACACACACAAATAGTGCTGCTTTTCAGGTTATTTGCTTTGTGTGCCCGCTGGGAGCTTTGCCACGTGCCAACCAGGGCTGGGAACCGCCCTAGACACAGCTGGAGCATCTTCCCTCACCCCCCCCCGCAAAGAAACAGCTTATGAAACAAAAGTGAGATTTTGGGAGGTGTTGAAACAGGAGGGGCATGGCAGAGAGAGGAATCGGGCTCAATGCCCAATTTATGCCTTGGGCAGATCCACAGTGAAATGAATGAAACTTGAGTTTCAGGGCAATGAATCCACATTGCTTAAAAAAAAAATCAATGCAATAGTCGACCCGATTTGAATCACATGGCTTAAACAGATTAATTTCTAGTTGCATATATTTCCACAATCCCAATGTTGTGCAGGTGCTGCCAAGGCAGCAGTAAGTTTGCCGTTCTGCTGAAGAGTGCTGAAATTCTTTCTGCATCTCGTATCTCGAAAATGAGCTTGCAAGGAAGCTCTCCAGACTTGAATATGTTGCTCGAAAAACCAGGAAAAGAATATTTTGCAAAATGCGCTTTCCGTAGTATGTATTCTTACCGGTGTCTAAGACGAAAGAGGATATTCTCTGGTCTTTTTTAGGCTTTATTTGAGCTTTTGCAACAGAGGTTGAAAAATCTGTCAGAGATTCTTGAGCTGCTATTCCTGCGTTGTAGCGGGTTGGACTAGATGACCCTCGGGGCCCCATCCAACTCGGCCATTATACGATTCTATGACTTAGAAGGTGTTGGGCTCATCTTCCTTGGAGGTTTTAAAGCAGAGGTTGGGATTCTTCCTTCTAGTTCTGTGCGTATAGGATTCTGGCAGCTGTTGTTGCATACACAATTTTTTAAATTGTATTCTTTGGGACACTTGCCCCCAACATCCCTAGAAGGAAAGGTTTGGTTTTCTTGTGAATTGCCAGTTTTATCTTCTTCCTGAATCTTCCAATGTTCAGCTTGCGATCTTGGGAGAGCGAGTGTGGTGTAGTGGTTAAGAGCATTGGACTCGTAATCTGGTGAACCGGCTTCGCTTCCCTGCTCCTCCACATGCAGCTGCTGGGTGACCTTGGGCCAGTCACACTTCTGTGAAGTCTCTCAGCCCCACTCACCTCACAGAGTGTTTGTTGTGGGGCAGGAAGGGAAAGGAGAATGTTAGCCGCTTTGAGACTCCTTCAGGTAGTGATAAAGCGGGATATCAAATCCAAACTCTTGGGAGAGGGAGAAAAACTTTTCTCTGTCCACTCTTTCAACGTTATCAACTTCTATCACATCGCTTCTGACTAGATTGCAATGTTAAAAACCAGCTGTTGCCCAGCCCTACCAGCGACTTGGAGATGTCATTGCAGATTGCGATGGGGCCTTCTGCAGGCCAAGCAGCTGTTCTGCCACTGAGCTGTGGCCTAGCCAGAAGTGTCTGCTCACACTCTGCCTGGTGCTCAGAATGCATTCCTGGGTTCTGGGCTGAACCCGTGAGGATTCCTTTGGCCGCCTCCTTTGAACCCTCTTTCCCCCTTGGAGTGAACCTCTTGCAGCTCAAGAGAGACTTTGATCAGCTTCTTCTTCTTCTTTTAAGTTTTTTTTATTCAAAATTAGAACAAAACATATTATCCAAAAACATATCACCCTTGTTCCCCCCCCCATTTTTCCACCCTCCCCCTACCCTCCCAAACAAAACCCACCCACCCCCACTTCCCGACTTCTGTCAATTCCAGTCTTTGGTTTCTCTGAGACTGCTGCTTTCTGCATGTTACAAAGTTATATAGATCCTCAAACTGTTTAGCTGATTATTATCAATAAAAAGTTTGTGAATGTTTATTCAAAACCTGCCAAGGAGTCCAGTTCGCTTTGTTGCGTCTTCAAATACTTTATAAAGGGTTCTCATTTATCTTTAAAGTCACAGTTATCCTTGTCCCGTAGCTTATATGTCAGTTTTGCCAGTTCTGCATAGTCCGTCAATTTTTCTTGCCATGATTCTTTAGCTGGGGTTTCTTCAGTCTTCCATCCTTGTGCTACCAGAACTCTCGCGGCTGTTGTCTCATACATGAAGATGTTTTTCAGCTTTTTGGGCAGGTCTTTCCCTACAATTCCCAACAAAAATGCCTCAGGTTTTTTAACAAATGTTAAATGGAACATTTTTTTCAATTCATTGTATATCATTTCCCAATTTTTTAAAATTACATTACAATCCCACCACATATGATAAAATGTCCCTTCCTTTTCCTTACACTTCCAACATATATTTGGACTAGTTTTGTACATTTTCCCTAACTGCACTGTTGTATACCATCTACACATCATCTGATAAGCTTCTTCTTAATTTATCTCCAACTGCTGTGCCCAGTGCTTTTCATAGAATCACAGGATGGTTGAGTTGGAGGGGACTCCAGGAGTCATCTAGTCCAACCCCACTCAGTGCTAAACACTCCCAACTAAAGAATCCCGAACAGAGGGCCACTCTGCTTAAAAGCCTCCGAGTTTGCCCCCCTGAGAAAGTTCTTTCTCCTGGTTAGCCACACTCTCCTTTTTTGCTCCCCGGTTGGCATGCCTTGCCTGTGCCACCAGGACGGATGGGTGGCACCCCTTTGTGCCAAGAGCCCTCTGATTGGCGCCAAGGCCACTTTCTGGCCAGCCTTAGCCTGGCACAGGCCACACAAAGCCCACGGAAGAAGCAGGCCTCGCTGCAGAGAGCCCGCTCTGCCTGGCTCATCTCCTGCCGCTGGCATGGTGCCCTGCTGGCATTTGCCGCCGGCACGGCCTGCCAGCTCCTGTTTCCCATCTTGCCTTTTCACACCCTTTCAGGCGGCCCGGCCCGGCTAAACCCCCTTTTATGTCTCCGGCCGTAGCCATTGTCCCGGGACCGCCCAGCCTTCAATAATGTGCCCTGCCGTGTTTGTACAGGGGGCAAAATTGCTGCCGTGTTGAATTCCTGGCGCGGTCTGCTGCCCTCGGACGCCTCCGCTGCCAAGGACGGGGCCCAGGCAGGCTTTTTCCCACCTGAGCAGGGAGGGCACTGTTTGCAGGGGGCTGGCGGAAGGGCGAAGGAGAGGCGGGGGGACGACCCCCCCCACCCCAAGATCACTAGAGGATCTTGGGATACAGTGAGAATTGCAGATATCCTCTGTGGTGGAAGCGCTGAGTCAAGATTATTATTGTTAATATTTCAATATATTAGTAGCTCAACACATAAGGAACCTTCAGGGGACCTTCCATTGTGCTCATTGTTTTTTTATTTTCAATATCTTTGTCATTGGTCCTGTAAGGATCCTCTGGCATTTCAGCTTAGTGGAAAGTTGAGTCAGAGACGACATGGTAGACATTTGTAATATGATGCAGGGCAACAGACCCTCCCAAGTGTCACGATTTCCCCAGGACAGCCCCAGATTTACAGAAGCCATCCCGGTTTCTGATTTGACACCAGAATGTCCCACTTTTCCTCCGGATGTCCCTATATTCAAGGAGATAAGTAACTATGCAACCTTTAGAGGACATCTGAAGGCAGCCCTGTATAGGGAAGTTTAAAAAATAAATAAATTAATGTTTTATTATGCTTTTATATACAGTGGTACCTTGGGTTACAGATGCTTCAGGTTACAGACGCTTCAGGTTACAGACTCCGCTAACCCAGAAATAGTACCTCGGGTTAAGAACTTTACCTCAGGATGAGAACAGAAATTGTGCGGCGGCAGCGGGAGGCCCTATTAGCTAAAGTGGTGCCTCAGGTTAAGAACAGTTTCAGATTAAGAACGGACCTCCGGAACGAATTAAGTTCTTAACCCAAGGTACCACTGTATGTTGGAAGCTGCCCAGAGTGGCTGGGGTAAGCCAGTCAGATGGGTGGGGTAAAAGGTAAAGATAAAAGGACCCCTGATCATTAGGTCCAGTTGTGGCCAACTCTGGGGTTGCAGCAATCATCTCCCTTTATTGGCCCAGGGAGCCAGCGTACAGCTTCTGGGTCATGTAGCAGCATGACTAAGCCACTTCTGGCAAACTAGAGCAGAGCACGGAAACGCCGTTTACCTTCCCGCTGGAGTGGTACCTATTTATCTACTTGCACTTTGACGTGCTTTTGAACTGCTAGGTTGGCAGGAGCAGGGACCGAGCAACGGGAGCTCACCCCGTCACAGGGATTCGAACCGCCGACCTTCTGATCAGCAAGTCCTAGGCTCTGTGGTTTAACCCACAGCGCCCCTATTATTCTTATTCTGGAATAGGGTGTCTGTTTTTTCACCAGAGAAATGTTGGCGGGTATGAAGGCATGCCTGTTGTATTTGTCCATGGAGTTTTCTTGGCAGGGATACTGGAGCGGCTTGCCGGTTCCTGCTCTAGGTGGATCACGTTTAGTCAAAACTCTCTAGTATGACCCGTCCGTCTTGCGTGGCCCTGCACGGCATAGCTCATAGCTTCTCTGAGTTATTCAAGCCCCTTTGCCACGACATGGCAGTGAGCCATGAAGGAGACAGGAGTGCCTGGCGTGCTCTGGTCCATGGGGTCACAAAGAGTCGGACACGACCAAACGACTAAACAACAGCAATAACATGAAGGCATAGAGAGAGTGGCGACGGAAGAGCTTTTCCCTCCCTCTTTCATCATGCTAGAACTCGAGATTCAGGGAAGTTCAAAGGAAGTCCTCCATCACGCAGCGCAGTGTTAAACTGTGGAACTCTCCTCCACAGGAGGCAGGTGACGGCTGCCAATTCAGATGACTTTAAAAACGGATTGGACAAATTCACAAAGAGGACTATCAAGGGCTACTTAGCAATGCTTTTGGAGGCAGCTATGCTTCTGACTTGAGAGGCAGGGATGGCCACCAATTTGGGATGGCTTTAAAAGTGGAGGAAATCAGCCAGCAGAATCCGAGATCAAGGAGAGGAGCAGATGGAAGAGGACTGGAAGAAGTTTAAAATTTATCTACAAAAATACTGTAAAATTTATGAATCTTGAAGGCTCTGAAAATGAAGTTAAGGGTTCTAGCGATTAAGATAATTTAGACTATAAAGGGATGGATAAAAATCTAGAATGAATATTAAACGATCTTGCTGAATTAACTTTTAAAATAGAATACAAGAAGGGAAGGCGGGTGGAAGCAAAGAGAGTAAGGTTTTGAAAGTTACTAATATAAAAGAGTGTTCTTTTTTATGCTAAAAATTCTTTTTTGTATTTTTTCTTCTTTTTCTGTTTTTTTTTTGTTGGAATTGTTGATGTTTGTTGATTGTTTTTTCTCATCTTTGTTGTTTCCTTTGTGGATGTTAACTTTTTTTGTGAAAAATTTTAATAAAATATCATTATAAAAAAAAAAAATTAAAAGTGGAGGAAATCAGTATGGGACAACAGCTGCTTGGATGCTTTTAGCCCAGGGATGGAAAGAAAACAAAAGTCCCTACCAGAGAGTTAAAGTGATGGAATATGCCGAAACCGCAAAACTGACTTGAAAGCTCAGGAACCAAGAGGACAAAAACTTGTTAAAAGAATGGGGAAAATATTAGGGTTTATTTCGGAGACTACTGTAAGCAGATGGAAACATTAGCGGGATTTTAATCTCAAATGTTATGGATAATTTGGATTGATGTAAAATATAGATTATTGAGTGCCAGGAACTAACAGTAGCAGCAGATAAAACATGTCCCCCTCTTTATTTTCAACTTTCTTGGGCACATGAAACTAACTACAGTTACCTTGAATTTCTGCTTAACCCTCAAGAAAGAAGGGCATTTTTGCTGGCCAGGTTTAATTCAAATCCATCCAACCTCCGTTGGGGAAGGTTCCCAGGTAGGGTGGAAGGAGAAATAACTTGCCCATGTGAAGACCACCTGGTGGAAACCCTCACATACGGTTTTCAGCTGTAAACTATATGCTGATCTCTGCCAGCAATTTCTAGATCAACTCTGTATCCCCAAATGGAAACCAGAGTTGGAGGTCATACATTTTCTATTACTGGGGAATGATCAGGAGCTCACCAAGTTAGTAGCTAAATATCTCTACAGTGGTACCTCGGGTTACAGACGCTTCAGGTTACAGACTCTGCTAACCCAGAAATAGTACCTCAGGTTAAGAACTTTGCTTCAGGATGAGAACAGAAATTGTGCTCCGGCGACGCGACGGCAGCAGGAGGCCCCATTAGCTAAAGTAGTGCTTCAGGCTAAGAACAGTTTCAGGTTAAGAATGAAGTAAGTACTTAACCCAAGGTACCACTGTATTTGGTTTTTTGTCATCGAAATACACTGCAGACGTCTGATCTCCCTGGAGACCTCCTAGAGATGTGACGATAGGCTGCTCTGCCTCCTTTCTTTTAGCAAATGTTTTGTGCCAATGGGGAAGTGGTAATTGTGTATTGATTTGTTTTGGATGTTTGGATGTGATGCCAATAAAAGGTTTGATGAGGATGATTAGGTGATAGCATGCAGATTTTAATGTTGATATCAAGACCCAGGGACTGGGTGGGGCTAAGCAGTGGCGTAGCGTGGGGGGTGCCAGGGGTGCCGGCCGCACCGGGTGCAACATTTTGGGGGGGTTCGAGTCCAGAGGGAAGGGACAAGTTCCTTCCTCCGCCGGGCTCCCCGCCGCCACCGCCAGCCTTGCGCCCTAGCGCACACGCCCCCCGCCACTGCTGCGGCTGCGCTCCACTCACTGCTCGCAGGAGGAGCAGCCGCTGCAGCAGCACCGACGCCTGGCCGGGCACGGGCAGCCTCCGCACCCCGACGCCGACGCCATCCCCTCGGCCCAGCCACAGGCGGCGGCTGCTTCTGCCGACTGGGAGGGAGGAGAGCTCCGAGGGGCCTCGCCGCGCCCTGCGCTCCCCAAAACCCTCCGAGAGGAAGCCGGCGGGCGGGCGAGGGTCTCCTGGCAGAAGGGGGCGCCGCTGGCTCTGGCTCTCAGCGCAAGTCTCAGCCGCGGGGGGGGGGGGGGCGAGGACGGAGCACGGCTGGAAACCCCCGGACCCGGCCAGGAGGAGGAGAGGTGTTCGCCTAGCCCGGATCTGGAGCTCCACCTACAGCCCAAGGATAGGAGGGGGCGGGGAGGCGCCCGAGGGGAGGGGGCTTCGACTGCCTCGGCCCGCGGGGGCTCCGCAAATAATAAATTTAATAAATTCCTGCTGAGCCTTTGGGGGGGGTCCTTGGGTCCTTCGCTCGCCCCCAGCCCCAGTGCCGTAGCGTGGGGGGGTGCAGGGGGGCCGGGCGCAACATCTGGGGGGGCGCGCTCGCACTCGAGTGCTAAAATCCACGGGTTAGGGGGCGCGAATTACTTGCCTTGCCCCGGGTGCTGACAACCCACGCTACGCCACTGGGGCTAAGTCTTGAGATGCAAAGTCATCTCCTTTTACGAATATGTATTTGGATTGTTACAACTTTATATTTGCAAAATAAAATAAAAATAAAAGCGGAGGAAATTGGCGCACCAACATCCCTGAGCCTCGGTCCCTAGCCTGCCACATTGAGCGAGCTGCTCCGTGTCCCTGCAGGGGTCAGAGGTAGCAGCGGTGGTCAGCTTGCAGCCTCTGGCCCCAGAGGAGGGGGGGGGGGGAAGAGCAAGCCCCTTCCTTCCTTCCTGGCCTGGAGGATAGCAAGCTCTCGGACTGCCGTGGGAGGCAAGTGATGGAGAGATGAGCTCACCGCCTCTCCATCTTCTCCCCCTTCCTCAGAGATGACTCTGCTGCTCAGCAATGTCGGGGAGGTTCTTGCCAGGAGGTTGTTGCAGCTGCAGGGCAGGAGCAACGGGGCGGGGGGGGGGCTGGCCGGAGGTGAAGGGAGCTCTCCTGTGTGCGCAGTGGACAGGGGCCAGTTGGCCCTCCAGCCATGTGGCTGCTGCGACGCCGCTTTTGGCCCGCGGTGGACGTGAACTCTCGCCACCTCCCTGAGCTGCTCTGCAGATGCACGGCCTTGCATAACAGACCCAACATGCGCGCTCGCACATAACAGGGCCGCATGACTACCGCCACAGGGCTGACTCGCTGGGTTTCTGAGACCCAGCAGGGTCGGAACTGGGATGCGAGCGAGCGATGGATGTGGCCCTCGCAGTGCTTTTTTGTTGTTTTTTTGTTTTCCCCCAGAAATTTTTTTATTGGTTTTTCAAATTTATAACAAACAAAAAACTTCAAAAACAGACAGACAGGCATTTATCCTAACTATAATAGTTCCACTTTTGTTAACATTGTTGGGTGACTTCCTCGAATCTCCCTGGCTGAGTTTCCATATACAGTGGTACCTCGGGTTACATACGCTTCAGGTTACAGACTCCGCTAACCCAGAAATAGTGCTTCAGGTTAAGAACTTTGCTTCAGGATGAGAACAGAAATTGTGCTCCGGCGGCATGGCAGCAGCAGGAGCCCCCATTAGCTAAAGTGGCGCTTCAGGTTAAGAACAGTTTCAGGTTAAGTACAGGCCTCCGGAACGAATTAAGTACTTAACTGTAAATCATTGTAGTTTTCCAAAACTATTTTCACAAAAAAATTACTTAGTCAATTAGCATATTTCTTTCTTTTCATTTTAACTTTTAACATAGTATTCTACAACATCCTAGGCCTATCTGATACTCGCAAGTAATTCTATTTAAGTTATCTTAACATATTTAGCCAAGTAATCTTTGAATTTCTTCCAATCCTCTTGGTACTCCTCCTCCTTCTGGTCACGGACTCTTCCGGTCAGGTCGGCTAGCTTCCAAAAGTCCATCATCTTCATCTGCCATTCCTCCACTGTTGGTACTTCTTGTAATTTCCAATTTTTGGCCAACAAAATTCTAGCTGCAGTTGTGGCATACAAAAACAATCTGACATCTTTCTTGGGCAATTCCATAACAACTCCCGTTTTGTGCCAGACGTGTTCTCAACCATAGCGCCTTTATTCCCTGAAGGTATCTTTTGTTTTCCACCCGAAACAAAACACCTGGTCCTCGAGTGAAATCAGCGGCTTTCTTGAATGTGCAAAATTGCACCTTCCTATTCTGCATGCTTTTGCCCATGCTTCTAGTCCACATGAGGGCGGCGCGGCAGAGCTATGCAGAACTTCTGCCAGAAAGAGCTGGACTCCTTCAGAAGGCAGAAGACTCTCCTTCATTGTAGGTTTTTTAAATAGATTGCCTGGAATTCTTTAGCTGTGACTCCTGCGTTGCAGGGGGTTGGACTAAATGCCCTCAGGGGTCCCTTCCAATTCTGTTATCTTGCGGTTCTATGACCTGTCTGCTCTGGGCTCCATCGCAGGCCAAAAGTGGCGTCGCAGCAGCCACACGGCTGGAGGGCCAATGCGGCAGCTAGACTGGTGACTGGGAGCGGCCGCTGAGACCATATAACACCGGTTCTGAAAGATCTGCACTGGCTCCCAGTACATTTCCGAGCACAATTCAACGTGTTGGTGCTGACCTTTAAAGCCCTAAATGGCCTTGGCCCAGTATACCTGAAGGAACGTCTCCACCCCCATCGTTCTGCCCGGACACTGAGATCCAGCGCCGAGGGCCTTCTGGCAGTTCCCTCCCTGCGAGAAGTGAGGTTACAGGGAACCAGGCAGAGGGCCTTCTCGGTAATGGCACCCGCCCTGTGGAACACCCTCCCACCAGAGTCAAAGAAAACAGCAACTACCAGACTTTTAGAAGACATCTTAAGGCAGCCCTGTTTAGGGAAGCTTTTAATGTTTAATAGCTTATTGTACTTTAATATTCTGTTGGAAGCTGCCCAGAGTGGCTAGGGAGGCCCAGCCAGATGGGCGGGGTATAAAATTTATTATTACTATTACTATTATCATCATTATCATTACCATCATCATCCAGCCCTTCGGTGGCTCCTGATATTTGATCAGGCAACACTGTGATGCCTTCAAGGTTTATCCCGGTCATAAGGACTAGAAACTTGAGTAGTTAATGAAAGCAGAGTCAGAGGGAATCCCCCCTTGCACCGTTTGGCTGGTGATAGTTCCATCTATTCTGTCCACTTCAGCAGAAAGGTGATGGGGAAACCAGCTTTCAGGAATGTGCCATTTGTAATCCAATAAACAGACTCGTGCTTTTGCTCCGGAGAGGCTTCCCCCTCTTATCTGTGTTTGCTCAACCTGAACAGCCCTCCTTGGAGCAATCTGCTTCCTGGCCTCCCGGGTGACTCAGAAAACTTCCAAGAGAGCAGCCATGCTGAGCCTGGAGCAGCAAAAACCTGAACCGGGCGCCTCGCAGCGACCTTCGATACAGAGCAGATTTGTTACAGGAAAAGCTTTTGTGCAACGAGAACCACTTCGAGAGATGCATGGACGGCTATCCTCAGTTGGCCGATATAAAAATATATTTAGAGAGAGGGAGAAATTGTAAACAGTGGAGTCAGAAGTCCAGGAAAAGGAGAGCAGCGCAGCCTCTCACATTTCCGTGCGAAGATCCGATGTGTACAGAATAAGCCCTGAGGCTGCACGGAACAGCAGGAAACTAGAAATGCTGTCGTTTCCCAAGCAAAATCTTACACTCGTAGTTGTGGGAGAGGAAGCCCTGGTCTCTGCTGATCCCTGAACAGGTAGCGTGAAACTTGGGAGGAAATTCTAGTTTCTCCTTGGAGACTTTTTTAGTCAGATCTTTTTTATTAGGCTTTACGCTACGGATTGACGTTCAAACATTAAGCACCAACATCATCATGAGGATTCGCTGAATCCATTGACTCCCCTCCGACCTTCCATGGTTTATCGATCTTTTTTCAGCTGCTTCTCTTATTTTCTCTATTTTTCTTAACAAACCCATTTTTACCATAATTTTTGTACACTACAAGCGTTACTCAGATCCTGCCAAAAGTTTTTAGTTGTTTACAGTGTTCTCCTAAAAACATTCTAAATTTCCCCCACTCCTTCTTAAAATTCTACTCTTCCTGGTTTCTGATTTTCCCGGTCAGTTTTGCCATTTCGGCATAGTCCATCCTCTTCATCGGCCATTCGTCTCTGGTCGGGGCTTTATCTTCTTTCCATCTCTGGGCCAGTAGTAGCCGCACTAGAGATGGGAAGGCCTGGAAAAAAACAAAAAAAATTGGGGGGACGACGACCCCAGATTCCCCCCCCGTTTTCCCCCCAAAGCTGGTTTTTTCCAGAAAAATTGGGGGGGGGGAAGTGTGTGGAATATTCAGATTATATTAAACTGTTGATTTCCAATTTTTCCAGGAAAAAACAGCATTGGAAAAAACCTGGTTCCCCCTCCCAATTCCCCCCCCCCCGGTTTTAATCTGCACTGGAGACTTTTGCTAGGAAATGGTGATAAGAACCTAAGAACAGGCCCAGCCATTCCCTGCATCGTGTTCTCACAGTGGCCAACCTGTAGAAAACCCACAAGTGGGATTAATAACAGTGCTTTATCCATGGCTACTGCTATGTTTACAGGTACAGCCGCTGCCTCTTCAGGCTCTGATTCCAGCAACGGGTTAAGACTTCCTTTATCTGTCTTGGCACGTTGCAAACCACCCTGTGGTCATGGGATGAAGGGTGTTATATAAATTTATTCATAATACTAATTTGAAGGGCTTTCTGCCAGCTCGATCGTTGCATTTTAAGCTACTCCCCCTTCCGGAGTCCACGCTGCCTTTTCTTTGCCTCATGCCACGTTCCAGCGGGTGCCGAGAGTTTATTTTAACGGTTCAGCCGGCTGCTTTTATTCTTGCGCCCTATAACCGGCCCGCTGGAAATCTTGTACTGGCAAAGAGTGGGGGGGGGATCAGTCTTTTTAATCAATGAATCCACAAGGAGGAGGATTTGGGAAACGCAGAGTTGTTCTGGGACAACAGCAAACTTCCTGCTCCGGGTCCTTAAGATTACAGTGGTATGTTGGTTTTCGAACGCCGTAAACCCGGAAGGAAATGCTTCGGTTTTCAAACATGCCTTGGAAGTCGAACATGACACAAGGCTTCTGCTGAGTGCAAGATCCGGAGGCCTAGCTGTCGGCTATTGAGTTTTCGGTTTTCAAAAGTTTTGGAACTTGAACAGTCTTCCAGAGCGGATTATGTTCCAAAACTGAGGTACCACTGCATACATATCTTGTTGTTCAGCATGAACTCGCTGTGCATGGGATGTAGCGCACAAACACACACACACACACACACACACACAGACACACACACAGTTGGGCCCTGCATTCCAGTTTCCTGCTTGTAGCAGCTCCTTGCTTCTCTTCTCCTTATCAAAGCCTCTCCCAACTGACTTGGCTGTTCCCCAGTTTGTTCTTCCAGGCAACTTGAGCACCCTCAGCTCGGCTCCTTGACTTCAAGCATCGCCCAAGGAGGATCTTGGCATCCTGGCGTCGCCCGTTCTGTCTCAGTCCCTTTGGTGTTGCGGCAGGGAGACCCTTTTCTCCCCAGGCAGGCACCAAGGGGGGTGGGTCTCTGCAGTAGTTTCATTCCCCTTAGCCTGGATCAGAATGGGCCTTTGGCTTGATTTGTCTATGGGGCTCTGCTCATATTCTCATGTCGTTCCTCCACTATCCGTGGCAGTACAGTGGTGCCTCGCAAGACGAAAACAATCCGTTCCGCGAGTCTCTTCGTCTAGCGGTTTTTTCGTCTTGCAAAGCAACCCTATTAGCGGATTAGCGCTATTAGCGGTTTAGCGGCTATTAAAGGCTTAGCGGCTTAGCAGCTAAAAGGCTATTAGCAGCTTAGTGGCTTAGCGGCTTAGAAAAAGGGGGGGAGCGAAAAAAATCGCAAGACTCGCAAGACGTTTTCGTATTGTGAAGCAAGCCCATAGGGAAATTCGTCTTGCGAAGTGCATCGAAAAACGGAAAACCCTTTCGTCTAGCGGGTTTTTCGTCTTGCGAGGCATTCGTCTTGCGGGGCACCACTGTATACCCTTTAATGTCAGTTTTGGGGAATCCCAAGTTTCTGCTCTGCTCAGAGGGTTCCTTTTGGGGTTCCTGGTTGGCTGCTGTGAGATGAGGAGTCTGGACTAGACGGTGCCCCTGGGCCTGATCCAGCAAGCTCGTATTATATATATATAATTTTTTTTACCAACCACCAAAACACAAACAGTGAAACCCCCCAGGTGGCTGATACATTGGGTATACAATATTCAATAATATACATATTCAATAATAACATATTCAAACTAACCATATGTACACTTCTATATACCTTAACACTCCTCCTTCCACAAGGTTTATTTAACTTTTAACCTTTTAATTGCCCCAAATTGTTCAAACCTACTCAAATAATTCAATATCTTCTCAAACCAATCCTCCTCTTTCTCACTGACCTTAAACCCTTTCATTCTATGTATCGTCACAGTTAGGTATTCTAAAATTATATTATTCAGTTTTCTCCTCCATTGGTTCACCCCTAGCTCTTCTGCATTTTTCCAATTACTCCCAGCAAGCTCTTATTATATCGAACCACTATCAAAAGCAGTATACCTCTAAACACCAGTTGCTGTGATGCATGATAAGAAGCTATGTAATTTGATGTACCTAAACGTTATCCCATCGCGTCTGCTCTGATTAATTTGAAGTATTATTACTGTATATATACAATTGGCAGATATTGGATGGGAAGCCCATTTTTTAATTGTTTTGTTATTTTGGGGTTTTCCTGTTTTACCCTTAACTTAGCTCTTTTTGTTTTTAATTTTTTCTGAAGTCCTCTACCCTGGACTGATGAGGACATACACAGAGAGGGGACAGGTGGGTGACGAGGGACTCTGTGTGGGAGACCGGGGAAAGAAACAGGAATTCCCAGGTGAGAGCTGGGAAAGTCAGTTTTTCTGTACAGTGGTACCTCAGTTTTCGAACGTCTCCGTTGACGGAACGTTTCGGAACTCAAACGCCGTAAACCCGGAAGTAAATGCTTCCGTTTTCGAAAGTCAAACTGCTTCCGCTGTGTGTATATGTTATTTTTCCTCAATTTTCTCTATTAAACTTGCCGACTGCCCTTGGTGCCTCGGTTTTTGGAACTCGAACGGTCTCCCAGAACGGATTATGTTCGAAAACTGAGGTACCACTGTATGTGGATAAAGAATATGGCACAATTGTGGTGAGAGGGTTTTTATATCTTTTTTCCCCCTTCTCTCTCTTGCCTTTTGGTTTTTTCTCTTATTTTGGGCTTTTCTGTATCTTTCTCTCTAGATTAGATTGGCTTTTATTGTATCGCATGTTGAAAACTTTCAATAAAATATTGAAACGCCAGTGGCTGGGGATTCACAAGTTCAGAGATATGCTCAGTCCTTGCTTGGGACATCTTTGAGAACAGGACATTGGGCTGTATGGATCACTGGCCGGATCCAGCAGGATCTTCTGCGGTTCATCGATGTCTCTCGTCTTCCCACTGAGGCATCGAAAGAGAAGGACTCATCATATCCAGGGGCAGCCTACCTCCAAGTCCCAGTCCCTGGAAAGCGCAGGAGCGGAGACTTTGCTCTTGTGTTCGAATCCTGATTGCGGGTTTCCCATTGTGGGCAGAAGGCCTTTGGACTCAATCCACCCTCAGGGCTCTTCCAACAATTGGGAATGTTCCATCTGGGCCTGGCTGCCATCTTTGGTCTGGAACAAATACAATGGTACCTCTGGTTGCGAACGGGATCCGTTCCGGAGGCCCGTTCGCAACATGAAAAGAGCGCAACCCGCAGCAGCGCGTCTGCACACATGCGGGTTGCGATTCACCGCTCTGCTTCTGAGCATGAGCGTGGCGTCATTTTGTGCTTCTGCGCATGCGAGAGCGGCGAAACCCGGAAGTAACCCTTTCCAGTACAGTGGTGCCTCGCAAGACGAAAAGAATCCGTTCTGTGATTCTCTTCGTCTAGCGGTTTTGTTCGTCTTGCGAAGCAAGCCCATTGACGGATTAGCGGATTAGCGCTATTAGCGGCTTTTAGCGGCTTATCTGCTGATCGGATCAGCTGATAAGCGGCTTAGCAGCTTAGAAAAGGGGGGGAGGAAAAAAACCCAGCAGGAACTCGCAAGACATTGTCGTCTTGTGAAGCAAGCCCATAGGAAATTTGTTTTGCGAAGCACCTCCAAAATGGAAAACTCTTTTGTCTAGCGAGTTTTCCGTCTTGCGAGGCATTCGTCTTGCGGGGCACCACTGTACTTCCGAGTCGCCACGGGATGTAACCTGAAAGAACGTAACATAAAACAAACGTAACATGAGGTATGACTGTATAGGTCAGGGGTGGGGTTTGTGGGGCACACACACTTGCGCCACCAAATTCTGCCCCATTGTGGAGGAGCTCTAGCTTAGGGCCCCACTCTCTTTGGGGCCCCCAAAAAATTTAAAGGGGAAAAAAACTGGATGTACATTTCCAAAACAAAAGGAAAAAACAAACAAAATAAAACCTACATACAGCAACTGTGTGTTGTGTAGTGTTGTGTGTTGTGTTGTGTTGTGTTGTGTTGTGTTGTGTTGTGTTGGCTCCTATGATGTACGTAATGGGCCCCGCCTGCTAGCCTGCTCCCTAAAATATCACTGGTTTGCTCATTTCTATATATAGGGTGCCTACATTCTGCTATTTATAATTATTAGTAGTTTGCATCATAGATTGACACCTACAGTGGTGCCTCGCAAGACAAAAAGAATCCGGTCTGTGATTCTCTTCGTCTAGCGGTTTTTTCCGTCTTGCGAAGCAAGCCCATTGACGGATTAGCGGATTAGCGCTATTAGCGGCTTTTAGCGGCTTATCGGATCAGCTGATAAGCGGATTAGCGGCTTAGAAAAAGGGGGGGAAGGGGGGAAAAACCAGCAGGAACTCGCAAGACATTTTCGTCTTGCGAAGCAAGCCCATAGGAGATCCGTTTTGCGAAGCACCTCCAAAACGGAAAACTCTTTCGTCTTGCGAGTTTTCCATATTGCGAGGCATTCGTCTTGCGGGGCACCACTGTATTATTATTTCTTGTTATAGCAAGTTTGTAGAGACTATTATATGTCTTTGTAAATTGCGTTTCTAAAGAAACTTTTGTTATTGCCAAATGCCAGTGTGTTTGCATTATTAAGTTTGTTATGAATAAAAAAAATCATTTTAAGTTAGAGCTTAATAATTATTTCACTATTAATATATTTCTTCCTAGTTGTATTTCAGTTCAACAATTACTTTGATAAAATACACATTTTGTTATGTGCAAATGGCTTTAGATACCTATTAGGTCCATCAATTACCGTATAGCATATATTCAACACAAAAAAACAGTGGCAATTTGTTGTTGACCAAGGACAGCTGGACATATAAGGGCCCCATTGCCTTCAGTATCTTAGGGCCTCACCAAACCGAAATCCAGCCCTGTTGGGGTGGCAGAGGAGGCTAGGTTGCAGAGAATCTGCACCAGGCTAGAACGGCAGGTGGTGGCAACCCTTCCTGGGACGGATCCTGGTAGGGGAGAGAGAAGGTGGGAGCTCCATACTCAAGACGAGAGCAGCATCCTTCTTCCACCTAACCGCTCTTCTTTCCCTGCTCTCAGGTGGCTCACGCGTCCAAGCGGTCAGATGAGTCCTCCTTCCCTGAAGACACAGAATCGGAGGCCGTGCGCCAGCGCTGGAGGAAATACGCGGAGCTTTCCGACGATGAGGATCTGCTAGCGGACGAGGCGTCCGGAGGTGAGGGTTGGGCTAGGGAAATTTCCGCCTCTTCCAAAGCACCACGTTTGGCTATGCAAAGGACGTATGGCGGAGCTTGCCGCAATGTCCGAATCTCGTTTTTGCAAAAGCTGTGTGTCTGAAGATTCAGGGCAGACAAAATGAAGTCCTTCACAGAGTGCAGAGTTCACCTGTGGAACTCCCTCCCACAAGAGGCAATGACAGCCGCCACCTTGAACGGCTTTAAAAGAGGATTGGACAAATTCGTGAAGGTGGAGGAGGCTCTCGGTGTATTTATATTTCATTTTCAGTGAAGAAATAAATTGAAGGAGATAAAAAAACAGAAAAACTGCATTCCAAATGTCATATTTATCCATTCACAACATACGTCTAAAAGCAATCTGTTCGTATGTCACAAGAAATATCTTCTATCATATTTTCTATTTATTGATCAAAGGGGGGGATAGTATTATCTTTCCAATGGATCAATATCAGTCTTTTGGCAAAAGTAAGGGTAATCTCTGTTGACCCACTGTCAAACCGCACATACTTAGAGTGTGGTTTAGGATAATATTATCATCTGACAATTTTAACTCCCCCCCATTAGTATTTATACATCCGAATACTTTTCTCCTTGTTTAATTGCGTTTTTAATAATGATAATCTTGGAGTTGAAGAACCCCATAGGCATTTCTTTAATAATGAGCTTATTTTCTGGGAATATGGACTGTGATTCCTCTTGGGATATTATATGGGAGTAATATTCATTTACTCTTCCCCAAAGGGTAAGGTTTAATGACTCCCACCAGCCAGTGTCTAAGGAAACCTCTTTGATTCTTTTGTTCCTATTACCTGGTTTTGGTTCTGGATTATATCTCTTGGAATTAAAATACCAAAGTACTGAACTAATAATAATAATAATAATAATAATAATTATTATTATTATTATTATTATTATTATTATTATTATTATACCCCACCCATCTGGCTGGGTTTCCCCAGCCACTCTGGGCGGCTTTCAACAGAATATTAAAATACAACAATCTATCTATTAAACATCAAAAGTTTCCCTAAACAGGGCTGCCTTCAGATGTCTTCTAAAAGTCAGATGGTTGTTTATTTCCTTGACATCTGGTGGGAGGGCGTTCCACAGGGAGGGCACCACTACCAAGAAGGCCCTCCGCCTAGTTCCCTGTAACTTAGCTTCTCGCAGGGAGGGAACCGCTAGAAGGCCCTCAGTGCTGGACCTCAGCGTCCGGGCTGAACAATGGGGGTGGAGATGCTCCTTCAGGTATACTGAGCCGAGGCCGTTTAGGGCTTTAAAGGTCAGCACCAACACTTTTATTCTGATATATCTTGTGATCTTTTCTGTGAACCGCCCTGAGACCTCCAGGTATAGGATGGTATATAAACTCTTATTATTATTATTATTATTATTATTATTATTATTATTATTATTATTATTATTCTGCTGTGATTCCTGCATTGCCGAGGGTTGGGCTAGATGAACCTCAGGGGTCCCTTCCAATTGTACAATGCTACGACTCTATGCTGGCTCAGGTGACACTCACATTGTGGTACCTGCTTTCCCTTGCAGATGGGTATGGAAGTGGCGAGAACGGCAGCGGAACAGTCTCCCCAGACAAGCCTCTCCCCACCGTTGAGCCTCTCTTCCCCACAGGTAAGAGGCCAGTTGGGTTTTGGTCTAGTGGTGGGGTACAAGTCATCTCCAGATTCAATCCCCAAAGTCCCCCTTCCCGAGGAAACTCTGGCTGTAGAGCTGGCAGCACCCTGGGGTGCAGCTGCTTGCAGAAAGTCCTGAGCTGGGTGTAAGAGGGCTCCTAACAGCATCATACATGGGTGGACAGGACGGGGGAGAAATTTGCAAAGGTCCCTCAACCAAATTGGCCGGTCCTGGACATACGTGTGGGTCAGAGTGCCGATATCAGCTGGATTGCAAATGTCAGAATGCGGGTAAAGGTAAAGGTAAAGAAACCCCTGACCATTAGGTCCAGTCGTGGCCAACTCTGGGGTTGCGGCGCTCATCTTGCTTTATTGGCCGAGGGAGCCGGCGTACAGCTTCCGGGTCATGTGGCCAGCATGACTAAGCCGCTTCTGGCGAACCAGAGCAGCGCACGGAAATGCCGTTTACCTTCCCGTCGGAGCGGTACCTATTTATCTACTTGCACTTTGACGTACTTTCGAACTGCTAGGTGGGCAGGAGCTGGGACCGAGCAACGGGAGCTCACCCCGTGTCGCAGATTCGAACCTCCGACCTTCTGATCAGCAAATCCTAGGCTCTGTGGTTTAACCCACAGCACCAACCGCGTCCCTTTTTGACCAGAATGTGGGTATCAGTCATTAAAAAAAACAACCCCGGATGGTTAAGTCCAGTCAAAGGCAACTATTGGGTTGCGGCGCTCATCTTGCTTTCAGGCCGAGGGAGTCGGCGTTTGTCCACAGACAGCTTTCCAGGTCATGTGGCCAGCATGACTCAACTGCTTCTGGCGCAACAGGACACCGTGACGGAAGCCAGAGCGCACAGAAATACTGTTTACTTTCCCACCACAGTGGTACCTATTTATCTACTTACACTGGTGTGCTTTCGAACAGCTAGGTTGGCAGGAGCTGGGGCAGAGAGACGGGAGATCACCCCGTTCCATGGGTTCGAACCGCCAACCTTCTGATCAGCAAGCCCAAGAGGCTCACTCGTTTAGACCACAGGAGAACCTCAGAAGGTGGTGGACTTGGAGATTTTTAAACAGAGGTTGAATGACGTGTCTATCAGGAATTCTTCCGCTGTGATTCCTGCTGAGCTAGAGGACGCTGTAGTTCTCTGATGGAGATTTTAGCTCCTAAATAATACAAACAAGAGCTCCCATTTTACAGGGGAAATGCAGAATAAAAGGGTTGCGTTTAATGAAGCTCTAAGTTACCATCAACTACCAGGGTGTTGTGGCATGGGAGAATGAATATTGCAGGTTGTGGGTGACTTAGTTGAGCTTTGTTGAGATTGCATGATCTGTCATGTGCTGAGGCCATTGGATTTGGTGCAGTGTTAAATCCGCAGTGAAATTTTGCTCGAATGATGCTTGCTGGTTTCCCATAAGGGAAATACAAAACATTAAACAAAGCCACAAAGACTTGCAAACTACTCAGCCTAAAATGAACTTATAATGTCTGGTTTCAATAGATTTTTCAAATGCTTAACTCAGTCTATTAAATAAGTTCATGAAGATACCAACAAAAGGTAAGTTCGATGATATTCACAATACTGAGAGATGCTAGTAGAGTTGTAAAGTAAAGGTAAAGGGACCCCTGACCATTAGGTCCAGTCGTGGCTGACTCTGGGGTTGCGGTGCTCATTTCGCTTCATTGGCCGAAGGAGCCGGCATACAGCTTCCAGGTCATGTGGCCAGCATGACTAAGCCGCAGCGAATGGAAACGCCGTTTACCTTCCTGCCGGAGCGGTACCTATTTATGTACTTGCACTTTGAAGTGCTTTCGAAGTGCTAGGTTGGCAGGAGCAGGGTGAAACAGGTGCAAAACGCCGGCACCCTGTCATCTACAACTTCATTGTCTACATCTTTATTAACATCTATCTACAACTCTACTAGGGGGCGCGGGGTGTGTGTGCTGTGTTCTATAACTCAGAGCCTAGGGCTTGCCGATCAGAAGGTTGGTGGTTCAAATCCCCGTGACGGAGTGAGCTCCCGTTGCTCGGTCCCTGCTCCTGCCAACCTAGCAGTTTGAAAGCACGTCAAAGTGCAAGTAGATAAATAGGTACCGCTCCAGCGGGAAGGTAAACAGCGTTTCTGTGCGCTGCTCTGGTTCGCCAGAAGCAGCTTAGTCATGCTGGCCACATGACCCGGAAGCTGTACGCCGGCTCCCTCAGCCAATAAAGCGAGATGAGTGCCGCAACCCCAGAGCCGGTCACGACTGGACCTAATGGTCAGGGGTCCCTTTACCTTTACCTTATAGCTCTACTAGCACCACTCGGTATTGTGAATATCGAACTTACCTTTTGTTAGTATCTTCATGAACTGACTGAGTTAAGCATTTGAAAAATCTATTGAAACCAGACATTATAAGTTCATTTTAGGCTGGGTCGTTTGCAAGTCTTTGTAGCTTTGTTTAATGTTTTGTATTTTTCTCGGAAGGTTGATAAAGAATGTATAATTCTTGCTCTGTGTGCATTAATCGCCAATGTGTTGCATGAGTCGCACTACTTCTTTCAGCAGCAGCGATTGCATTTTTCTAGCAGGTTTCCCATAAGGGGCAACTGGGAGCCACTGGGAGAAGGAGATGCTGAACTGGACAGGCCACTGGTCTGGTCCACCAGGACTCTTCTTCCTCTGTTCTTCATCTCCCGATGCCTCTCACCCACCAGACCTTGCTCCTGAGCTCACATTTGGGGCATCTGGTCTGTGCTGGCAACCGGCAAGAGCCTGCGGCATGCCCGGTCGTGCCACGGAGGGCGTCTGGTTCCGGATTCCTGCCTGAGCCGTGGGCAGGAGAGGCCTGGAGCGGTTTCCAGAGCCGCTGGCGAGAGGAGTCCCTGCCGGCCCCATCCCATTCCCGACCCATGAGGCCCATCCATCTGTGGGGGAGGCTTTTTGGAAAGGCGGAGGCCTGTCTTGTCTGCGGCGTCTCGGCAGGAGAAGTCGCCTCCGGCCCCTCCGACTATCCAGAGCATCTGTGCTCATTTCCAGCTTCCTGGTTCCTTTATTTATTTCCATTCTATCCTACCTTTTCCTCCGACATGGCCTTTCCCCCCATTCCATCCCCACAACAACCCTGTGAGGTAGGTTAGACTGAGAGGCAGGGATTGGTCGTCAAGGTCAAACAGTGAGCTTCTTGTCTGAGTTGGTCCGACACTCTAACCACTATGCCATACTGCCTCTCAGTGCGGGAGTTGGAAGCTTGGGAGAGAAGGAACAGAATCCACCTTTATCTGTCCCTGAACCTTTTTTTTTTTTTTGGACAACCAACCAGGAATAGGCCAGATTCTGCCTTCTAGCTTAGGCTGGCGCAGGGCGTGTGTCGGCCCCTCTGCTTAGGAGCAAGGCAGAGAGCCCTGAGATTATTCCCTTTGCCAAAAGACTGCAAGGCCCTGGGTTCAATTTCTGGCAGCATCTCCCCGTAAGGATGCAAATACCTGAAAACCCAGAGTGTTTCTGCCAGCCAGTGTTGATGTTACTGAGCTCAATGCGGTGTATGTTTGACTTGGCATAAGGCAGCTAAGGTGGGGGGGGCATGGGCTTCCCCTCTTTATTCCCCCTGCAGAGATGTTGGGGTGCAGGGCCCCCCAATACAAATGGTCATGTCCCAATTGATATAGAGGTGTGCATTTGGAGTGAATTTCAGAGGGGAAAACAAACACTGGCTGCATACCACCCACCCAAAGAAGAAATCTGGGAATAGTAGTTTCTTGTGGGTGCTGGGAATTGTAGTTTCTTGTGGGTGCTGGGAATAGTAGTTTCTTGTGGGTGCTGGGAATTGTAGTTTCTTGTGGGTGCTGGGAATAGTAGTTTCTTGTGGGTGCTGGGAATAGTAGTTTCTTGTGGGTGCTGGGAATAGTAGTTTCTTGTGGGTGCTGGGAATAGTAGTTTCTTGTGGGTGCTGGGAACTGTAGCTCTCTTGGTGGGCGCCAAACTACATTTCCATGGGGGGAAAGTGCTTTAAATTTGTTGAGGTGCATCGAGTCACGTTCTCCTCGAAGCGGACCCACTGAAGCGAATGAACCCAAGTCATGCATGCTCATGAGCTTCAGGTGGGTCTACTCTGAGTAGGGCTAGCATTGGCGACAACCCTCCCCGGTACACCAGCTACACCACTTGCTGCCAGAGATGTTTTGCGTGCAAGTCAGTGGGGCCCTCTTGCAAACAAGGCAGCAGCTGTTGCGTGCGTGTTTGTGTTTTTCATCCCGTAAGCAAAGCTTTTAGAAGAGAAAACAAATTACTTTTAAAAAGCCGAGGGGGGAGAGAGAGAGAGAGAGGTCTAGATCCCTGCTTGCAAAAGCGGGCTGGGTGTGTAAAGTTTATGTTGGGCGCAGTCCCTCCTCTGCTGCCTGGGCCTGCTACAGAATTTGGGTCTCTGCACATGCATGTATTTTTATTTTAAGCCGCTCCGCTCCTTTTGACATCTTGGTTGGGGGAAAACCCCAGACCATCTCTGCTCCCCGGGAGGCATTCCAAGGGGAGATGGGATCTGGTGGGGCGAGTCCCTTGGAAGTTTGGGGCTACGGCCCTCTATCTGGGAGCCAAGGGGGTTGCCAAGATGGGGGGGGGGTTGAAGGCGGGGAGGGGGATAGATCCGGTGGGTGGGTGGGGGCGTTGGAAGCACAAACCTCTGCACGCACGCCCATGCTGTTTCATGTTCCCTTCCCCACACAGCCCTCAGACACACCCGCAGACCTGCAAACCTGCGTCAGAATTCAGAGGAAATTCAAAACAATGCGCAGAGCTCATTTCCCCCCAGATGTTCTATGCTGAAGCATGCTTATTCTTCGCCTGCAATTGTAAACACCTCTGGTCTGGTTGGCTTTGGGGAGGTGGGGTGCAACTGTTTCTGATGTCATCACCCATTTTGGGAGAGCATCACTGTGGGTGTGGAGGACCACAGCTCTCCTGGTAGGCAAACTAAGGCCCGGGGGCTGGATCCGGCCCAGTCGCCTTCTAAATCCAGCCCGTGGACAGTCCAGGAATCTGTGTCTTTTTGCATGAGTAGAATGTGTCCTTTTATTTAAAATGCATCTCTGGGTTATTTGTGGGGCCTGCCTGGTGTTTTTACATGAGTGGAACGTGTGCTTTTATTTAAAAGGCAGCTCTGGAGGCGGTTGGAGGATGGATGGCAGCTAACAGATTGAGGTTGAATCCTGACAAGACAGAAGTACTGTTTTTGGGGGACAGGAGTGTGAAGGACTCCCTGGTCCTGAATGGGGTAACCGTGTCCCTGAAGGACCAGGTGCGCAGCTTGGGAGTCATTTTGGACTCACAGCTGTCCATGGAGGCGCAGGTCAATTCTGTGTCCAGGGTGGCTGTCTACTAGCTCCATCTGGTACTCAGGCTGAGACCCTACCTGCCCGCAGACTGTCTCGCCAGAGTGGTGCATGCTCTAGTTATCTCCCGCTTGGACTACTGCAATGCGCTCTATGTGGGGCTACCTTTGAAGGTGACCCGGAAACTGCAACTAATCCAGAATGCGGCAGCTGGACTGGTGACTGGGAGCGGCCACTGAGACCATATAACACCGGTCTTGAAAGAACTACACTGGCCCGCCCATTTCCGAGCACAATTCAAAGTGTTGGTGCTGACCTTTAAAGCCCTAAACGGCCTCGGTCCAGTATACCTGAAGGAGCGTCTCCACCTCCATCGTTCTGCCCAGACACTGAGATCCAGCTCCGAGGGCCTTCTGGTGGTTCCCTCGCTCAGAGAAGCCAAGTTACAGGGAACCAGGCAGAGGGCCTTCTCGGTAGTGGCACCCGCCCTGTGGAACGCCCTCCCACCAGATGTCAAAGAGGGGAAAAACTACCAAACTTTTAGAAGGCATCTGAAGACAGCCCTGTTTAGGGCTTTTAGAAGCTTTTAATGTTTAATAGATTATTGTATTTTAGTGTTCTGTTGGAAGCCGCCCAGAGTGGCTGGGGAAACCCAGCCAGATGGGCGGGGTATAAATAAATTATTATTATTATTAGTGCGGCATAGGAATGCGTTCATTATTTCCCTCAAAAAAATATAGTCCGGTCCCCCCACAAGGTCTGAGGGACAGTAGACCGGCCCCCTGCTGAAAAAGTTTGCTGACCCCTGTCTTGGTGGGGCAATGGAGGTGTTTCACATGGGTGGGGGGAGGCAGGAGGGCTGCAGGGAGGGGGTTGTTAGGGATATGCCTGGGAGGAAATTTAGGTGGGGTTGTTGTTGGGGAGCATAGCAGTGAGCGTGCCCATGCTTGGTCCTTTCGTCTTGGCCCCCTATCCTGCCCCATATGTCTACTTCCTTCCCTCCTATTGATGGCTGACAATTCAGCACTCAATAGCCAAACTTCCCTGCCCTTCCTACCTTCCTCAGTGGGCTAGAGCATGGTGCTGATGATGCCAAGGTTGCAGGATCAGTCCCCATCTGGGACAGCTGCATATTTCAGCATTTCAGGACTAGGTGACCATGTTATAAGGGGGGAAAACCCTGCTCTTTTCCCCTTATCGGGTATCCAAGAGCCCAGATAGAGTCCTTAAGTGGGTTCCCTATTGGTAGGAGAAAATAACAGAGGCCAACCAGAGAATATTGAGAAGCAAAGCGTCTAGTAAGCCTGATCTTTATTCAACTGTTGCAACAGGGTCCCCCCTCACCACACGCAGAAGGGAGGAGGAACCCAGAACAATGGTACATAAACCCTTATAGACTTTTGAAATTGCCCACCCTGGAGCCCAAGGTAAAGGTAAAGGGACCCCTGACCATTAGGTCCAGTCCTGGCCGACTCTGGGGTTGCAGCGCTCATCTTGCTTTATTGGCTGAGGGAGCCAGCATACAGCTTCTGGGTCATGTGGCCAGCAGGACTAAGCTGCTTCTGGCAAACCAGAGCAGCGCACGGGAACGCCGTTTACCTTCCCCTCGGAGCGGTACCTATTTATCTACTTGCACTTTGAGGTGCTCTCGAACTGCCAGGTTGGCAGGAGCAGGGACCGAGCAACAGGAGCTCACCCCGTCGCGGGGATTCAAACCGCCGACCTTCTGATCGGCAAGCCCTAGGCTCTGTGGTTTAACCCACAGCGCCACCCGCGTCTCATTAAACCCTTATATAGACTTTTGAAATTGCCCACCCTGGAGCCCAAGACCACTCCCCCAAAACATCATATATGCATCACAGAAGGGGATGGTTTACATCAGAAATACATCACAAGAGGCTGTCTCCAGCAGAAAACCTGTTTGCCAGGATATCTGTTAATGGTCACTGATTGCTTTACCTGAGCAGCCTGGCCTTTCCTTTGCGATGATAAATACTTTTAATTCCTGAATCCAGTTCACAGGCTCACCCTATTCATACACAAATATGTCCTTAAGACAGGTAAGCAAAAGACAAGAGAGAGGCTTTCTCATTTCCTTCCTCCTTGCAGAGAAATATTTGAGGTCAATTTCAGAAACTCAAAGTGACTTCAGGATTGCTCTCCTGTACTATTTCAGGCATGTGGTTTATATACTTATGTATGTGTTTGCCTTGTACATTTATGAATGTTTATTGTATATTTGGGACCTTAAAGTAGAGGTAAAGGGACCCCTGACCATTAGGTCCAGTCGCGGACGACTCTGGGGTTGCGGCGCTCATCTTGCTTTACAGGCCAAGGGAGCCGGCGTACAGCTTCCGGGTCATGTGGCCAGCATGTCTAAGCCGCCTCTGGCGAAGCAGAGCAGCGCACAGAAACGCCGTTTACCTTCCTGCTGGAGTAGTACCTATTTATCTACTTGCACTTTGACGTGCTTTCGAACTGCTAGCTTGGCAGGAGCGGGGACCGAGCAACGGGAGCTCACCCCGTGGTGGGGATTCAAACCGCCGACCTTCTGATCGGCAAGCCCTAGGCTCTGTGGTTTAACCCACAGCGCCACCTGCGTCCCACTTGGGACCTTAGAATTCTTATAACAGGGGAAGGGGGGAGGAGGGCTTTGGGTTTTGAGGTGGTCTTCCACTAACTTTTCCTCAGAGAATATCCGGTGGCATTAATAGGCCTCCGAAGAACCCTGCTTTCCCATTTCCTTCCTCTCTATAGAGAAATATTTGAGGACAATTTGGGAGAGTCAAAATGACTTCAGGATGCGTCTCCTGTACTATTTCAGGCACGTGGTTTATATCCTTATGTGTGTGTTTGCCTTGTAAATTTATGAACATATGATTTATATATTTGAGATTTATAAATTCTTACAACAACCCTCAGGGTCCCTTCCAACTCTACAATTCTATGCTTCTATTATTCCTTCATCAGCTGCCTCAATAATCAAACCTCTCCATCCTTCCTTCCAAATTTCTGTGTCCTTCCTTTTCTGTTGCTCTTAGTTGGGCACTAGAATTTTCAATAACAAAACTGGTTTTTCTTCTCTTCTCTTCTCTTCTCTTCTCTTCTCTTCTCTTCTCTTCTCTTCTCTTCTCTTCTCTTCTCTGCAGACCTTTCATCACCTCCTCCTGTCGGGCTCCCTCCCCCTGCAAGTATGACGGGTGCAGAGACCCCTGAGGACGACTCTCTGCTCAGTAAGTGGCTAGTCCCTAACCCACTGTTATAGGAAAAACTGCTCCTTTTCCCTTATGGGGTATCCAAGAGCCCGTATAGAGTCCTTCTGTGGGTTCCCCATCGGTAGGAGAAAATAACAGAGGCCAGCCAGAGAATATTGAGAAGCAAAGCGGCTAGTAAGCCTGATCTTTATCCAACTGTTGCAACAGGGTCTTCACTCACCACATACAGGAGGGAGGAGGAACCCAGAACAATGGTGTGCAAGCCCTTATATAGACTTTTGAAGTTGCCCACCTTGTAGCCAGAAACCACCCCCCAAAACATCATACATACATCACAGAAGGGGGTGGTCTACAGCAGAAATACATCACAAGAGGCAGTTTCCAGCAGAAATCCTAGGATACCTGATAATGGTCACTGATTGCTTTACCTGGGCAGCCTGACCATTCTTTTGTGATGGTAAATACCTGAATTCCTGAATTCAGGTCACAGGCTCACCCTCTTCATACACAAATAACGCCCTTAAGACAGGTTAAGTAAAAGTCAATGCCATTTCCTTCCTCCTTTCAGAGAAATATTTGAGGACAATTTGGGAGAGTCAAAATGGTTTGGGAGAGTCAAAATGGCTTTGGGATTGTTCTCCTGTACTATTTCAGACACGTGGTTTATATACTTATGCATGTGTTTGCCTTGTACATTTATGAAGGTTTATTTAATGTTCTTATAACACCACCCAGCATGGGTCATTGCAGCCTGCATGTGAAGAAAGCCAGAGGCTATGCTGCCAGGAGGGGGCTGAGTTGGGGTGCCCTGCTGTGCCCCCCCAAAGCCATTGTTATGGTCAGAAGAAAGCTGTTTTTTTGGTGTGGGGGGCAATGGAATAATTAGCTGCCTGTTGGAAATTGTCTGGCAGGGAGAGGGGTGTCGTGGAGCGAGGGCAATGGCGCTCAGTGGTTAGAGCGCCTGCTTTGCAGGTTCAGCTCAGGGCGGCGTCACCAGGTAGTGCTGGAAATCTCCCTGCAGAGCTGCTGCCAGTCAGAGTCAACATTATTGAGCTAGGTGGACCGATGGTCTGACTCGGTCGACGAAGACAGCTTCCCGTGATTCTATCCGAGAACAAGTTGGGTGCCCAGGAATTTTTGGGTGGGCGTTTAAGGAGTGCCTTGTGATGATCCCATGGGCGATATCTCTACCCCTGGACTTTTGCAAGGAGGGAAGGGGAGGTTTGGCCAGCCAAACTGACTCAGCCAACAGGAAGAAGCCCGCAGACCTCTCTCTCTCTCTCTCTCTTTTATTGTTCTCCTTCTGCGACTCAAAGTGATTTTCCAGCTCACCCGCCCCAGGGAGCGAGAGGCGAGGCACTGAGCGCAGTGCTCCTTAAAAGGAATCAAAGACTTGGGGCTGATTTTTACACGACTGGAGCAACTGCAGGGCCGAGGGGGGGGGGGTGACAGTTGCCAAGCCTTTACAGGGTGCAGGCGGATAAATCTGCCTGGATATTTGCCTGGATTTTTCTGGTCCTCTGCTCCGCTACCCCCACCCTGCTGCCTTTGCCAGGCCTGTTCCCTCTCTTTAAGAGCCTGGCGGCCGGATCAGGCCAAAAAACCTCATCTGGCCCAAGCGGCCGGTTCTCAGCGTGGCCAAGCAGATGCTCCAACAGGCAGCAGCCCCAGGGTGCAGCAGCAGCACCCTCCTTGCTTGTGAGTCACAGGGATTTGGAGGTAGACTGCGCCTGCATCTGGAGGCTCCATCGGTTGAGCGTAGTGAAGCTAAGGAGCGGTGAAGGGCCTGGTGGATCAGGCCAGTGTGCCCCATCTAGTCCACAGAGTCCTGCTCTCACCAGATGCCCATTGTGGGAAGCCCGCATGCAGGACCCGGGTGCGAAAGAAGCTAGAATCCCCGTGATTCCCAGAAACAGGCATTCTGAAGTATTACTGCTCCTGATTGTGGAGCCTTTCCGCTTAAAACCCTTCCTTTGTTTAGAAGGGGGCTGCCCCCTCACCCCACCTTCTATGGGTCTGCTTGTAACTCCTTTTGCAACTCCTTTCCAGGAGTTGGGGCCAAGATGGCTTCTCCTCGCAAGCCCACATCTGGCTCCCCAGATGTGCCCCAGGCCATCTCCCAGGCCTTGTCCCAAACAAGTGAGGCTGTGGCAGGAGATTCAGCCTTGACGTTGTTCCTGGGGCAGCAGGCTTGCCCCAGGCCGCTGTCTCATCCCTTGCCCTGTTCAGAGGGGGCCACAACCCCCAAAATGCTTCTTTGTCTCTGAGAGCCAGTGTTGCATAGTGGTTTCATCATCGGGCTTGGATTCAAATCCCTCCACTCGGCCAGGAAGTTCACTGGGTGTGACCTTGGGGGCCAGCGCCCCTGCCTCTCAGCCTGACCTACCTCACAGGGCTGTTGTGGGGATTGAAATGCGGAAGGGGGAGAACAGTGGGATATGAATGTCGTGAAACAGAAAGAGATAAAGGCTGCCTGACCATTCCCGGACAATAGCTGTGCCCTAGCAGAGAGGGAACTGCACTCTACATGCGCTCAGAGGAAGCACTTTCCTCTGCTGTTTTGCTCCCACCTTCCAGAGCTGAGTTTCCAGCACTTAAAATAATAATAATAATAATAATAATAATAATAATAATAATAATAATAATCTTTTATCAATAATAATAATAATAATAATAATAATAATAATAATAATACAGTGGTACCTCGGGTTACATACACTTCAGGTTACATATGCTTCAGGTTACAGACTCCGCTAACCCAGAAATAGTACCTCGGGTTAAGAACTTTGCTTCAGGATGAGAACAGAAATCGCGTGGCGGCAACGGGAGGCCCCATTAGCTAAAGTGGTGCTTCAGGTTAAGAACAGTTTCAGGTTAAGAACAGACCTCCGGAACGAATTAAGTACATAACCAGAGGTACCACTGTAATAATAATAATAAATTTTATTTATATCCTGCCTTCCCCAGCCGAAGCCGGGCTCAGAGCGGCCAACAACAATAAAAGTAACACAGCATTCTAGAATCAATTCATTCTAGAATCAATTCAAAATCGAATTAATGGCAACCGTTGGGCTGGAGTTCTGGGAGGATTACCGAAGGAGGGGGTCAGGCTGTGCCTTGGCCAAAGGCCTGGTGGAACAGCTCTGTCTTGCAGGCCCTGCGGAAAGATGTCAAGTCCCACAGGGCCCTAGTCTCTTGTGACAGAGCGTCCCACCAGATCGGGGCCACAGCCGAGAAAGCCCTGAGCTTCAAAGGGCTGCATTAATCCTTGGGGTGATACTAACCCCAGAGGCAACAATCTGGGTCACCCCCCCAAAAAAATGTTGCAGAACCTGGCATGAAAGATTTGCATGTGGCTGTGGCAAGGAAGAGAGTAAGGCAATGGGTTTTTTTTGGGGGGGGGGTGAGAGAACCACCCCTTTCCATTTCCTCCTCCCAAACATTCATCCCCCTTAAGAAAAAAATACTGTTAGGGCATTAGAAAGGGCTGTTTGAATCCATGGGCATGGCACATTCTTTGGGGGTGACTCTGCAGGCAGGGAGGAGCGGGCAGCTCCTGCCAGGTCATGGGGGCACAGTGGCACATGGGGCATCTGAATGGGGCCTTTGTATGGGTCGGACAACGGGTACCCCTGTTTGCCCGGGCTGCATTGGAGTGGGATACAGGCACCCTGGTATTCCTTCCTTGGGTTGCTGTCCTGGGAGTTGGAGAAGGAGGGCTAATGCAATTCTGGGCTGCATCCACAGAGGTCTAGTGTCCAGACCAAGGGAAGTAATACCTTATTGGCCCGGATATAAGCCGCACCCACAAATAAGCTGCACCTTTAAAATTCGGGGGGGGGGGGGAGAAAAAAAGACAATACAGTGGTACCTCGGGTTAATAACTTAATTTGTTCTGGAGGTCCGTTCTTAACCTGAAGCTATTCTTAACCTGAAGCACCACTTTAGCTAATGGGGCCTGCTGCCGCCGCCGTGCCACTGCCACACAATTTCTGTTCTCATCCTGAAGCAGAAAGGCAGCATGGCATGGCAGATGAAGACCTTGGAGAGACCTGAGTTCAAATCCCCCAACTCAGCCATGAAGCTCCCTGGGTGATGTCGGGCCAGAGTCACTTCTCTCTCAGCCTAACCTACTTCACAGGGCTGTTGTGAGAGAAAAACAGGGAGAGGGAGAATCATGTAGGCCGCCTTGAGCTCACTGGAGGAAAAAAGTGGGACAGAAATATAATCAATAACAGTGGATCTGTTGAAAACAATACAGCAGCTGGGAAACCCAGCCAGATGGACGGTGTATACATATATTATTATTATTATTAGTAGTAGTAGTAGTCTCAGGGTTCCTGTTTTGACTCACTGCCTAGCCTTGGTCACATCACCTGCCTCTTCCTAGATGGCCACCTGTCATGAATTCTTTAGTAGAGATTTGGACTAGATCACCCTTGGTGTCCTCTTGATTCTACAATTCCCTGCTCTTTGTCCTACCCCAGGGCTGCTCTGCAGCCAGACAGAAGACCAGCCGGGCAGTGTCCTATCCCCCCATTGACAAAGTGCAGTTAAGGGGCCCGGTTAACTGGAGTTAAGATGATCATGTCTCAAGAGCGGGGCCTTTTCTGCAGCGGCTCCATGGCGATGAAACGCACTCTGCTCAGAAACAGGCCTCTGATCTCCCCAGATCTCCTGCTGCAGGCAGTGAAAAATGTGTGTTTAGGGACAAGGACAAGCAG
Organism: Podarcis liolepis; assembly: GCF_965112155.1. Lineage (NCBI taxonomy): Eukaryota > Metazoa > Chordata > Lepidosauria > Squamata > Lacertidae > Podarcis > Podarcis liolepis. The sequence goes on along the minus strand of NC_139561.1, from coordinate 11,619,115 downwards.
ACAACTTTGCCTAGCTTACAATACACTGTTTAAAACAATTGTAATTTAATTTGCTTTGTATTTGTGTGTGTATGTGTGTGTGTTTTAAAGGTGGCTTAGAAATATTGCAAACAAGTAAAGGAGTACATTTTAAAATTAGCCAAACAGCCTTGCAATGAGCTAGTGGCTCTGGGAGCCCATCTCAGTGCCAGACTCAGCAGAATTGGCCCTCTTTCTTCTTCGCCTGGGAAGTCAGAGCAGCAAACACCTTGAATTCTGCAGAGGCTGGAAGCCAAGGGGCCAGTCACTACCCTGGCAGTAATTCCTGCACTGCAGCGGGTTGGACTAGATGACCCTTGGGTCCCTCTTCTAAATCTGTGATTCTTCAATTCCCTGCTCTTTGCTCTTTTTATAACTCTGTCCTGCCTCAGGGCTGCTTTGCAGCCAGACACAAGACCAGCCGGGCGGTGTCCTATCTCCCCCATTCAAAAAGTGCAGTTAAGGGCCCCAGTTAACTGCCTCGGATGAAAGGTAGCAGCCAAGCAGAGCTGCCTCTCGCCCCCGTTCCGTTTCCCTGCAGGGAAAGCGCCTGATGCAGACGCGGCTCTCGCTGCAGAGGCACCTGGAGCCCCGAAAACGTTGCTGTCGCACACCCTTCCGTCGCTTGGCCCGCCTCGCAGCTGTGCCTGGGAGCTGCCGCTGGACAGTGCTCCTGGCAGGCAGCCTGTGTGAAATCTGGGGGTGGCGAGGCTGATATCCAGGGCCTTTTTGTCTCTCTTTCCCTCCCCTTCACGGACTTCCACCTCATCTCCCCATCTCGGAAGGAGGGGTCTGCTGAGGCCTTGCATGCCTGTGTGGGGGCAGGGAGGCATGTCTCATGAAAGCTATCGCCTGGGTGGGGTGGCATATTTGGTGCCTTTCATTTGAGAGACACACACACACACACATTCTCTGGCAAGAGTTCCCTTGCGCTACAGTTAGGGCTTTGAAATCCTTCGCACTCGCATCTCCGGCAGCTTCCATTTTGCAGGAAGTCGGCGACATGTTCTTTCCGGGGTTCCGGCAACTAGGCCCTCACTTGTCTTCATTGCCCCTTGCTTGCTTCCATTACCCCACTGCCTTCCTCTGATGCAGAGCAGGGAACAATGTGGCCCTTCAGATGTTCTTGGACTCAAATTGTCTCTTACTGTTGGCCATGTTGGCTAATGGGAGCTGGCGTCCCGACAGTGCCAGAGGTTCCCACTCTGTGAACTTCTACTTCTTCTTCTTCTTCTTCTTCTTCTTCTTCTTCTTCTTCCTCTTCCTCTTCCTCTTCCTCCTCCTCCTCCTCCTCCTCCTCCTCTTCCTCCTCCTCCTCCTCCTTCTCCTTCTTCTTCAGCGATCCCTCGTAGCCAAGTAAGATTGTCTTCCATAAACACGGTCTTAACAGTGAGTCCATAAGTGACTGTGGAGGCCAATTCTGGATCCACACGTCCTTCCACAGTGGGGGCATAGGTTTCCGGGCGGAAGTTGATCACAATGAGGGTTTGCCAAGCGTGCCTTCCTCTTAGCACGTTTCTCCCTTGCATCCTGAGCATAGCTGTCGACCTTCCCTTTTTTTGCGGGAAATTCCCTTATTCCAGCGCCGTTTCCCGCTGCTTCCCGCTGCTATCCCGGATTATTAGATATCCTATAGACCAGTGTTTCCCAACCGGTGTTCCGCGGCACACTAGTGTGCCGTGAGACACCGGCTGGTGTGCCGTGGGAGGGAGGCGGGCGAGTCGGGCGGCGAGAGGCGGCGGCGGCGAGGATCCGCGTCGAGCCGGGGGCGGCTCCGCGGTGCTGGTGCCGAGCGGCGGGGCAGCGCGCGCAAAAGGGAGGAGCGCGAGACAGCGGAGGAGGAGGAGGCCGGCATGTCCGGGCAGCAGCAGCAACAGCAGCAGCAGCAACTCCCGGCGACGGCTCCTCCTCCGCCCGCTATCGCCGCCACCACCACAACAGCCGCCGCCGCCTCAGCTGCCGCCGTCCCTCAGTCCCTCGCTCTGCTGCCTCCTCCCACCCCGGCAAGGGGAAGGGAAAAAACTTTCACTTTTGTGCGTCCCTCCCGGCGTGGCGCTGCGCGCTGACGTCACGGGGCGGGGCTTTAATGGTGGTGTGCCGCGAGATTTTTTCCCGGTAAACAGGTGTGCCGTTGCCCAAAAACGTTTGGGAAACACTGCTATAGACTGTCCCCGGGACAGGTGAGGCTGCTGATCCCTTATTTTCAAATCTGAAAGTTGACAGCTATGGTCCTGAGTTTGAGCGTCTTCAAAGCCCATGACACCTTTGGTAAACACTGTTCCCCAATTGGAGCGCTCGCAGGCCAGTGTTTCCCAGTTGTTGGCGTTTATACTACATTTTTAAAGATTTGCCTTGAGAGAATCTCTGTGAACTAGGCCATCATTTGCCTTCACTGCCCCTCTCTACCTCCATCATTGGGCTTCACTGTCTCCAATGCTGCCTTGCAGTAAAGAAACTTTCGACACACACGAGAATTCTCATTAGTATCTGTCGTTGTGAGTGTTTAGGTAAGAGAAGGCTATCTTCTGTATTAAGTCACTAACGGGACCAACAATCTCCTAACTATCTCCTTTCCATCATCTCTCCCCTCTAGTCTATTTCCGGGCCCTGGTGAATTTCACAAAGTCCATCGACTACAGCTCCCGCCTGGATGATGTCAACTCAGAGGAGTTCCAGGATGTCTCCAAAGCGGTGGTGGACACGGTAAGGCCTGATTCTGTCCCATTTCCACAAAGGAGCTGTCCCAAGGGGACAGAGATCAAGACCCTTTGGACAGTCTTATCCTCCTCTAATTTTATACCCCTGTGCGTTTGGATCAAAATAAGCACCTACTCCCATAAGATTCCCTTGAACTCAATGTTTTAACATCTGCTAGGGTATCCCTGTTCCATGTTCCACCCTCCTTGGAGTTAAGATGATAATGTATCAGGAGCAGGGCCTTTTCTGCAGTGGCTCCATGGTGATGAAACGCACACGCCTCTGATCTCCCCAGATCTCCTGTTGCAGGCAGTGAAAATGTGTGTTTGGGGACAAGCAGACAGCTTTGCATAGCTTTCAGTGCATCGTTTAACACAAGCTTCCTCAACCTCGTCCCTCCAGATGTTTTGAGACTACAATTCCCATCACCCCACTGGTCCTGCTAGCTAGGGATCTTGGGAGTGGTAGGCTTAAAACAGCGGTTCTTAACCTGTGGGTCCCCAGATGCTGTTGGACTACAACTCCCATCATCCCTGAGCTCTGGCCTTGCTAGCTAGGGGTGATGGGAGTTGTAGTTCAACAACATCTGGGGACCCACAGGTTGAGAAAGGCTGGCTTAAAACATCTGGAGGGCCGAGGTTGAGGAAGCCTGGTTTAACACAATTGTAATTTAATTTGCTTTGTATTTTTTTGGTTTGTGTTTTAAAGGTGGCTTAGAAATATTGCAGATAAGTAAATGAGTACATTTTAAAATTAGCCAAAGAGCCTTGCGAGGAGCTAGCGGGTCTGGGGGCCCCTCTCAGTACCAGATGCAGCAGAATTGGCCCTCTTCCTTATCCCCCGAAAGGTCAGAGCAGCAAACACCTTGAATGCTGCAGAATGGCAGGGATTCCTGCATTTCAGGGGATTGGACTAAGCGACCATTTGGGCCCCTTCCAACTGTGCAATTCTACGAGGCTGATGCAATTTTCTCTCCGCAGCTGGAGTCTGAATACTACAAGATCCCCGGAGAGCAGGTGGTTAGCGTGGTCTTCATCAAGTGAGTCCAGGGGTTGGTTTCCATGTCCAGGGTGCCACGGAGGCAGGATTTAACCCCCGCCTTTGCTGTTTACTTTTAAGGAGCTTGCATTGCAGGCCAAAGCTCTTAACCGGGTGATGTGAGATTGTGGGAGCAAGCAGAGTGTAGGAGAAAGACCAAGAAGCCCCACCAAGAATGGCCCAAATCCTTAGAAAAAGGATGGGGGACACCTGGGCTGTTGCAGAACTACAACTCCCATCTGTACACCTGCTAGTGGCCAGGGCTGGATGGAGCTGGAGTCTAGCAACACCCAGAAGGCTGCCATCCCAGAACTAGACTGTCACTTGCCTTCACTGCCCCCAGCTGCCTCCATCACAATCTTGCTTTGTTTTAGAAGAGGGAAAGGGAATGTGTGGCCCTCAAGACATTGCTGGGCTCCAGATGATGTTGGATTCGAACTCACATCCTTCCTGACCGTTGACCATGCTGGCTAGTGATTGCTGAAGTGCCAACAACAACAACAACAACAACAATTTATTATTTGTACCCCGCCCATCTGGCTGGGCTTCCCCAGGCACTCTGGGCAGCTTCCAACAAAGATTAAAAATACATTAAAATGTCACACATTAAAAACTTCCCTGAACAGGGCTACCTTCAGATGTCATTTAAAGAGAAGATAGCTGCTTATTTCCTTCACATCTGAAGGAAGGGCGTTCCACAGGGCGGGCGCCTCTACCGAAAAGGCCCTCTGTCTGGTTCCCTGTAGCTTTGCTTCTCGCAGTGAGGGAACCGCCAGAAGACCCTCAGAGCTGGAGCTCAGCATCCGGGCAGAACGATGGGGGTGGAGACGCTCCTTCAGATATACTGGGCCGAGGCCGTTTAGGGCTTTAGCACCAACACTTTGAATTGTGCTCGGAAACTGGGAGCCAATGTAAGTCTCTCAGGAACTGTGCTATATGGTCTCGGCAGCTGCCCCCGTCACCAGTCTAACTGCCGCATTCTGGATTAGTTGTAGTTTCTGGGTCACCTTCAAAGGTAGCCCCACGCAGAGTGCTGTGCAGTAGTCCAAGCGGACAACATTTGAAGGCTACAGGTTTCCCATCACTGAAGTAGACTATAACTTGCATTCAGTGCCTCTGGCTACCTCCAATCAACCTCCTTTTAATGCACGGACAGGGAACCTGTAGCTGTCCTTGGACTCAGCCTCCCACCCTCAGCCCTGACCACTAGGCATGCTGGCCGGGGCTGGTGAAAGGCAAAGTTTTTCCAGCATCTGAAGGATCACCTCTTTCCCAGCCTTGCTTTAGAGAAGACCTTGTCCCAATGTTGACGAGATGACGAGATCCAGAAACTTGTTTCCCCTCTCCTGTTTGTTTCTTTTAATCAACAGCTGCAAATTGAGATATTTTAGAGGTTGAGGGAAATTCTTTCACATGTGGTGGACTTGTAAAAGGGTAAAAGAGTATTGGGAAATGATCCGTAATGAATTGGAAAAAAATGTTTTAAAAGTACTTTTCCAAAAAAAAAACCAAAAAAAAAAACAGAGTCCATTTTCTTGGGGATACATTCAGACTGAAATTCCCAGGTGTCAAAAAAGGTTATTTATGTATGCCACTACTGCAGCCCAAAAATGTTAGCCCAAAAATGGAAAACGAGCGAGGTCCCAACCGAAGAAGAATGGCAACTTAAGCTGCCGGAATATGTGCAGCTTGCAGACTTAACATAACTTAACTTAAGAGAACAAGAAGAACATATGTTTAGATAAGATTGAAAAACGTGTATTGAATATATGGGAAATAATTCTGTACAGCTGAAAACGTTGGCAGCATTAAGATTAATTCAGTGTAAATAAGTTTTGATGGATGTAATAATGGTTTAGTTTTTGTAAAACATGCAGGGATTTATGATATGCAAAATGAACCATGGAAAGAGAAGAAGGGAAGTCATTAATATTTTAAGGATGCTTAAATGAGTATTCTAAATTGTAAAACAGAAAATTTAATGAAAAATTATACAAAAGAGAGAGAGAGAGAGATTTTAGGACAGTGGTTCCCAAACTTGGGTCTCCAGCTGGTTTTGGACTACAACTCCCATCATCCCTAAATCAGTCCCCAAAGCAGCTTGAGAGCCAGGTTTGGGAAACACTGTTTTAGGATCTGAACAGCACAATCCCTGGAAAGGAAGAGTCAGGTGGGAGGTGGGAATTGGACCCTGTCTCCAGACTCAGGTTTTACCCCCTTCAGCACATGATGGGTCCGTGAATTGTGCCCACACACCTCCTTTCCCCCCCAGAGAGATTGACGGCTACATCTTCGTGGAGCTGGACGTGGGCTCCGAAAGGAACGTGGACGAGGACCAGATCCGCCAGGTTCTTTTCTCGGTCATTGAGAGCGGCTCCATCGCCTCCTACGTCACCTCCACGTGGGGTTTCCAGTTCCGCCGCTTGGGAGCAGGTGAACCAGACTGGAACCTATATGTGGGTTAGGATGGGGTGGAGTTTATTGTGGAAATGGGTGCCCCCCCGTCCCATTCACCATTAACTGTCCATTTGCTTTCAGCCCAAACCCCGCCTCCCCCCATTAAAATGGAGCCCCCAGGTGAGTGTGGCGTCAGAGGGGTGCAATGGGACCTGGAGGCTTCTGTCCCGGGGGCAGAATAGGGTCAGGGAGCCCCTTTCTCGCCAGGCACCTCCCCTCTCAGTTCGAGGGAAGGTGGGTCAACCCGGGGCCCCCAGATGTTGTTGGACTACGATTCCCAACATCCTCAGCCAATGTAGGCAATTGTCAGGGTTGGTGGCTGTCCAAGAACAAATGGAGACCCCTAGTTGAAGTGCACTGGTCTTTGTGGTTGGGGGAGAAATTCGCATTCAGTTCACTTTAGAAGGGAGAGCCCTTCAAATTCACACTTCGTGAAACACAAACTGAAACATAGTCATCCTTGCAAGCTGGCACTTGTCAAATTTCAGGACACCGTTTTCCAAACAAGCGATGTGTGCAAAAAAGTATATATTGTGCGGGGGGCGGGGGCGTGAAATATGAGCGAAATAACATGCCCCAAATGCATGATACTAGAGAAAATCCCTTGCAGAACAGTGTCAGAAACACTATTCAAAAATGAGTTTGCTGAGAGAAGTTTGCACTAAAGTGATGATCGGTTTTCACGAGTGTTGTTTCTCCCTTGCTGCCAGCCAAAATTGCAAATTGCTGTGGAAATGCGGAGAAACCGATTAAAAAAATAATAATCTTCAATTAAAGAGAACCATAAAACAAATATAAAACAGATCAGAAACAAAAGCAGCTATCGTAGCAACAGTCAAAATACAAAAAAGCAGGAGATCTAAAACCAGTTCAAATCCTGAAACTGAATTTAAGATAGGAAAGGAGAGAAACTGGGTTGAAATGGACGAATTTACCCATCCCTAATGATCACCCCCCTCCCAGGAACCGTCACCCTCCCCCCTTTGGCTCCTCCTCAGCACCTCCTTGGAATCCCGTATGGAAGAAAACATCCGAGATTGTTCTTGCAGCTGCAGGGCTCACGTTTCACCATCTGTGAGGTCTGGCCAGAGTGATCTTTGCAGATTGTAAGAGGGAGGTTTCGGAGCAACCCTATGCTCTCCACACAGAGAGAGCACACACTTCTCTTGCTCAGCTATATAGCAGGAGAGGCCGCCTCCATAGCGACATATTTCCACCACGGCTGTGCTAGCGGTGCTTCCGAGTGCCGGTCGCTCGAAACTGCCGGAGGGAAGAGCTGCTACTGCAATCTCAATTCCGGTTTTGCGGTTTCCCATAATCTCATCCCACTTTTAATTTGCACACCGCCTTTCTATATTAACATTCGCAAGGCGGTTTGCAAGCTTGAGGAATCAGCAAGGATTGCACACCTTCTGACAACCTGCTCCAATACCCAAAACATGTCATAATAAAAATAGAACAACAATCCATTAAAATATACAGTGGTACCTTGGTTCTTGAACCAAGTTTCTTGACCCGTTTTGGAACGCGAATGCCAAAAACCCGCAAGTAAATGCTTCCGTTTTCGAATGCACCTCAGAAATCAAACGGCTTCTGCTGCATGTTGTTCCATTTTCTCAATTGAATTTGCAGATAGCCCTGTTTGCGCCTCGGTTTTCGAACGTTTCGAAACTCGGAACGGTTTTCCGGAACAGATTACGTTCGAGAACCGAGGTACCACTGTAACAGCACACTGTAAAATTAAATATCAGCACATAATAATGAAGCAGAAATTCGTTCTTAGCAATTGCAATAGATAATTTCTAAACTATAATCAACAAAAAATAACGGCAAGTCACAGGGCATAAAATAGCACAATACAAATTGAGAAACAAAGACACACAAAATTATTTTTCAGAAATATATACCTGAACTCCTTCCCCCCCCCCAGGTGCTTCTGCTGTTCCTAAAGTCATGGTCTGGGAAATGCTCCCAGGACTGGAGGAGGCGGGCCGAGGCAGGTGGCACAAGTCATTGCCTGGTGGCCAGCACAAAGTCTCTCTCACCTGGCATCTGTTTGGCCACTTTGGGGACAGGTTGCAGGACTTGATGGGCAGAACCTCATTCAGCACGCTCGTCTTATACGCTTGTTGTTGTTTAGTCATTTAGTCGTGTCCAACTCTTCGTGAACCCATGGACCAGAGCATGCCAGGCCCTCCTGTCTTCCACTACCTCCCGCAGTTTGGTCAAACTCATGCTGGTAGCTTCGAGAACACTATCCAACCATTTCGTCCTCTGTCGTCCCCTTCTCCTTGTGCCCTCCATATTTCCCAACACCAGGGTCTTTTCCAGGGAGTCTTCTCTTCTCATGAGGTGGCCAAAGTATTGGAGCCTCAGCTTCAGGATCTGTCCTTCCAGTGAGCACTCAGGGCTGATTTCCTTCAGAATGGATCGGTTTGATCTTCTTGCAGTCCATGGGACTCTCAAGAGTCTCCTCCAGCACCAGAATTCAAAAGCATCAATTCTTTGGTGATCAGCCTTCTTGATGGTCCAGCTCTCACTTCCATACATCACCACTGGGAAAACCATAGCTTAGGTTCAGCTAAACAACCTCCCTATTGCGTCTCCTGAACACACTGCCACTAAAGTTGCAACGGGCAACCCTGGATCTCTAGTGGGAGAAAAACATCTCTGAGCTGTGCATGGATCGGCAGAGCTACCTGCCTGTTGCACAGCCCTTTTCGAGGGGTGGGGTGGCCTCCAGGTCCCTTTGCGCTCGCCTGCTTGTGTTGTGCCGTGTGTTTCTCTGCCAGTGTGAGTGATGGACACCCCTGGTTCCTCCCTTGGGATCTGTGAATCATGCCCGAAGGAACACAGGCCTCTCCCTCCAGCTGGGCTGTGGCACGCAAGGGCAGGGACTGGCATGTTGCTTCCTGATGCCCGCCCCACCGGGCAGAGTGCAGTGCCTGGTTTACAGCAGCGTGGCATGGTTGGGAAATGGCCGCAAGTCAGCGGGCAGAGCCCCTGCTTGGCATGCAGAAGGTCCCAGTTCCAGTCTCCAGGAATGTATCTCAGTAGGCTGGGGGGAAATTCTCTGCCTGAAACTCTGCTGAGCCATTGCTGCCAATTATTATTATTATTATTATTATTATTATTATTATTATTATTATTATATTTTATTTATATCCCACCCATCTGGCCACTCTGGGCGGCTCCCAACAGGATATTAAAAACATGATAAAACATCAAACATTAAAAACTTCCCTAAACAGGGCTGCTTTCAGATGTCTTCTAAAAGTCAGGTAGTTGTTTATTTCCTTGACATCTGACGGGAGGGCATTCCACACTGAGAAGTCCCTCTGTCTGGTTCCCTGTAACCTCACTTCTCGCAAGGAGGGAACCGCCAGAAGGCCCTCGGCGCTGGACCTCAGTGTCTGGGCTGAACGATGGGGGTGGAGACGCTCCTTCAGGTATACTGAACCAAGGCTGTTTAGGGCTTTAAAGGTCAGCACTGACACTTTGAATTGTGCTCCGAAATGTACTGGGAGCCAATGTAGGTCTTTCAGGACTGGTGTTATGTGGTTTTGGCGCCCACTCCCAGTCACCAGTCTAACTGCCGCATTCTTGATTAGTTGTAGTTTCTGGGTACCCTTCAAAGGTAGCCCCACATAGAGTGCATTGCAGTAGTCCAAGCGGGAGATGATCAGAGCATGTACGACTCTGCAAGACAGTCTGTGGCAGATTGAGCTGGTAGACAGCTGCTCTGGACTCAGAGGACCGTAAGAGAGCCACTCCTCTGGCTTCCTGGGCTCCGTCTGGATTTGGGGACTGCACCAGGCAGGTCCAGGAACATTGGGAGCCGCGTTGTGCTGAGTCAGACTACCGTTCCATCTAGCTCAGTGCTGCCTACACTGGCTGGCAGCAGTGGCCCTCCAGGGTTTCAGACAGGGGAAAGTTCCCACTTCTGCCTGGAGGTGCTGCCCTTAGGGATTGAACAATGCGTGCCAAGCCGGTGCTCTGCCACTGAACCATGCTCCTTCCCTTCACGATAAAACAAGTTTCTAGACCTCATGGTTCTGAATAGTAAAGGACTAATCTGAACAAGGCATGCTCCCTTATATCAATTCAGAGCACTGAGTGCACCTTGCTCTGTATTTTTCTACTCTGTGACTGGCAACAATATCTCTGTTGGGGACTGAGCCTGGAGCCTTCTCCATGCTGAGCCCCAACGCTGAGTATTTCCCCACTGAAGTTCCCCGAGTGCTCCACTGCCTCCTTCCTTGACCCCCTGTGCTGGGACGATGGAGAGTCTGTTTGTATTGATGCCGATCTGTGAAGTACCGTATTTTTCACTCTATAACACACACCAGACCATAACACGCACGTAGTTTTTAGAGGAGGAAAACAAGAAAAAAAAATATTCTAAACGAAATAGTGGATATATGATTTTTGTGGTTCATGCTGTGGCCACAGACATGTGATCTGACAGTGAGTTTGGAGTAGCCCAATGCAAAAATCCTGAGGATCCATGTGGATCCGTGCTTTGTAACTACAGAGGAGGGAAGGAAGGGGAACCATGGATCCTCTGCTCACGACTGCAGCAGATCCCCCCCCCCCGCCACCCGCAGGCATTCGCTCCATAACACGCACAGATATTTCCCCTTACTTTCTAGGAGGAAAAAAGTGAGTGTTATGGTGCAAAAAATACGGTAACTATCAAAAAAGCAGGAAGGCAGCTTGGAAGTCTGGGGCGTTTGTGTGGCTGGCTCTTGGTTTGCTTGGCTTGTGCTAGTAGCCCCCTAACTGTGTGCTGTGGGTTTTGGTGTGTGCCAAAGGAGGGGTTGTGCTTTCTGGGTGGGTGGGGGTGGAACACAGCTTGGAAGGGGGCAGGTTTGCTTGCCTGGGGGGTGCTGGGGTTCATTCCCAGCATGATGAATTGCCTCCCCCCTAAGGCTGGGTGAAGCCTTTCCCAGGAATAGTAGTCTAGCCCCCTGCAATGGAGGAGTCACAGCTAATAGAATCACAGAATGGCAAGGGACCCCGCAAGGTCATCCAGCCCGACCCGCTACAATTCAGGAATTACAGGGGGCAACGCAGTTAATTCTAAAGCCAAGCTAGACTCTGTTAGGTTATTTAGGGTATCCTCAGAGACCATGGGAAGGTTCAAATTCATCGGCGCGAACCCTCACTCAACTGCTGTGGGGATAAAGGAGGCAGCCAGGAGGGATAGGATGGGATGAGGGGGTAGAATTCAGCTATTGCAGAATTCAGCGGTCAGGTCGCTCACCGGAGCAGAACGGTTTGAGCACATTACACCGCTCCTGGTCCGACTGCACTGGCTACCGATTAGTTTCTGGGCCCAACTCAAAGTGCTGGTTTCCACCTATAAAGCCTTAAATGTCTCAGGACTGCAATGCCTCAAGAACCGCCTCTTTCCATATGAACCTACCCAGACCCTGAGATCATTTTCTGAGGCCCTCCTTCATGTACCTCCTTGAGAGGTTCGGAGGGTGGCAACACGAGAACGGGGCCTTCTCTGCAGTGGCTCCCCATCTGTGGAATGTCTTCCCCAGGGAAGTTCGCCTGGCGCCTTCATTACACACCTTTAGGCGCCAGGCAAAAATGTTCCTTTTTAACCAGGCCCTTGGTTGATCTGTTTGACATCCTATACCCTTTTAAAATGTGGCTCTTTTCTGGGAGGTGTGTGTGTTACTAGCTTGTTGTTTTCATTCTGATTATATATGTTGGGATATTTTTCTGTGAACCGCCCTCAGGCCTCCGGGTATAGGGCGGTATATAAACTCAATAAATAATAATACAGTGGTGCCCCGCAAGACGAAAAGAATCCGTTCTGTGATTCTCTTCGTCTAGCGGTTTTTCCGTCTTGCGAAGCAAGCCCGTTGACGGATTAGCGGATTAGTGCTATTAGCGGCTTTTAGCGGCTTATCTGCTGATCGGATCAGCTGATAAGCGGCTTAGCGGCTTAGAAAAAGGGGGGGGGAGGAAAAAACCCCCGCAGGAACTCGCAAGGCATTGTCGTCTTGCGAAGCAAGCCCATAGGAAATTCGTTTCGCGAAGCACCTCCAAAACGGAAAACTCTTTCGTCTAGCGGGTTTTCCATCTTGCGAGGAATTCGTCTTGCGGGGCACCACTGTAATAATAGAGAGAAAAGGAGTCACTCTTGTCACCATTGTCAGCCCTTAAAGTGAGTGAGAGAAGGGAAGATGGTGCCCGTAGCTACAAGAGACCCGTGGAAGGGGGCGGGTGACGACATACTAGTGCAATTTAAAGGGTGGCAAATTTGCACTGTGAGCTGGATTGAGGTTTTGGTGGAGTTGCTCCTCGAAAGGAGGGCTCCAGAGTGCAGCCAGCTTCTCCCCGCTACACCCCCAACCTCTCTCTGCAAGAGTGGCCCTGATGCCCCATATTTGCTTTCAGTGACACCCGTGGTTCGCGCTTGCACAGCCGATGAGTTCAGGTGCAGGAGTGGCGAGTGCATCTCCAAAGAGTTCCTCTGTGACAGCCGATCGGACTGCCGGGACATGTCGGACGAGCTGGACTGCGGTGAGCATGGCTGTGGGGCTGAGGTGATGGTGCGACGGCGCAACAACACTTTCCCCCCTTGGGCCCGCCCTCACCTAAATATAGTGCACCCACCTCACAGAACACCAATTCCACGAATTCCTACAAACTATCCCAGATTAGGGACACGGGTGGCACTGTGGATTAAACCACAGAGCCTAGGACTTGCCGATCAGAAGGTCGGCGGTTCAAATCCCCACAACGGGGTGAGCTCCCATTGCTCGGTCTCTGCTCCTGCCAACCTAGCAGTTCGAAAGCGCGTCAAAATGCAAGTAGATAAATAGGTACCACTCTGGTGGGAAGGTAAACGGTGTTTCCGTGCGCTGCTCTGGTTCGCCGGAAGCGGCTTAGTCATGCTGGTCACATGACCTGGAAGCTGTATGCCGGCTCCCTCGGCCAATAAAGCGAGATGAGCGCCGCAACCCCAGAGTCGGCCATGACTGGACCTAATGGTCAGGGGTCCCTTTACCTATCCTTTACCTTTACAGGGGTCCCTTTACCTTTACCTATCCAGATTATCTTGTGGCTGACTTGTGTGAGGAAAAACTTAATAATTTGGAGTCTCAGGCAGGATTTGATCAAACAAACAAGCGATTTTATTTAACAAAATAAGTTTATGACACAAAGTGGGTAAAACATAGGCTACTTCAGATTATAATGCTCTTTCTCAGCTGTTGCACAGCTGTTGCCGCTTAATGCTTTGGTTCTTAAAGAAGGTGTTTTCTGTCAGTTACACACCCTTTTAACAACCCTACTCCAATCGCCTTCTCAATCCGGCCCGCGGACGGTCCAGGAATCAGTGTGTTTTTACATGAGTCGAATGTGTGCTTTTATTTAAAATGCATCTCTGGGTTATTTGTGGGGCATAGGACTTTGTTCATTATTTTCCCCCAAAACATAGTCTGGCCCCCTGCAAGCTCTGAGGGACAGTGGACCGGCCCCCTGCTGAAAAAGTTTGCTGACCCTTGCTCAAAATCCTCTCCTTTTCAAGTCCCCCTCCTGGAACCCTGGCCAATCAGAGGCTGCCATTCGTTAACTGTTTGCTGGCAGGGAAAAAAAAAAAGAAAGCACTTGGGGACCCAACCTGCCCAGCAAAACAAACTTTTCTGTCATAGATGGCAGTGGGCGGGGGGGGGTGCAGAGAATTCACGGCCGGCATCCCTTTCACCCCCACGAGTCCGTAATGCCTGCATTGCTTGGGTTTGGACTAGATGACTCTTGGTATCCCTTCCAACTCTATAGCTCCCGAGTGCGGCAGCGATGAGTTCGGCTGCGACAGCGGCGAATGTGTCCTCCTGGAGGATCGCTGCGATGGCCACGCCGACTGTGACGACGCCTCGGACGAGGACGGCTGCGGTGAGGAACGAGGCAGGGGGGCAGCCTAGGCAGAAGCTGTTGCTGCCCCCTGCCCCATTTGGGAAAAAGAAAAGCTTTTAGCACTTCTTCTTTTATTCTTAATATTTTTTATTCAATTTCACACTGTGCATTTGTATTCAATCATTAATCACAATCATCAACATTTAGGATTCCCTGAATCCTTTGATTCACCCCTCTATGGTTTCCATTATGAAAATTTTTCTACTGCATTACATATATTTTCTCTTTTTTTCTTAAAATAATCCCTTTTTTCCTTAATTTTTGAAACATTACAAGCATTGCTCAGATCCTGCCAAAGTTTTTAGTTGTTTACAGTGTTCTTTTAGGTAAATTGTAAATGTTTTCCATTCCTTATTAAAGTTTCTATCTTCCAGGTTTCTGATGTTTAAATGAGTATTTTAAATTGTAAAACAGAAAATTTAATAAACATTTTACACACACACACACACACACACACACACACAGAGTGTCAAACCTCGGTTCCTGAATGCCTCCATTATGTTTCGGTTCCCAAACGCCCCAAACCCAGAAGTAAATGTTCCGGTTTTCGAACGATTTTCAGAAGCTGAATGTGCTACTGTTTTGAGTTTCCCTATTGTGTTGAGGTTTCCGCTTTCAGTTTTCAGTTGTCGAACGTTTTGGAAGTCGTACGGTCTTCTGGAATGGATTACGCTTGACAACCGAGGTTTGACTGTATATAAAATAAAGATGAGGAGAATTTGAATTCTCCTTATCCTTTTGACTTCCCGGCATCCCCCTCTCTATCAAGCCACAGCGAGGATCAAGTGATTCATCCTAGTCTCCCTTGCGTCGTCCGGGAGAGGCAAGTTCTGAGTTTGAGACCAGAACTCTGGAAGTCTCGGGACGAGGGACTGACTTCCTCCTTTCTTCCCTCTCTGCAGGCATCACCACCCCTCGGCCGCCTGTCACCTCCGCCCGGCCCAGCACCACTCGGGTGCCCGCTACCACGGCCTCAGTGACCACCCGCCGGGCCCCAGTCACCGCTCTGCCTGGGGTCTTCCCCGCCAAGCCCTCCCTGCCCCCCTTCCCGCGACCTTGCAGGAAGGACGAGGCCGTCTGCTCCAACAAGCAGTGCATCCCCCGGGACTACCTCTGCGATGGGGAGAGGGATTGCAGCGACGGAAGCGACGAGAGCAGATGCGGTGAGCGCCTGTTGGCGAGTTGCTTGGGGAGCCGGACCATGGATCCACCTAGCTCTGTGTGGGCTGCACTGACTGGCAGCAGCTTTCCAGAGTTTCGGCAGGTGGACATTCCCAGCCCTACCTGGAGAATGGAAGCTGGGGCCTTCTGTATGCAAGGCAGATGTCCCACCTTGGGGCTTGAAAGCAAATTTTCTAGTCTTTGTGGTGCTGAAAAATGCACTGATTGATATAAGGAGCAGCCTTGTACAGAGTCAGACCATTTCGCTCTGGCTACACGGACTGGCGGGACGCGGGTGGCGCTGTGGGTTAAACCACAGAGCCTAGGGCTTGCCGATCAGAAGGTCGGCAGTTCGAATCCCTGCCACGGGGCGAGCTCCCATTGCTTGGTCCCTGCTCCTGCCAATCTAGCAGTTCGAAAGCACGTCAAAGTGCAAGTAGATAAATAGGTACCGCTCTGGCGGGAAGGTAAACGGCGTTTTCATGCGCTGCTCTGGTTCGCCAGAAGCGGCTTAGTCATGCTGGCCACATGACCCGGAAGCTGTACGCCGGCTCCCTCAGCCAGTAAAGTGAGATGAGCGCCGCAACCCCAGAGTCGTTCGTGACTGGACCTAATGGTCAGGGGTACCTTTACCTTTACCTTTACCTTTTTACACGGACTGGCAGCAGTGGCGCATCAGGCAGTGGCCCATCAGGCACCTGGAGAAGCTGCCAGGGACTGAACCTGTGGCCTTCTGCATGCCAAGCAGATTTTCTGCTGCTGAGCTATAGCTTACCAGTGCCACAGAGTAATCTAGCATCAGCTTCTCTTTTGTGGGACAAAGTAGGGCCTTGATTGATCATCGAGTCCTAGAATTGTGATCATAAACTATTTGCTACAATTTTAGCTAACGGATTAAAAAAGATGGTAACTACATCAGTCCACAGAGACCAAGCCAGGTTCTTACTAGGCCGACAAATGAAGGACAATGTAAGGTATCTAATTAACTTAATAGAGTGTTTGGAAGTGAGAAATGAAAAACAGGCCACATTAATATTTTTAGATGTGGAGAAAGCTTTTGATAATATTTCTTGGCCATTTTTGATTAAGGTATTAGAGAAAATGGAAATAGGGAAATCTTTCCTGGCTGGAATTAAAGCGATCTATACTGATCAATCCACAAATATTTTAATAAATAATATTCTTTCAGACAAATGCCAGATAGACAAAGGAACAAGACCAGCTGGTCCCTTATCTCCATTGCTGTTTATTATGACATTAGAAATGATAAGTTGAAAAATACGTTAGAAAAAATGTCTGGTTTGAAAATATGTAAAAAAAAGTTAGATATTTGGGAATCTGGCTAAGATATTTGGGAATCTGGTTGCGAGAAATCTCAACTTATTTTAACATTGAGTCTTGGATCTTTAGAGTTAGAATCAACCCCTGGGGGGTAATATTACCCGTCCCTCTGCTGCTCAGAGAACCCCTGACAGGTGGGGAGGGTTTTGTGGGTCATGGCTGGGTACCAGCTTCTGAATTCTCTCTCTGTCTCCTGGACAGGCACCCCCAGCCCCTGCGAACCCAACGAGTTCAAGTGCCGGAACGGTCACTGCGCCCTCAAGCTCTGGCGATGCGACGGGGACAACGACTGCACAGACGGCTCGGACGAGCTGAATTGCCGTAAGCGTTTTGGGAGCGCCAGGGGTTTGTCGATTTGCATCCGGGTTTCGTGTTCCAGGGCTTAACACAAGCACTCCGGGTGACTCACCACAGCTGAGGCCCTTTGGAATGAATCCAGCAAAGTTCCCCCTGGAGCAGGCCCCTTGGAATTACAGTGGTACCCCGAGTTACAAACGCCTCAGGTTACAAACGCTTCAGGTTACAAACTCCGCTAACCTGGAAGAGTTACCTCGAGTTGAGAACTTTGCCCCGGGATGAGAACGGAAGTTGTGTGCCGGCGGCGCAGCGGCAGAAAGAGGCCCCGTTAGTGAAAGCACGCCTCTAGTTAAGAACAGTTTCAGGTTAAGAACGGACCTCCGAAACGAATTAAGTTTGTAACTAGAGGTACCACTATAATGGGGCCGAAGTTAGTCATGCCCAGTGAACATCAGTGGATCTACATCGGTGCGTAGTGGCACCCACCCTGTGGAACACCCTCCCACCAGATGTCAAAGAGAAAAACAACGACCAGACTTTTAGAAGACATCAGAAGGCAGCCCTGTTTAGGGAAGCTTTTAATGTTTAACAGACCACTGTATTTTAATATTTTGTTGGAAGCTGCCCAGAGTAGCAGGGGAAACCCAGCCATTATTGGTTGGTTTATTATTATTATTATTATTATTATTATTATTACTACTACTACTACTACTACTGTTACTCTGAGTAGGACCAGCAGCAGAGGGGGCCCATTGGAATTAATGGGGTGAAGTTAGGCGCTTCTGGTAACTTCAACGGGTATGTTCTCAGTATTCATAGAATCATAGAATTAAAGGGTTGGGAGGGACCCCCAGTGGTCATTTAGCCCAACCCGCTGCAATGCAAGAATCACTGGCAGGTGGCCATTTGGGCTAGCATTGGATACAACCGTTTCTTTCTTGTGTTTATTTGTTTATGTATTATCAACTTTACTGAAAATTCTTAAAACAGTTGCCAAGCATATACATGAAGCTTTGTAGGCAGTCATCCACATGGCATCAAAACTTTAAACTACAGGTGCCATTCCAGTCCTTCTAACAATTTTAACTGTTTACAGTAGTCTTTAAGATAAGCTATAAATTCTCCCTATTACTTATTAAATTTTTGGCCTTCCTGCTTTCTGATTCTTCTGGTCATTTTTGCCTTTTCGGCCTAATCCATCAAGTTGATCTGCCATTCTTCTCTGGTTGGGACTTTATATTCTTTGCATCTCTGGGCCAATAACATCCGAGCAGCCATGGTCACGTACATAAATAGTCTTTTCTGCTCCATTGGGAAACGTCTCAGTAGGTGCCGAGAAGTGTACAGTGGTACCTTGGTTCTCAAACTTAATCCGTTCCGGAAGTCCTTTCCAAAATCAAAGCGTTCCAAAACCAAGGCGTGCTTTCCCATAGAAAGTAATGCAAAAACGGATTAATGCGTTCCAGACTTGTAAAAACAACCCCAGAAACAGCCATTTAACATGAATTTTACTATCTAACGAGACCATTGATCCATAAAATGAAAGCAATAATCAATGAACTGCAGTCACACAATCAGTAGCTCAACTGGGTTCCACCCAGTCAAAAAAACAAAACAAAAAGAGCCACAAAAACGCGAAATAAATAGCAAAAACAGACACACCTCCGCGTAACACTCAAATTGGAAGTGTGGCACTCAAAACGGAGCACGTTTGGCTTCTGAAGAAAGTTTGCAAACTGGAACACTTACTTCCGGGTTTGCAGTGTTTGGGTTCCAAGTTGTTTGAAGACCAAGGCGTTTGAGAACCAAGGTACCACTGTACAATGAAGGCACCTGCCTGACGGTCAAGAGGCGGGGAGTTCCGCAGTGTAGGTGCTGCCACACTAAACCAATATCAAGCTGGTGAGCCCGTTCCTTCCCCCCAGGCTGCTCCGCTAATGCTCTTGTCCTCTCCGCAGCTACCAAGGGCCCTGGGGACACCTGCGCTCCAGACCAGTTCGTCTGCGTGTCCACACGCACCTGCATCCCGGCCAGCTACCAGTGTGACGACGAGACGGATTGCGCAGATCGCTCTGACGAGATTGGCTGCAGTGAGTTCGGGGTGGGGGGTGGAGAGCAAGATGGAGTGGGAAGAGTTAAGCCCCCTCCCCAAAAGTGGACTTTGAATATGATTTGTGTCCTGAGGCACATGAACCACAAAGTTTCCAGGAAAACAATAAATCACCCTGACACGGAATATTTGGTTTATGGGTTCAAATAGGCTACAATTTTATTGATTACAGATGTGAGTGGTTTGTCTTAGGCACTGAGGTGAAGCCAGGCTGTATCTTGACTCCTGCCTGCCTGCAGGGAGTCCATGGAACGGTAAACCACCGATGGGGGTGCCCTATGTTGTTGTTGTTGTTGTTGTTTAGCCGTTTAGTCGTGTCCCCATGGACCTGAGCACGCCAGGCACTCCTGTCTTCCACTGCCTCCCGCAGTTTGGTCAAACTCATGCTGGTAGCTTCGAGAACACTGTCCCACCATTTCGTCCTCTGTCGTCCCCTTCTCCTTGTACTCTCAATCTTTCCCAACATCAGGGTCTTTTCCAGGGAGTCTTCTCTTCTCATGAGGTGGCCAAAGTATTGGAGCCTCAGCTTCAGGATCTGTCCTTCCAGTGAGCACTCAGGGTTGATTTCCTTCAGAATGGAGAGGTTTGATCTTCTTGCGGTCCATGGGACTCTCACGAGTCTCCTCCAGCACCATAATTCAAAAGCATCCATTCTTCGGTGATCAGCCTTCTTGATGGTCCAGCTCTCACTTCCATACATCACTACTGGGAAAACCATGGCTTTTACTATACGGACCTATATCGATATATCACAATGTCTGAAATAAGGATAGAACTCCATAGAGGTGGACAACAAAGTGGATCACAGCCGAATTGCAAAATTGCAGCTCAGTACAGCAGTCAAATACTAGAATCCTTTCCGAGCTTAATGCTATAATCCCAGCCAATGTTTTATCGCATTTATATCCCCCCTCCAAGGAGCTCAAGGTGGTGTTGGTGTGCGTGATTCTCATTTAATCCACACTACAACCCTGTGGGGTAAGATAGACTTAAGAGGCAGTGACTGTCCCCCTAGGGCAGTGTTTTTCAACCTTTTTTGGGCAAAGGCACACTTGTTTCATGAAAAAAATAACGAGGCACACCACATTAGAAAATGTTAAAAAATTTAACTCTGTGCCTATATTGACTATATATAAACTTACTGGGCTGCTGACCTCCTCACCTCACGCTGTACCTGCGGCCTGGTCTGGATCCGGATGTGGTCTCTCTGCAGTGCCGACTCCTGCCGAGTCCTGGTCTCCGTCCGTCTCCTCCTGCTCCTCCTGGTGACTCGAGTCGCGACGTCTTCTTCTCTCCGCTGCTGCGCACACTGTGCTCGGGCGGGAAGGAAGTCGGAAGATGATGTCCTACTGTGATAGGTCCAGGCTGGAGTCTGGAACAATCACGGCCCGGACATCAGAAAAGTGGAGGGTGTTCCCCTGAGGAGCACCAATCGGTGCCCCTGCTGGCCGAGGGTGGGGTCTAAAACCCCACCCCACCCATACCCAGGACACAGTCCGGCGCCCGTCTAGTGGGCGAAAAATTGACATTTTTTTTTAAAAAAATCTTTCAAATTTTTCCCACGGCACACCAGGAACAGTGGTTGAAAAACACTGCCCTAGGGCAGCCAGTGAGCTTTGTGGTCAAGTGGGGATTCGAACCCTGGTCTCCCAGGCCCTAGTCCGTCATGCTGACCATTAGGCCACTGCTGGGTAGGCATTTCCATTTGCGGATTTCATGGTTGAGGTGGAAGGAGAGCACGAGAGAGATGCTCCCCCTTTCCTTTTGCAATTCCTGCCTTGCAAGAAGCTGGACTAGGTGATAATTTTGTCCCCTTCTAACTCTATGATTCTTCTCCCTGTCTAGCCCCACCCCAGGTGATCACGCCCCCCGAGGAATCCATCCAGGCCGCCCCCGGAGAGACAGTCCGCTTCACCTGTGTGGCCGTGGGCGTCCCCACCCCCATCATCACCTGGAGGCTAAACTGGGGCCACATCCCCAGCAGCCGCAGGTAAGCCGCGGGTGGTCTGGTCTCCACCCCTCCCCACACACCTTTTTCTTCCACCACCTGGGGTTTGGGATGCTGACTCTGCCCCTTACGGCCACAGGGTGTCCATCACGAGCAAGAACGGGCGGGGGACACTGGTTATCGAAGACGTAAAAGAGGCCGACCAGGGAGCTTACACCTGCGAGGCCATCAATGCCCGGGGGATGGTTTTTGGCATCCCTGATGGAGTGTTGAGCCTCACACCTGGACGAGGTAAGCCAGAGGGGCGGGAAAGGCGGGGTGGGGGGGACCGTTTGGGCAGGTGCTGATCTATCCATCTAATTAGCATATCTGTTGAAGCATTTCTTTAAACAGCGCGTGGTTCTTTTTGTGTGTGTGTGTTTTTAAAAATATTTATTTGGTTTTTCAGATTAAAATTTTATAATCAAACAACATAAAAACAAGATTCCAAGGAATCTCCTGGACTTCCCTCCTCCCCTTTGTGGGTCCTGTTATTAATCATTTCCTCCTGCGTCTTTTATGATAATCCAAATCTTTTGCATCTCCATTGTGTCCAAAATTCACCATTAAACTACAAGTGTTGTTCCAATCCTACTAACGATTTTAGCTGTTTAGAATGGTTTTTAAGATAGATTATAAAATTTCCCGTTCCTTATTACAATTTTGGTCTTCCTGATTTCTGATTCCTCCGGTTATTTTGGCTATTTCGGCCTAATCCATCAACTTAATCTGCCATTCTTCTCTGGTTGGGACTTGTACACAGTGCGTAGTTAACCTGTGGCTTTAAAAGAGAAATTCGCGGAGGAGAGGGCTCTGCTCTGCTTACAGAGTTGGGCGCAGCACTACTTCTGAATCTCAGGTGCCGGAAACCGCAGGCACTCTCGCACTCGGGTCCTGTGTGAACAGGAGACTGGGTCATTGGCCTGATCCAGCAAACTCTTAATGCTCTTGTGAAAGGCTTACAGTCTCAGAAGCTCTTGACATAGATGCTGCTGGCTGCCAGAACCTCAGTCATGAGACTCTTAATCTCAGGGTTGTGGGTTTGAGCCCCGCAAATGTTTCCTGCATTGCAGGGGATTAGATTAGATTACCTTTGTACCCCTTCCAAGACTACAGATCTATGAAATACCATAAAATTCTATAGCAGAGGAAATGATAATTTAATGATCGGCTCTTTAAACACTCCTTTTTCTGGTTATTGGCTATAGCTTTTGATAGAATATAGATAATTGAACAGCCCTTGTTGCATTACATTCTTCATTAAATTATCTTTCCATTGATATATCATTTTATGGTATTACTCCCAAAAAAAGTGGTGTTATGAGCCATCAAACCACGAAAATACACTTTTCCCAAAAGGTTTCCACAATTTTGGCCACTAGTGTACATGCAACAAACGCAGACACACAGGACTCCCTCTTGACAGGACACTTTCCTACTGGCCTTTAGTATCGTCCCAACCAAATTTTATGTCTCTCCTGTATATACTGTGCTGCTGTATTAATTTGTTTGATTTACATCACTGAAATCTTTTTTTAAAAACCTGCTGGCATGTCCATCCATCACCCTGGATCCCTGACAGTCTCCTCTTTCGCCCCGCACCCCAGGACCTTGCCCAGAAGGACACTTCCACAACGAGGAAACCTCCCAGTGTTTCCCCTGCTTTTGTTTTGGCATCACCAAATCTTGCCGTGGCACTAGCCGGCACCGCAGCCAGATCCGCCTTCGCTTCGACACACCCGACAACTTCAAAGGTAAGTGGGTTGGGGGTGTTCATAGAATCATAGAATCATAGAGTTGGAAGAGACCACAAGGGCCATCGAGTCCAACCCCCTGCCAAGCAGGAAACACCATCAGAGCACTCCTGACATATGGTTGTCAAGCCTCTGCTTAAAGACCTCCAAAGGAGGAGACTCCACCACACTCCTTGGCAGCAAATTCCACTGTCAAACAGCTCTTACTGTCAGGAAGTGCTTCCTAATGTTTAGGTGGAATCTTCTTTCTTGTAGTTTGGATCCATTGCTCTGTGTCCGCTTCTCTGGAGCAGAAAACAACCTTTCTCCCTCCTCTCTGTGACATCCTTTTATATATTTGAACATGGCTATCATATCACCCCTTAACCTCCTCTTCTCCAGGCTAAACATGCCCAGCTCCCTTAGCCGTTCCTCATAAGGCATCGTTTCCAGGCCTTTGACCATTTTGGTTGCCCTCCTCTGGACACGTTCCAGTTTGTCAGTGTCCTTCTTGAATTGTGGTGCCCAGAACTGGACACAGTACTCCAGGTGTGGTCTGACCAGAGCAGAATACAGTGGCACTATTACGTCCCTTGATCTAGATGCTATACTCCTATTGATGCAGCCCAGAATTGCATTGGCTTTTTTAGCTGCCGCGTCACACTGTTGGCTCATGTCAAGTTTGTGGTCAACCAAGACTCCTAGATCCTTTTCACATGTACTGCTCTCAAGCCAGGTGTCACCCATCTTGTATTTGTGCCTCTCATTTTTTTTGCCCAAGTGCAATACTTTACATTTCTCCCTGTTAAAATTCATCTTGTTTGTTTTTGCCCAGTTCTCTAATCTGTCAAGGTCGTTTTGAAGTGTGATCCTGTCCTCTGGGGTGTTAGCCACCCCTCCCAGTTTGGTGTCATCTGCAAATTTGATCAGGATGCCCTTGAGTCCATCATCCAAGTCGTTGATAAAGATGTTGAATAAGACCGGGCCCAAGACAGAACCCTGTGGCACCCCACTAGTCACTCTTCTCCAGGATGAAGAGGAACCATTGATGAGCACCCTTTAATAAGAAAAAAACTTCTCCTTTTCCTTTTGGGGTATCCAAGACCCCAGATAGAGTCCTTAAGTGGGTTCCCTATCGGTAGGAGAACATAACAGATGCCAAGCAGAGAATATTGAGAAGCAAAGCAGCTAGTAAGCCTGATCTTTATTCAACTGTTGCAACAGGGTCCCCACTCACCACACGCAGGAGGGAGGAGGAACCCAGAACAATGGTGTGCAAGCCCTTATATAGACTTTTGAAATTGCCCACCCTGTAGCACAAGACCACCCCCCAAAGCATCATACATACATCACAGAAGGGGATGGTCTACATCAGAAATACATCACAAGAGGCTGTCTCCAGCAGAAATCCTGTTTGCCAGGATATCTGTTAATGGTCACTGATTGCTTTACCTGAGCAGCCTGGCCTTTTGTTTGTGGTGCTAAATACTTTTAATTCCTGAATCCAGTTCACAGGCTCACCCTATTCATACACAAATACGCCCTTAAGACAGGTAAGCAAAAGACAAGAGAGAGGCTTTCTCATTTCCTTCCTCCTTGCAGAGAAATATTTGAGGTCAATTTCAGAGACTCAAAGTGACTTCAGGATTGCTCTCCTGTACTATTTCAAGACATGTGGTTTATATACTTATGTATGTGTGTGCCTTGTACATTTATGAATGTTTATTGTATATTTGGGACCTTAAAGTAGAGGTAAAGGGACCCCTGACCATTAGGTCCAGTCGCGGACGACTCTGGGGTTGCGGCGCTCATCTTACTTTATTGGCCGAGGGAGCTGGCGTACAGCTTCCGGGTCAAGTGGCCAGCATGACTAAGCCGCCTCTGGTGAACCAGAGCAGCGCATGGAAACGCCGTTTACCTTCCTGCTGGAGCAGTACCTATTTATCTACTTGCACTTTGACGTGCTTTTGAACTGCTAGGTTGGCAGGAGCAGGGACTGAACAAAAGCTCACCCCATCATGGGGATTCAAACCGCCGACCTTCTGATCGGCAAGCCCTAGGCTCTGTGGTTTAACCCACAGTGCCACCTGCGTCCCACTTGGGACCTTAGAATTCTTATAACGGGCAGGGGGGGGGAGGAGGGCTTTGGGTTTTGAGGTGGTCTTCCACTAACTTTTCCTCAGAGAATATCCGGTGGCATTAATAGGCCTCCGAAGAACCCTGCTGGATCGGGCCCCGGGGGCCCATCTTGCCCAGTATCCTGGCCTCACATAGGCCAACCAGGTGCCCTGCGACATCCCCCTGCCATTGTTGTAAACAAAATCAATCTGTCCTTTTCCCTTATGGGATATCCAAGAGCCCATATAGAGTCCTTACGTAGGTTCCCTATTGGTAGGAGAAAATAACAGAGGCCAACCAGAGAATATTGAGAAGCAATGCAGCGAGTAAGCCTGATCTTTATTGATCTGTTGCAACAGGGTGCTCCCCTCACACAGAAGGGGTGTAGCTCAAGACCACCACCCTAGATACATCATACCTACATCACAGAAAGGACGGTCTACAGCAGAAATCTGAGTGCTTTGTTTACCTCCTGTCTGCCAGGTTACCTGTTTAATGGTCACTTGATTGGATTGCCTGGGAAGCCTGGCCAGTCTTTTGTAATGATAAATACTTAGTTCCTGAGCCAGGTCACAGACTCACGCCCTATTCATATCTTAAATGTGCCATTAAGACAGGATTTGTGAAGGAAAATGCAATGGGGAAGCTAGTTCCATTTTCCTTTGACCTTGCAGAGAAAACGTTTGGTCAGTTTGGGAATCAAAATGGTTTCAGGTCGGTCTTCCTGTGCTGATCTGTTATGAACATTTATGAACATTTAATATATATCTAAGACCTTAAAATTCTTATCACACCATTCCCGTGTCACTTTCCCCAGGGGTGAATGTGACGACCCCCTCTCAGCCCGGAACGCCGCCCCTCTCCTCGACCCAGCTGCAGATTGACCCCGGATTGCAGGAGTTCCAGCTGGTGGATCTCTCCCGCCGTTTCCTGGTACACGACTCTTTCTGGATGCTCCCGGGGCAGTTCTTGGGGAACAAGGTGAGAGGAGCGAGTTCGAGTCCTCATGGCGCTGAATGATAGGCCATTTTTAAGAACAGGATTAGCTGCCTTTTCTTTCCTTTTTTTGTATTTGTTTTTTTGTTGCTGTTTTATTTTGACAAAGTAATAATCATACATAAATAAGAATAAAAATGTGCACCTCACCCACAAGACCATTCCATTGTAACTATCTAACCATGTAACTAAGCCAAACCACAGGGTGGGGGAGAGGGGCTCAGAGCTTATGTCTTATTCCTTTTCCCAGGGATTCTGTCCTTTTTTCATATTTATTAATGTATTTATATGGGGTCACGAAGAGACAGACATGACTAAACGACTAAACAAGAACAATGTATTCATTTATTCATTTGACAAAGTAATAATCATAAATAAATAAATAAGAATAAAAATGTGTGCCCCACCACTGAGACCATTCCATTGTAACTATCCAACCTCCCAAAATTTTAACACCTCTTGCGATGGTTTGACCCCCTTCCATTTTAACAGTACAGTGGTACCTCGGGTTACATACGCTTCAGGTTACATACGCTTCAGGTTACAGACTCCACTAACCCAGAAATAGTACCTCGGGTTAAGAACTTTGCTTCAGGATGAGAACAGAAATCGCACTGTGGCAGTGGGAGGCCCCATTAGCTAAAGTGGTGCTTCAGGTTAAGAACAGTTTCAGGTTAAGAACAGACCTCCGGAACGAATTAAGTACTTAACCCGAGGTACCAATGTACAGTTATACATATAATATCTATATGTTATTAATAATAAATTTGTGAATGTTTATTCAAAACCTGCCAAATAGTCCAGTTCATTTTGTTGTTTCTTTAAATACTTTGTAAAAGATTCCCATTCTTCTTTAAAGTCACAGTTGTCCTTACCACATAGTTCATATGTCAATTTCGCCAATTCCGCATAGTCCATCAGTTTCTCTTGCCATAGTTCTTTAGTCGGAGTTTCTTCATTCTTCCAACCTTGTGCTATTAAGACTCTTGCCACCGTTGTCGCATTCATGAAGATATTCTTAAATTTCCTTGGCAGGTCTTTCCTTAAAATCCCTAACAA
Source organism: Podarcis liolepis (assembly GCF_965112155.1). Lineage (NCBI taxonomy): Eukaryota > Metazoa > Chordata > Lepidosauria > Squamata > Lacertidae > Podarcis > Podarcis liolepis. Next base: position 11,592,165 of record NC_139561.1, on the reverse strand, counting down.
AAATGCTTCAGGTTTTTTAACAAATGTTAATTGGAACATTTTCGTCAGATAAGTTTTTGTATCCATTCTTCCTTTGCTGGGACTTCTATTCTTTCCCATTTTGGCGCAAGTAACATTCTTGCTGCTGTGTAAGCATACATGAATCAAGTTCTATATGATTTAGGTAGTTCTGTCCCTATAATTATGGCTCCCTCCTTTCAGGGTTTAACTTTCTTTCCCTCCACCACCCTGCAGTCATCCAAGGAAGGTTCCCAGCTCACATTTCTGCTGAATGGGCACATGGATTATTATTATTATTTTTTTAATAAGATATTTATTAAAGTTTAAACATTACAGAGAAAAAAAAGAAAAGAGAAACAAAAAAGAAATACAAGCAATATACAATTACAAAACATCAGAAACAAAAATAAATACAGTAATACAAAACATCAACAATACAAAAAAGGCAAAAAAGAAAAAACAAAAACATTTAAGAAACCCAAAAAAGAACAAACAAAAATAAAAAGAACCCCATTTTTTCATATCCTTATCTTTCATTTGCTTATTTCCTCGACTTCCTCACACCTCCTTTTTTGTATTCTAGTTCAATTAATTATTCCAGCAAGTTCTTTCCCTCTTTCTCAAATTTAGTTCCATAATTTATATTAACACATTTTAGCCTTAAATTTACCCCTTCACCCAATGTCAATCTATTCATACTTAATTCTTTATAGTATTTCTACTAAAGTCATGTCGCTTCTTTCCAGCGTCCTTCTAACATTCATTAATTTTAGAATATTTCTGTAAATATACTTTAAATTTCTTCCAATCTTCTTCCACCGACTCTTCTCCCTGGTCTCGGATTCTGCCAGTCATTTCCGCCAATTCCATGTAATCCGTCAGGGTCTACGTTTGGGTTGGCCCCTCCTGACCTCTCTCCCTCTCTGCTCTGCCTGCAGGTGGACTCCTATGGAGGTTTCCTGCGCTTCAAGGTGCGCTACGGCCTGGCCAGGGGCCAATCGGAGCCTGTGCAGAAACCCAACGTCGTGATTGTGGGGAATGGGCAGAAGCTGATCTACCGCGTGCAGGTGCCCACCCAGCCCTCGGTGGTGAACCAGCGACAGGTCCAGTTCACCGAGGTGAGTGCGACTGGAACGGGGAGGGCTTGTTCCATCCTGCTGAGGCTGAACGCTCCTCTCCATGCCCCTGAAAAGTAGGCTGGGTTGGGAGGGGGGAGAGAGAGTGGGCTCTGCCCAGCACAAAATTCTTGCCTGAGGAAGGATTTGAATCCAGATCTCTCCCTGCCCCTCAGAGACAAATACTCATAACTGCCACATCACATTGAACTGTAAGGTGACTCAATGTTTTGTTGTTGTTTTAGAGTTTATAATATTAACTTGTAAGATATGGATTTTTGTTGTTGTTTTTTTTTAGTTTTCGAATGTTGATTTTTGTGTGTTGTGCATTGTTATTTTTTGATATCTTTCGTGTTGTTGTTGTGTGGAAAATACTAACAAAATTCATTTTTAAAAAAGAAAAAAAAAAGACCGGCCAGGCTGCCCATAATGCTATCAGCAACCATTATTAGGTATCCTGGCAGACAGGATTTCTGCTGTAGACCCCCTCCTATGATATATGTATGATGATTCTGGGGAAGTCTTTGGCTAAGGGGATTAAAAAAAAAAAAGTGACTCAAACAAGTGAGCCAAGCTGGGTTGGGTGGGTAGAAGCAACATTACCCTTATTTATTTTATACTTTGATTGGTTTTTTCTTTCATATAGACATTTTTTTAATTGATTTTCACAGGTTTTGCAAGTTTGCTTCTGTTTCAACATACGTTTTTCTTTCAATTTTGAGTTCCCACCTTTAATTCCATGACGTTTTCATTCCCACCTTATACCTACCGTGTTAGATGGTGGTACTTCATTCTGCTGCTCGTAATTCATAATTCAGTTTTTATTTGACCATAGCCGTTCTTCAGATACAGTAGACCCTCAGGTTACGTTACTCTTGAGTAACGTAAACTTCGGGTTGCAAAAGCAGCAAACCCAGAAGTATCCAGAAGTGGTACCTCTGGATGTGGATTTTTCAGGGTGCAAACGGACCGCCGGAACGAATTAAATTCGTATCCAGATGGTCCACTGTAGTCCAAAAAGGGTCTCTCCCCTCTTGTTTTCCATATACAGTGGTGCCCCGCAAGACGAATGCCTCGCAAGACGGAAAACTCGCTAGACGAAAGGGTTTTTCGTTTTGGAGGTGCTTTGCAAAATGAATCTCCTATGGGCTTGCTTCGCAAGACGACAATGTCTTGCGAGTTCCTGCGGGTTTTTTCCCTCCTCCCCCCCTTTTTCTAAGCCGCTAAGCCACTTATCAGCGGCTCCGAAAAGCCGCTAAAAGCCGCTAAAAGCGCTAATCCGCTAATCCGTCAATGGGCTTGCTTCGCAAGACAAAAAGCTGCTAGACGAAGAGAATCACAGAACGGATTCTTTTCGTCTTGCGAGGCACCACTGTAGATTTTTATGATTGAAGTGGTATGTGTTAGGTTTTTTTAGTAGACCATTTCTTTAAAACATTGACAGTCACAAGATTTGTGGCCTTCTACGCTAGCGCTCTCGGGGCAGCCCATGCAATAAGGGGATTTCTCCTGCAGCTTTCGCTTAGCCCTTTCTTCACCTGCCGGGTGTCCCCCCCCCCTGCAGGAGCACTGGGAGAAGGAGTCGGGAGCCTCCGTCAGCCGTGAGGAACTGCTGCTCACCCTCCAGAACCTGGAGGCGGTTATGATCCAGACCGTCTATGACAACCGGATGGCCAGTGTGGGGCTGAGCGACATCATCATGGACACAACCACCACGGAGGTCACCGGCTTGGGCCTGGCGCATGGCGTGGAAGAATGCAGGTGTGCCAGCGATGGGGGCACCTGCTGACATCCAGGGTGGTTCTGGGCAGGAAAGGGGGTGGGGCACGAGCCAGCCTGCTGCGACCTTGTGCCTGTGGGTTGTGTCCAAATTAGTCCTGCTCAGAGGAGGCTAATAATAATAATAATAATAATTTATTTATACCACGCCCATCTGGCTGGGTTTCCCCAGTCACTCTGGGTGGCTCCCAACAGAATACTGTGGTACCTCGGGTTACAGACGCTTCAGGTTACAGACTCCGCTAGCCCAGAAATAGTACCTCAGGTTAAGAACTTTGCTTCAGGATGAGAACAGAAATCGTAGTGCGGTGGCAGCGGGAGGCTCCATTAGCTAAAGTGGTGCTTCAGGTTAAGAACAGTTTCAGGTTAAGAATGGACCTCTGGAATGAATTAAGTTCTTAACCAGAGGTACCACTGTATTAGGTAAAGGGACCCCTGACCATTAGGTTCTGTCGTGGACAACTCTGGAGTTGCGGCCCTCATCTCGCTTTACCGGCCGAGGGTGCTGGTGTACAGCTTCCGGGTCACGTGGCCAGCATGACTAAGCCGCTTCTAGCGAACCAGAGCAGCGCACGGAAACGCTGTTTACCTTCCTGCCGGAGCGATACCTATTTATCTACTTGCACTGCGTTCTTTCAAACTGCTAGGTTGGCAGGAGCAGGGACCGAGCAACGGGAGCTCACCCCGTCACAGGGATTCGAACCACCGACCTTCTGATCAGCAAGTCCTAGGCTCTGTGGTTTAACCCACAGCGCCACCCGTGTCCCATACCTTCAAAGGTAGCCCCACTGAAATTAACCTGCTGACATTAGAATCTGAGTTGCAAGTCGCATCCTTTCTCCACCTGTATTGTCCACACTGATTGGCAGCAGCTGCTCTGCAGGGTTTCCGGCGAGGGTCTCCTCCTAGCTGCCATTGGGAACCTGGGGCCTTCTGCATGCCAAACAGCTGCTCTACCACTGAGCCATGCTTCTTCAGCACATGCGACCTGCAGGCTGAGTTTGTCGCCTCTGCGGCCTGCCTTACAGAGAGTCTGCAGTGTCCTTCCTGGCAGCCCATAAACCCTCCTCTCTCCGCCGCTGTCTTCACCTCCCGCTTGTCTCTCTGCAGGTGCCCTGCTGGGTACGCCGGCCTCTCCTGCGAGCGCTGCGAGGCCCATTTCAAGCGAGTGCCCGGCGGGCCCTACCTTGGCACGTGCTCTGGCTGCAACTGCAACGGGCACTCCAGCACCTGCGACCCGTTCTCTGGCTACTGCCTGGTAAGCTTGTCAGCAGGTGGCGGGGGTGGTGATGGCCGCTGGAGGAGGGGCGCGAAGTGGGTTGGCTGGCGGGGGGAGGGATTTGGGGAAAGCTACGCCCTGCCCTTCACCTCCCTCTTCCTTTTGTCTCTTCCGCTTCTCCCCCTGCCCCACAGAACTGCCAGCACCACACCGAAGGGCCCCAGTGCAACAAATGTAAGCCGGGCTTCTTTGGAGACGCCACCAAGGGCACCCCCACCGCCTGTCGCCCCTGCCCCTGCCCGTACACCGAAGCCCCCCGCAGGTGAGTGAGCCGAGGGTCTTTGCATCGCGGGTTATCGTCGTCGGGGTTTGTCCTGGAGGACGTCAGCAGCCGCCTGCCCTCTGCGGTCTCGGCAGGCTTTGCAGGAGAGGAGATTAGGAAAGGACCAAGAGGCACAGCTTCCGGGGGTGGGTGTGCCTGCAATTTTCCTGTTGCCCTGAAAGCAAACCTTGAGCCTGCAGGGAAGGACAGTGAGTACGGTGAGTCCATATCCATGAATTTACCTCTGGGAACACCTTGCCTGCTTTTTCATAGAAAGTAATGCAAAATGGAATAATAATAATAATAATAATAATAATAATAATAATAATAATAATAATAATAATTTATTATTTGTACCCCACCCATCTGGCTGGGCTTCCTCAGCCACTCTGGGTGGCTTCCAACAAAGATTAAAATACATTAAAATGTCACACATTAAAAACTTCCTGTTCCAGGCTTTTAAAAACAACCCCTAAAACAGCAATTTAACATGAATTTTGCTTTCTAACCATTGATCCATAAAATAAAAGCAATAATCAATGTATTGTACTATAAAATAAGTAAGACAGTATTCTAAATTAAAATTATTATTTTTTCCTTACCTGCACTGATGATAGTCATTGTTTGTGGGGGGGGGGGGCTGTTATCCATTTCCGCAGTCACTCAATCAATCAATCAATCAATTAATCAGTCAGTTACTTCAATAGCTGAACTGGGTTCTACACAATCACAAAAACAAATGAACCGAAAAAGCCTCAATAACAAAAACGCAAAATAAATAGCAAGAACAAAAGTGCCAAACTTAATCCGTTCCAGAAGTCGGTTTAACTTCCGAAATGTTCAAAAACCAAGGCGCATCTTTTGATTGGTGCAGGCGCCCCGGAAACAATAGCAGACAGCCGCAAAAGATGTTCGGCTTCCGAAAAACATTTGAAAACCGGAACACTTACTTCCAGGTTTTGGGCGTTTAGGAACCAAGGTGTTTGAGTACCAAGGCGTTTGAGAACCAAGGTACCACTGTACGCCTTTTTCTGGGTAATTCAATCCTCCCGAAAGGAAAGAGCCCCCCTCCTTTTAGTTGTGCCATGCGCTTCCAGGTCCGCCTTGCATCCACAAAGACCAGGGCTTTTAGTGTCATGGCACTAGCCCATTGGAATGTGTTCCTGCTGAACCACCTGCAGCGCTGGCATTCAGGTGCCCTGCTTAAAACACACCTGGCTTTTCCTGAAATTGAGCTGTGTGGCTGTATCGGTCTGATCTACCCTTTTGTGATACATTTTGTGCTTCTTTTACGAACGTATTTTTTATCGTGGATTTTATGCTCTTTACCATCATGAGGTAGGTAAACAGGGTGAGTAGGTAAGTAGCTTAGGTAGGTAGGCAGGTGGATAGATAGATGATCAATTGATTAGGAAGGCCAATAAGAGTAGGTAGGTAGATTAGACAGGCAGGCAGGCAGATAGACATAGATATATAATAGAAAATATATTTTAATGATGGTGGCATTGAAATTTGTGCAAATAAATAGATAAGCAAGGCAGCTATAAATGGGCCACTGATATGTGCCACTCAGTCCGCAACTGGGAAGCTGCCCTCGCCCACGCTCAGTGGTGTAGCGTGGGGGGTGCAGGGGGGGCCGGCCGCACCGGGCACAGCTCTCTGCCCCTACCTGGCTCACTCACTCTCTCTCACTGCAGTGCTGGCTGTGCGAATCCGATCCGAGCCGCCAGGTCGCCGCCCACTGTGGAGGGGGGGTGTGCCAGGCGTGCGGTGCGGAGAGAGAGCGAGGGACTATCTGGGGGAGGGACAGTGCAGCGGCCGCCCAGCGCAGCGCTGAGCGCGGGAGAGAACCACACCAGACCAGACCAGGCAGCAGCAAGAAGAAGCTGGGAGCAGCGGCAGGGTAGGGGGTGCAAATTACTTGCCTTGCCCCGGGTGCTGACAACCCACGCTACGCCACTGCCCACGCTCCAGGCTGATATGGGCCTTGCCAGCCATGCACCCAGCGGCCTGCATTCCCAGCGTTGTGGGGCAGAGGGATGGTGGTGGCCATGGTGACACTACCCTCTTCTCCTTTCAGGTTTTCAGAGTCCTGCTTCCTGGACACAGACGGGCAGGCCACCTGCGATGCCTGCGCCCCAGGCTACACCGGACGTCGCTGCGAAAAGTGAGTGGGCTCCTTGTTGTCGTTTCAAATGGTATGTTGGAGCTGCTGGGAGTTGGAGTCCAGTAGTTTCTTGAGAACCACAAGTTCTCCATCCCTGAACTGGACCGTCACTTGCCTTCACTGCCCCCATCTGCCCTCATCCCTGAATATAGGCCAGGCTGGCTAGTGTTGTTGGGAGCTGGAGTCTAGCAATTTCTGGAGAACCACAAGCTCTCCATCCCTGAACTGGACCGTCACTTGCCTTCACTGCCCCCATCTGCCATCATCCCTGAATATAGGCCAGGCTGGCTGGTGCTGTTGGGAGCTGGAGTCTAGCAATTTCTGGAGAACCACAAGCTCTCCATCCCTGAACTGGACCGTCACTTGCCTTCACTGCCCCCATCTGCCATCATCCCTGAATATAGGCCAGGCTGGCTGGTGCTGTTGGGAGCTGGAGTCTAGCAATTTCTGGAGAACCACAAGCTCTCCATCCCTGAACTGGACCGTCACTTGCCTTCACTGCCCCCATCTGCCATCATCCCTGAATATAGGCCAGGCTGTCTAGTGTTGTTGGGAGCTGGAGTCTAGCAATTTCTGGAGAAGCACAAGCTCTCCATCCCTGAATTGGACCGTCACTTGCCTTCACTGGCCCCAGCTGCCATCATGCTAGTCATCATCCCTGAATATAGGCCAGGCTGGCTGGTGCTGTTGGGAGTGGGGGTCTAGCAATTTCTGGAGAACCACAAGCTCTCCATCCCTGAATTGGACCGTCACTTGCCTTCACTGCCCCTGGCTACCTCCATCACCACTTTGCCATTTTTAAACACAGGGATCAGGGATCAGTTGGGGAGTCTTACCAACATCTGGAGGGCTACAGGATCCCCATCCCTGAACTAGACTGTCACTCGCCTTCACTGCCCACTCCATTGCCAGTCTGCCTTCTTTTAATGCTTGAATGAGAGAGGTGTGGCCCTCCAGATGTTATGGGACTCCAACTCCCATCATCACCCCTCACCTTTGGCCATGTTGGCTGCTGTGGCTGATGGGAGTTGGGAGTCCCATAACATCTGGAGGGACGCAGATGTTCCCCATCCCTGAACTAGGCCATCACTTGCCTTTACTGCTCCTGGCTACCTCCATCATAACTTTACCTTGTATTTAAAAGGACCTCACGTCTTCCATATGCTAGTAAGCTACAACTACTGCCATCATCCCTGACCATTGGGCATGCTGTCTGTTGGGACTGATGGGAGTTAGAGTCCAGCAACATTGGGGAGGGGGGCAGAGATGTTTCCTACCCTTGGCCACAAAGTGATTTCTGGGGGACGCTGACCCCCATCATGAGGATAAAGTTCCAACTTAACATATTTCCGCCCCTAGATGTGCTCCTGGCTTCAAAGGAGACCCCATCCAGCCACGAGGAAAATGTGTGAGGATTGGTGAGTACAACCTTTGAACACATGCAATTCAGGTTTGACTCCAGAGTCACACTGTTAGAGCAAAAGCTGCGAAAACTCAGCATCGAAGACCTGCCGGCTGTCTCTGGTACTAGATCTATTGAAATGAAGGGCCATAGCTAACTTAGGCCCATTCATTTCGGTGGGTCTACTCTGAGTAGGACTCTGTTGAGAACAACCTGCTGAAACTTCCTTCTGAGTATGCCTGAATAGGATTGTGCCATGGAGCAGAGAGGGAGAAATTGGCTAATGGAGATTGCGGACTGCCCCCCTACCACCACCAAGGAGAAGAGCAATGTGCCTGTTGTTTTCCATTCGCAATCTGTCCTAGAATCATAGGAATTTTTGTGTTGGAAGGGACCCATGGGTCATCTAGTCCAACCCCTGCAATGCCGGAATCTCAGCTCAAGGACCCATGTCCTGATGAAGTTTCTTCTGCTAATGAGGGCGCAGGCCGGTCAGGACGAGCTTTCAGGCCTTCTCAGGGGAACCTTGTCCAGAGTCAGACCCTTGCTCCATCCTGCTCAGTACTCCCAACTCTGACTGGCAGCAGCAGCAGCTCTCCAGGGTTTGAGGCAGGGAGTCTCTCTCAACCCTACCGGGAGATGAAACCTGGGACCTTCTGCATGCAAAGCAGATGCAATGCTGCTGAGCTGTGGTCTTTTTAAAAATTGAAAATAAAGCAAGCTTTTTTGAGAGATAAAATCGAGATATGGAAAATATCGATGAGAGATGAGAGGCAGGACTGAGGTTTGGATATGCTTCGAGGTTCAGACTGTGGGAAGCCTGAAAATCAAAATTACAATTTGGAAGACAATTTGATTTTTTTTAAATTTGATTTTTTTATTTTTATTGGATTATGATTTGATATGTTAGTTGGAAGTTTTTTATTGGAAAAATTAATAAACGCTCTAACAAAAAAGAAAGAAAAGAAAATTAAGCAAGTTTCTAGTCTTCATTGTTCCGAAACAAGGGCTGGTTTAAGGAGGAACAAAGGAAGCAGCTTTATGCCCTTGGCTCCTGGCTTAAGAGCTGGCTTAACAATAGGAATTATGTGCATTTACAGTGGTGCCCCGCAAGACGAATGCCTCGTAAGATGGAAAACCCGCTAGACGAAAGAGTTTTCCGTTTTGGAGGTGCTTCGCTAGACGAATTTCCTATGGGCTTGCTTCGCAAGACGACAATGTCTTGCGAGTTCCTGCTGGTTTCCCCCCCCCCTTTTTCTAAGCCGCTAAGCCGCTTATCAGCTGATCCGATCAGCCGATAAGCCGCTAAAAGCCGCTAATAGCGCTAATCCGCTAATCCGTCAATGGGCTTGCTTCGCAAGACGAAAAAACCGCTAGACGAAGAGAACCACAGAACGGATTCTTTTCGTCTTGTGAGGCACCACTGTATATGTATTTTAATGAACTGTTTAAAGTGAACGGTTATGAGTCACGGGGGTGCGTTTGAATGAACTTAGTGCCTAGATTATATTTTCAGTTGCTATTTTGCTAATGCTTTTAATATCGTTTTGTAGATTCTAAATGCCGCATTGATTTGTTAATCACATGACTTGCCGTAATTGTGAGGTTTGGCTTATTTTTTTTAGTTGCTGTTTTGTTCAGTTTCTTAAAGATAGAAACTGTTTCGCTGATAAATTGTGGTTTATTTCATATGACGTGTGTTGTATTCGCGATGCGCTAGTATGTTTTGTTACATTGTGGTTATTTATTGTGTGTAAGCCTCTTTGAGATTCATTTGAATCAATCAATCAACCTTCAGCTAGGTTTGAGGCCAAACACGAATGTGGGAACCACGTTGTCACGTTCAATCTAAGTTTAATAGCGCTACCATCTTGCCACATCTCACAACTCTGAAGCGTTGGCCTGCTTCGCTCTCCCCACCTGGTACAAATAATCCAATATTTCATGTATTGCTGGCCAAACGTTTGAACGTTTCTTTCTCTCTCTGATTTCCAGGGTTCCCTCCTAGTCCTGAAGTTGATACTCTACTAGAGGGCAAGTCGTCATCGCTATTACATTTGCGTTTTCTTATCCTTCCCCCCTCCAATCCTCACTGTCTTTTTCTTTTTTAAAAAAGAGTTTTTATTTGATTTTACAGCTTCATTCACAATTGTAATCACAAATAATAAGAATTACACAAGATTCTTCTGAAACTCAAGACTTCTCCCCTCTGTGGGTTCTTTGAGTAACTTTTTAAAACTGCATATTATAAGTCCATCTAATTTACAATCCTCCATTGTATCCAAAATCTATGTAGCGTTGCAAGAGTTATTTAAAACCTGCCAAAGAGTTCAAGTGTTTACAGTGGTCTTTCAAATATAATATAAATTTGTCCCATTCTTTATTGAAGTTTTGACCTTCCTGGTTTCTGATTTTCCCAGTTAAACTTGCCACTTCTGCATAGTCCAATAATTTCATCAGCCAGTCCACCCTGATAGGAATTTTGTCGTCTTTCGAACCCTGGGCTAGAAGCATCCTTGCAGCTGTTGTAGCATACATCAACCATATTAGCTCTGCACCTACAATTCCTAACAAAAAGGCTTCTGGTCTTTTAACAAAAGTTATTTTAAACATTTGTTTTCAATTCGTTGTATATCGTTTCCTGGAATTCCTTTATTACTTTACAGTTTCACCACAGACGATAAAAGGTGCCTCCCTTTTCCTTACATTTCCAACAAACATTTGAACTTGTCCTGTACATTTTTGTTAATTTACTCAGAGTTAAATACCAGCGATACATCATTTCCATATAATTTTCTTTTAATGTATAACACGCCGTGAATTTCAAATCCTCTCTCCATAATTTTTCCCGTGCTGCAAACGGTACGTTTTACCCAAAGTCTCCTCCCCATTGAATCATAACCGATTTAACTTCTTCATCTTTAGTAAACCATTCCAACACTTTCTCATTTCCTATAACTGTCACCACCTCCTTTCTTTCACACGGAATTGCAGAGTTGGAAAGGGACCTTCAAGAGTCATCTAGTCTGACCCGCTTCAAGGAGAGTCCAGCCCCTCTGTCACCCACCTGCTTGCTCCTTGCACCCTGTCTCTTTGCCTTCCTCCTTGCACTTCTTCAGCTCTTCCAGGTTCTCTTCTCAGACATTTCTACCCCCTTTCTCACCTTGTTTTGCTTCCTTTCGCCTGCTGGTTTTGCCTTTCTACACTGACCGGCTGAGCTTTCCGAGGTCTTTGCGCAGTCCTGCCTAGAGACACTCAGGATTGAACCTGCGGCCTTTTGCATGCAAAGCTCTGCCGCACGAATATTCCAGTCCTCCTGGTTCTGCGCGTCGGGATGATTTAAGTAGAAATACAAGGAAGCTCCTCTGGACTGACTTAGACCTTACGCTGGGTTTTAGCTAGGCCATGGTGGAAAAAATACATTTTCCTGCCTGGGTTTGTCTCTCTCAACCTCTCTTTACTCCTTGTGTAGGGCAGAGCACCATCGAGTGCGACAAGAGAGGGAGCAGCGAAGCGTCAGATGGTGCTTGCCAGTGCAAGGTAAGCTGGGCCACAGCTTGGAGGTGCAGCAGCCAAGACTCCCCTGGGTTAGGCGTGGCAAAATGAGACAAAACGGTGAAACTTGAAATCCCCTCATTCACCTTTTGCGAATGGGAAGGCCCCAGATCTGTGGAGTCTGCGGTTGGTATTTTGCCATGATAAATGAATTCATAAATTAAATTTCAAGAGGAGCTCTGATAATAATAATAATGATAATGATAATGATAATAATAATTTATTATTTGTACCCCGCCCATCTGGCTGGGTTTCCCCAGCCACTCTGGGCGGCTTCCACAAAGACCAAAAGTACACTAAGATGTCACACATTAAAAACTTCCCTGAACAGGGCTGCCTTCAGATGTCTCCTGAATGTCAGGTAGTTGTTTATCTCTTTGACATCTGATGGGAAGGCGTTCCACAGGGTGGGTGCCACCACCGAGAAGGCCCTCTGCCTGGTTCCCTGTAGCTTTGCTTCTCGTAGGGAGGGAACCGCCAGAAGGCCCTCAGCACTGGACCTCAGCGTCCGGGCAGAACGATGGGGGTGGAGACGCTCCTTCAGGTATACTGGGCCAAGGACATCTGCCCAGCTGCTAAACTTCTGTTCTCAGCATGAGATTATTTCAGAAGTACAGTGGAAGCTTGGTTCTCGACCTTAATCCGTTCCGGGAGTCCATTCAACTCCTGAAACTTTTTGAAAACCAAGGTGCGGCTTCCGATTGGCTGCAGGAGCTTCCTACACTCAATCAGAAGCTGCTTCGGACCTTCGGCTTCCGAAAAAGTTTGCAAACCGGGACACTTACTTCTGGGTTTGCAGCGTTCGGGAGCCGATTTGTTTGGGAGTCAAGCCATTCGGGAAGCAAGGTACAGCAGGAATCAAGGAGTAACACAAAGCTCCCAGACTCCTTTTTTCCCCCTGAGAAGAAGCATTGATGTCACCTGCCAGACCGCCTGGGTCATTGACAGTCTCCCTTTGCCTTGGTGGGCAAAGGAGGCGATGACAAGGCTTTTAAGTTGTACTCTTTTGTGACATATTAGCATGGCCTAGAATGTGACCCTCAGCTGAGCTGGACAGATTTATTATGCTATGGATTGCTGACATTTGGTGAGTCTATGAGATCCATCTCCTTTTCTCGTCCTTCTGCTGCAACGTCCTAGTAGCATTCCCAACGCAAGGAAGGATTGGACTCTGATTAATAAAATACACACGAGGCTTGATCAGCAAGACTCTGGGAGGAGTGCGTATAATAATTCCTGTCTACCCCTTGGCCCAGGTCACTTTATTCACAAAAGAACTTTTCACACAGTGTTCATAAGAACCAATCAGATTTCCTCTGAGCATTTCAAAAAAAACCATGTGGGACAAAGATAAGAAGAAATCCTCTTACCTACAAAGAAACTATTTCCTACTTGAGCATGCATACGTGGTTCAGAGTAAATAAAATAGGAAACTAGGAGGAGTGCTTTTAGGAAACCCCGGAGATCATAAACAGTAGTAAACAGGAGAGGAAGACAGGTAGTATTTACCATCTCCTTGTCAACTCTCTTCCTGGCCCTAAGATTAACAAAACCAATGAAAGGTACATCTGAGAAGCTACCTACTGTCTTTATGACCCAGGATGCCTGGTGAACGACTGGCCTGTGTTTCGAATGCTGATAAGTGCCTGTCAGGCATAGAGAAAGAAAATGGACAGTAGAGAAAATGGGCAGAGATGCAGAGGCTTGTGGGATCAGAAATGATTGTCAATGAATCAAACCCAGTCAACGCAATACTTTCATCGCGGACACAATGCCTTGCTCCATATTTCGTAATTCCTCATAGTAATCCCACCTGATCACTACAGCCCTCTCCTCCTCCTCCTTCTCTTTCTCCCTAGCCCAACGTCATGGGACAGTCGTGCAACGAATGTGCTACGGGATCGTTCCACCTGAGCCACGCAAACCCCGAAGGCTGCCTGCGCTGCTTCTGCATGGGGGTCTCGCGCCAGTGCTCCAGCTCCTCGTGGAACAGGGACCAGGTATTGCTCCCTGGGGCCGGGAAGGCGGGTCCTGCTATGTGCAAGGCTGGAAGCATCCTTCCCTATGCAAACTCGGTCCACAGACCCTGCTAGGAGGGTCCTTCCCCACCCCCACCCCTCCTATATACATACCCATTACAAAGTACCGTATTTTTCGTTCTATAAGACGCACCAGATCACAAGACGCACCCAGTTTTTGGAGGAGGAAAACAAGAAAAAAAATATTCTGAATCTCAGAAGCCAGAACAGCAAGAGGGATCGCTGCGCAGTGAAAGCAGCAATCCCTCTTGCTGTTCTGGCTTCTGGGATAGCTGCGCAGCCTGCATTCGCTCCATAAGACGCAGACACATTGCCCCTTACTTTTTAGGGGCATTCGCAACATGAAAAGAGTGCAACCTGCAGCGGCGTGTCTGTGCACGCGCGGGTTACGATTTGGCGCTTGTGCGCATGCGCGAAGCGTGATTTGGCGCCGCTGTGCATGTGTGAGCAGCGAAACCCGGAAGTAACCCTTTCCGGTACTTCCGGGTCACCGCGGGACGTAACCTGAAAAAATGTAACATGAAGCAAATGTAGCATGAGGTATGACTGTACAGTCGTACCTCGGATCCCGAACGTCTTGTGAGTCGAACGTTTTGGCTCCCGAACGCCGCAAACCCGGAAGTGAGTGTTCTGGTTTGTGAACGTTCTTTGGAACCTGAACGTCCGGCACGGCTTCCCATTGACTGCGGGAGGTATGACTGTATTAGCCTTTAAAATCTGTTGTCTCAATAGATGTCCCATCAATATATGCATCTGACAGCTTCTCTCCTTGCGCTCTAGGTGCGAGTGGGGTCTGAGGACGCTGAGAGGGCACGGTTCAGCCTCTCCAACTCGGCCGGCTCCCGGACGATCAGCGAGGGCATCCGCTTCACCGGAGCCTCGGAGCTCACTTTCTCCTCCTTCCACACTCTGCCGCGTGACGTTTACTACTGGGTGTTGCCGGAGCGCTTCAGGGGAGACAAGGTGCCACTCTCAGGGGTGCTTCCGCCGTAATTCCTGCATCGCAGGGGGTTGGACTATAGAGGACCCTTGCAGGGAATCTCCCAACCCTGTGATTTCCGGACAAGGAAAGGTTTGATTTGAGGCTGAAGGAGGCACTCGTAGGGCAGAAAACGGGTCATCCCAAGTCAGGCATTTGGTCTGCCTGGCACAGAACCGTCTACTGTGGCCTCAACCACTGAACCTCTTGGGCTTTACGATCGGAAGGTCGGTGGTTCGAATCCCCATGACGGAGTGAGCTCCCATTGCTCTGCTCCAGCTCCTGCCAAGCTAGTAGTTCAAAAGCACACCAGTGCAAGTAGATAAATAGCTACTGTTGTGGCGGGAAGGTAAACAGTGTTTCCATGCACTCTGGTTTCTGTCACGGTGTCTCATTGTGCCGGAAGCGGTTTAGTCCTGCTGGCCGCATGACCCGGAAAGCTGTCTGTGGACAAACGCAGCTGCCTTGGCCTGAAAGTGAGATGAGAGATGTGTTATAAGAAAAAAACCTGCTCTTTTCCCCCTTATGGGGTACCCAAGAGCCCATATAGAGTCCTCTTTTTAGGTTCTCTATTGGTAGGAGAAAATAACACACGCCAGTCAGAGAATATTGAGAAGCAAGGCAGCTAGTAAGCCTGATCTTTATTAAACATGTTGCAACAGGGTGCTCCCCCCACACGTGGGGGGAGAAGACCTCAAGCACAGGCGTGCAAGCCCTTATATAGACTTTGCCCACCTTCAAACTCCAGACCAACCCCAGAAACATCATACATACATCACAGAAGAGGTGTAGCCCAGGACCCCCCCCCCCAAAAAAATCATACATACATCACAGAAGGGGTGGTCTAAAACAGAATCCTGAGTGTGTTGTTTATCTCCTGTCTGGAAAGTTAAAGATAAAGGGACCCCTGACAGTTAAGTCTAGTCGCGGACGACTCTGGAGTTGCGGCGCTCATCTCGCTTTACTGGCCGAGGGAGCCGGTGTACAGCTTCTGGGTCATGTGGCCAGCATGACTAAGCCGCTTCTGGCGAACCAGAGCAGCGCGCGGAAACGCCGTTTACCTTCCCGCTGGAGCGGTACCTATTTATCTACTTGCACTTTGAGGTGCTTTCGAACTGCTAGGTGGGCAGGAGCTGGGACCGAGCAACGGGAGAGCTCACATCGCAGGGATTCGAACCACCGACCTTCTGATTGGCAAGCCCTAGGCTCAGTGGTTTAGATAACAGCGCCAGCCATTATTTGGGTTTTGGGCACTCTTTTGTTATTATAACTACTTAATTCCTGAATCTAGGTCACAGGCTCACACCCTGTTCATGTCTTGAATGTGCCCTTAAGACAGGATTTGTGAGGAAAGAGACAATGGGGAGATTTCCCATTTTGACCTTGCAGAGAAACATTTGAGGTCAATTTGTTCAGGACCTTTTCTGTGGGGTTTCAGACATGTGGTTTATATGTACAGTTATGAACATTTTTTAAAATATATATGACCTTAACATTCTTATACAGTGGTGCCCCGCAAGACGAATGCCTCGCAAGACGGAAAACTTGCTAGACGAAAGAGTTTTCCGTTTTGGAGGTGCTTCGCAAAACGAATCTCCTATGGGCTTGCTTCGCAAGACGACAATGTCTTGCGAGTTCCTGCGGGTTCCCCCCCTTCCCACCCTTTTCTAAGCCGCTAAGCCGCTTATCAGCTGATCCGATCAGCAGATAAGCTGCTAAAAGCAGCTAAAAGCCGCTAATAGCGCTAAGCCGCTTATCAGTTGATCCGATCAGCAGATAAGCCGCTAATAGCGCTAATCCGCTAATCCGTCAATGGGCTTGCTTCGCAAGACGAAAAAAAAACTGCTAGACGAAGAGAATCACAGAACGGATTCTTTTCGTCTTGCGAGGCACCACTGTAACAGCCGCAACCCCATAGTTGCCTTTGACTGGACTCAACCGTTCAGGGGTCTTTTACATTTACCTTTACCCTGCCTGGCAGCAGCACTCCATGATCTTTCCCAGACCTGCCTGAAGATGTTGCCAGGCATTCACCTGGGACATTCTGCACACAATGAAGATGCTCTACCAATAAGCTGTGGTCATTCTCCCAAAGTCCTATTTGTTTCATAGTTTATGCCATTTGACTGTTAAAATGAAACATAGCCCAAACATCAAAGTGGTTTCTAGTCCTCATGATTCTGACTAAAGATTCTAATCCTTATTGGTCTGACTAAAGAGTTGATTTGAATGGAAACATGGGACGTTGCTATTACTTACTATGATTTTAAAGTACATACAGTGGTGCCTCGCAAGACGAAAAGAATCCGTTCTGTGATTCTCTTCGTCTAGCGGTTTTTTCGTCTTGCGAAGCAAGCCCATTGACGGATTAGCGCTATTAGCGGCTTTTAGCGGCTTATCTGCTGATCGGATCAGCTGATAAGCGGCTTAGCGGCTTAGAAAAAGGGGGGAGGGGGGGAAGGGAAAAAACCCCGCAGGAACTCGCAAGACATTGTCGTCTTGCGAAGCAAGCCCATAGGAGATTCGTTTTGCGAAGCACCTCCAAAACGGAAAACTCTTTCGTCTAGCGAGTTTTCCGTCTTGCAAGGCATTCGTCTTGCGGGGCACCACTTTACAGATCCTGGTGGTTTTTTTTTTACTATGGTCTTCAGAGCAAACTGTTTGGAACATCTAGCTCAGGACTGTCGACTGGCAACAGCTCTCTGGGATTTTGGGGCTAGGGAGGCATTACCTGCTGCCAGAATTTGAACCCAGGACCTCCTGGAGCCGAAGCAGGTGCTCTACTCACTGAGCTATACAGCCTCTTCCCAAATGAATGGCCTGCGGTGGCCTGTCCTTCGCTGGAGGTTTTTAAGCAGAAATTGCTGTGCCATTTGTCGGCGATGCTTTAGCTGAGGGTTGGACTAGATGAGCCTTGGGGGTCCCCTTCCAAACTCTGTGGTTCTGCGGAATGGCTCTGACGCTGCCCCTCTGCGCCTCTCTCTCCAGGTGACCTCCTACGGCGGAGAACTGCGCTACACCATCACCCATGACACCTTCCCTGGCTCCCCGGCACTGCGTGGCCAACCTGATGTTCTGCTGCGGGGGAACGAGATCTTCCTGGAGCATGTTGCTGAAACGAGTCCCCTGCCTGGCTCGCCCACTACGTTCACCGTGCCCTTCCGGGAGGTGAGGCATATAGCGCTTCGGGCTCCTTGGTCGGCGGGTGGAATTGCAGCCCTAGAAGGAGCCAGGCCTTTGGTCCATCTTGCTCAGTATTGCCTGCACTGACTGGCAGCAGCTCTCCAGGATTTCAGGAAGTGGGTGTCTGAGCTTTAAAGCCCTAAAAGGCCTCGGCCCAGGATCCCTGAAGGAGCGTCTCCACCCCCATCGTTCTGCCCGGACACTGAGGTCCAGCGCCGAGGGCCTTCTGGCGGTTCCCTTGCTGTGAGGAGCCAAGTTACAGGGAACCAGGCAGAGGGCCTTCTCGGTAGTGGCGCCCGCCCTGTGGAACGCCCTCCCAGCAGATGTCAAGGAAATAAGCAACTATCTGACTTTTAGAAGACATCTGAAGGCAGCCCTGTTTAGGGAAGTTTTTAATGTTTGATGTTTTATCGTGTTTTTAATACAGTGGTACCTCGGGTTACATACGTTTCAGGTTACATACTCTTCAGGTTACAGACTCCGCTAACCCAGAAATAGTACCTTGGGTTAAGAACTTTGCTTCAGGAGAAGAACAGAAATCGGGCTCCGGCGGTGCAGCGGCAGCAGGAGGCCCCATTAGCTAAAGTGGTGCTTCAGGTTAAGAACAGTTTCAGGTTAAGAATGGACCTCCGGAACGAATTAAGTACGTAACCAGAGGTGCCACTGTATTCTCTTGGGAGCTGCCCAGAGACCCAGCCACATGGGCCGGGTATAAATTATTATTATTATTATTATTATTATTATTATTATTATTATTATTATTAATTATTATCATCATACTTGGAGATGTTGCCACCAGGGATTGCTCCTGGAACCTTCTGTATGCAAAGCAGGTGGTCTACCACTGAACTGAAGCCCTAGTCTAAGTAAGGGTTTAGTCCTCATGGCCCTTCCCCATCATTTTGTCACGAGAATTCCTGGCCAGCCTGGAATGAGTGTTTTAGTTCCTAGTGAAAGCTATAGAACCTTATGACAGCTGTCCCTGGTTCCTCAGAGGACCCTATTTTTTCTGCACCCAGGAAAGGACCTCACTGACTTAGTGAAGTGGCAGCTTTGCAAATAAAATGGCACCTTGGTTCTCAAACTTAATCTGTTCCAAAACCAAAGCGTTCCAAAACCAAGGCACACTTTCCCACAGAAAGTAATGCAGAATGGATTAATCCGTTCCAGACTTTTAAAAACAACCTCTGAAACAGCCATTTAACATGAATTTTACTTTCTAACGAGACCACTGATCCATAAAATGAAAGCAATAATTAATGTACTGCACTATAAAATAAATAAGACAGTATTGTAGATGATAAAAATGAAAATTAATTTTTTTCTTACCTGCACCAATGATAGTCATTGTTTGGACGGGGGGGCTTTTATCCATTTCCGCAGTCACACAATCAATCAATCAATCAATCAATCACTAGCTGAACTGGGTTCCACACAGTCACAAAAACAAGTGAACCGAAAAAGCCTCAAAAACAAAAATGCAAAATAATTAGCAAGTACAAAAGCGCCAAACTTAATCTGCTCCGGAAGTCAGTTTGACTTCCGAAATGTTCAAAACCAAGGCGCAGCTTTTGATTGGTGCAGGCGCCCCAGAAACAATAGCCGACAGCTGCATCGGATGTCCGGCTTCCGAAAAACATTCGGAAACCAGGACACTTCTGGGTTTTTGGCGTTTGGGAGCCAAGGCGTTTGAGAACCAAGGTACCACTGTATGAGGAAGCACAAACCTCACCCTCCTGCTGCCATTCCTTTCAGCAAGCCTGGCGCCGCGCAGACGGCCAGAAAGCCACCCGTGAGCACCTCCTGATGGCCCTGGCTGACATTGACGTTTTCATGATCCGGGCCTCCTACTCTGACCGGCAGGCGGAGAGCAGGTAAAAAGGGGTCTGTGCCCCTGACCAGCAAATGGGACCAATGGGGAATGATGCCAGATAGGAGCTGGGAGCCCAGGGGATTCTGGGAAGGCCAGCTTCTGGGGACTAGGTAGGGTGGAAGGATCCATGGGTGGTAGAAGGTTGGTGAGTGAGAAAGATATATTTTGAAGATTCACAGAAGATTGGAACAAATATGCAAACTATTTGAAGAGCAATTGTAATCAACAAATTACACTAGTGGGACTACAAGAAGCTTTGTAAGGAGGAATATATGAAATATCGCAAAGAAGATAAAGATGAAAGATATTAGTTATGATACTTAAACGTAATAGTGAAAGTAAAACATGTAAACTAAGTGGAAAAGATGGGGAAATTTTCAGATGTGATTGACGAAAGTCTAAAAAACTGTATAGGATATAAAAGTATGTTTTATAATTGTTGAAAATGATATGTTTATATATAGATATAGGTATAGATGTAGATATAGATTTATATATATTGTGGTGACTTAATAGGTGTGGGTTTTTTGTGGTTAAAAGAAGGGACCCCCAAAAGTCATCTGGTCCATTTTAGTATTAAGTGCTATATAAATGTACCAAATAGAAAGGGTGGCAAGGAATAAAGAGGTTTAAAAAGAGAATTGAAACTCACCTACAGGTGGTACCTAACACCAAGGAAACTAGCGCTAATACACCCAGGAACCTCACCAAAATGCTGGAGAGGGTGCACCTCCACAGGCACATACCTCCACATGTGGTGGGAGTGTCCCAAAATCCAACTATTCTGGACGACAGCCATACAAGAAATATGTACAATAACTAAGCAAGTAATAGACATCACCCCAGAATTGGCCCTACTAAACATCTTCCAAGACAGCAATGCCCATTTACACCACAAAGAACTCATAACCCACCTGCTCTCAGCAGCCAGAAACACCATAACCAGACACTGGAGAGACCTGTCAGGAGTAAGCATGGACCAATGGTACCAAATAGTATGGGAAACAGCCCTACTAGAAAAATTAACTAATAAACTGAAACTGACATGGGGACAAACAGAAGAAGACACCTTCACCCTGGTATGGCTCCCCTTTATCACACACACAGCCCAACAGGACATTGACAATAATCCACCAACAGCATACAAATCAATATGGCTAATCTGATCCAAAACACCCACCCACCTCACTCACACACGAAAACAAAGATCACCACAGCCAATCACAAGCAAACAATCACACCCTAGGCCAACCCCAACCTCTCTCACCACCAAAGGAACACAAGTGAACAACACAAACAACGCTGACACCAAACTCTACACACATTAAGCAAAATAGAAACACCGCCACCCGACCCCACCCCCATCCATCTTCCCTCTCTCCACCCCCCCTTTTCTTCTCTCTTTCTTTTTTCTCCCCCCCCTAATGCCTCAACAAATGAAATGGATTTGTAAAAATGTTACATGAAAAAAACAAGCCAAAAATGAGGCACTACACTTTTGTAAAACAAGAAAATCCTTAATAAAATATTTTTTTTTTTTTTTTTAAAAAAAAAAGAGAGAATTCCCTGGATGCCAAGATCCAGGTTTGGGGCAAGTACTCTTTGGTGAGAGAACCCCAGCAGAGATTTAAAATCACAAAACATGCAGCAAAGCATGGAAATGTATGTTGGCCAATGGATTATTGTAACCAGAACGTCCAACACAGCTTCCGCTTGAGTGCATGAATCTCTTGCAACCAATTGGAATCCACGCCTTGGTTGTTGAACGTTTTGGAAGTCAAACGGTCGTCCGGAATGGATTATGTTTGACAACCGAGGTTTGACTGTACAGTGGTGCCTCGCAAGACGAAAAGAATCCGTTCTGTGATTCTCTTCGTCTAGCGGTTTTTTCGTCTTGCGAGGCAAGCCCATTGACAGATTAGCGGATTAGCTCTATTAGCACTATTAGCGGCTTTTAGCGGCTCATCGGCTGATCGGATCAGCTGATAAGTGGCTTAGCGGCTTAGAAAAGGGGGGGAAGGAAAAAACCCCCGCAGGAACTCGCAAGATATTGTCGTCTTGCGAAGCAAGCCCATAGGAAATTCGTCTAGCGAAGCACCTCCAAAACGGAAAACTCTTTTGTCTAGCGAGTTTTCCGTCTTGCGAGGCATTCGTCTTGCGGGGCACCACTGTATTCAATAAACATTTTCAAATCTTCTTTAAATGTACATTCATCTTGTTCTCGTATTCTGTATGTTAAGTCTGCAAGCTGCGCATATTCTGTCACCTTAAGTTGCCATTCTTCTTTGCTTGAGACGTCTCTCATTTTCCATTTGGGCGCTAACAAAACACGGGCCGCAGTACAGTCGTACGTTGGAAGTGAAACGGAATCCATTCAACTTCCAAAGCGTATGGAAGCCAATGAGCGGCTTCTGATTGGCAGCAGGAAGTTCCTGCAGCCAATCGGAAGCCGTGCCGGATGTTTGGCTTCCGAAAATCGTTCGAAAACTGGATCACTCGCTTCTGGGTTTCAGTCATTCGGGAGCTGACTTGTTCAGGAGCCAAGGCATTTGAGATCCAAGGTACGACTGTACAGCCATACCTCGGGTTACAGACGCTTCAGGTTGGCGTTTTCAGGTTGTGCACTGCGCCGAACCCGGAAGTACCGGAGCAAGTTACTTCCGGGTTTGCGCAGAAGCGCTAAATTGCACTTTGCACATGCACAGAAGCG
The DNA here is from genome assembly GCF_965112155.1 of Podarcis liolepis. Classification (NCBI taxonomy): domain Eukaryota; kingdom Metazoa; phylum Chordata; class Lepidosauria; order Squamata; family Lacertidae; genus Podarcis; species Podarcis liolepis. The sequence continues at coordinate 11,569,822 of NC_139561.1, read as the reverse complement.
CCGAATCGCAACCCACACGTGCGCAGACGTGGTGCTGTGGGTTGTGAACCCCACACGGATCACGTTCGCAACCCAAGCATAGTAGCATACACTGTAGTAGCATACATAAACAACCTATTTTGACACCTAGGAATTTCAGTCTGAATTATCCCCAACAGAAAGGACTCTGGTTTAGGGGGAGGGGGGAGTACTATTAAACGTTTTTCGCAATTCGTTATGGATCATCATTTCCCAATACTTTTACCCTTTTACAAGTCCGCCACATGTGAAGGAATGTTCCCTCCGCCTCTTAGCATCTCCAGCACGTATCTGATTCAGTCTTACACCTCTTGGCAAGCCTACTCGGAGTTAAATACCATCTGTGAATCATTTTGATGTCGTTCTCCTTCAAAGAATAACACGGGGCAGAGCCTTTTCACTATCTGTGGCCTCTTCCTCCTTGCAGGATCTCTGGCATCCACATGGACGTGGCAGTGCCACACACCACAGGACTGAGCCCAGCCCTGGAAGTCGAGGACTGCACTTGCCCGCCGGGATATCGCGGCCCCTCCTGCCAGGCGAGTGGCACGCTGAGTCGCATCCAAGTCCGACTCGGAGTAGAATCTTGGGGTTCTCAAGTCAACGGGCACAGTGGGGTTGGGGGCTGATCCCTACACCACACCCTAGTGTTGAGCCGAACCCTGCCTCCCTCTCTCCCCCCCAGGATTGTGACGTCGGCTACACACGCACCACCAGTGGCCTCTACTTGGGGACCTGCGAACGCTGTGACTGCAACCAGCACACCGCCGAGTGTGACGCCGAGACCGGAGACTGCCAGGTGAGACTTCCTGGGGTGGGTTGGTGTGGAGGGGAGCAGTTCCTCACTGCCCCCCCCTTGTGGGCTCCTGTAGTAGCAGGGTGGTTTGGGGAGGTCCTGGGTGAGGTGGGAAAGGTGGTTGGGGAAACCCAGCCAGATGGGTGGGGTATAAATAAATTATCATCATCAACAACAACTTTATGTTACAATGGTACCTCGGGTTAAGAACTTAATTCGTTCCGGAGGTCCATTCTTAACCTGAAACTGTTCTCAACCTGAGGTACCACTTTAGCTAATGGGGCCTCCCACCACCACGCGATTTCTGTTCTCATCCTGAAGCAAAGTTCTTAACCCGAGGTACTATTTATGGGTTAGCAGAGTCTGTAACCTGAAGCGTCTGTAACCGGAAGCATCTGTAAGCCAAGTTACCACTGTATTTATTACAGTCATACCTCAGGTTGAAGTAGCTTCGGTTTGAGCATTTTCAGGTTACGCTCCGCGGGGACCCGGAAGTAACGGAATGCGTTATTTCCGGGTTTTGTGGTTCGCGCATGTGCAGATGCTCAAAATGATGTCACTCGCATGCGCGGAAGCGGCGAATTGCGACCCGCAGACACGGGGTGCTTTTGCTTCAGGATGGGAACGGGGCTCCGGAACGGATCCCGTTCGCAGCCAGAGGTACCACTGTATTATTATTAATAATAATAATAAATTTTATTTATATCCCGCCCTCCCCAGCGAAGCGGGGCTCAGGGTGGCTAACAACAATAAAATAGTACAACATCCTAAAATCATTTCATTATAAAATTAATTCGAATCAAATTGATGGCAACCATTAGGCTAAAGTTCTGTGAAGATTGCCAAAGGAGGGAGTCAGGCTGTGCCCTGACCAAAGGCCTGGTGGAACAGCTCTGTCTTGCAGGCCCTGCAGAAAGATGTCAAGTCCCGCAGGGCCCTAGTCTCTTGTGACAGAGTGTTCACCCAGATCGGAGCCACAGCCAAAAAAGCCCTGGCTCTAGTTGAGGCCAGCCTAACCTCTCTGTGGCCTGGGACCTTCAGGATGTTTTTGTTTGAAGACCGTAAGTTCCTCTGTGGGACATACCAGGAGATGCGGTCCCGTAGGTACGAGGGTCCTAGGCCGTATAGGGCTTTAAAGGTTAAAACCAGCACCTTAAACCTGATCCTGGCCCCCCCCGGGAGCCAGTGCAGCTGGTATAGCACCGGGTGAATGTGATCTCGCAGTGAAGACCTCGTAAGGAGTCTCGCCTTGGCATTCTGCACCCGCTGGAGTTTCTGGGTCAGTCTCAAGGGCAGCCCCACGTAGAGCGAGTTACAATAATCCAGTCTGGAGGTGACCGTCACGTGGATCACAGTGGCTAGGTCAGGGCGAGAGAGGTAAGGGGCCAACTCCTTAGCTTGGCGGAGATGGAAAAATGCCGCCTTTGTTATAGCTGCAATCTGCGCCTCCATGGAAAGGAAAGTGTCGAAGATTACACCCACACTCTTAACGGACGGTGCTGGCACTAATTGCACCCCCGCAAGAGATGGGAAATGCCCCCCCAATCCCATATTGTCCCTTCCCAGCCAAAGGACCTTTGTCTACGAAGGATTTAACTTCAACCGGCTCCCATGTAACCATCCAGCCACAGCTTCCAAACATCTGATCAGTGTGTCTGGGGCCGAGTCAGGATGGCCATCCATCAACAGATAGAGTTGGGTGTCATCACCATACTGATGGCAGCCCAGCCCAAAACTCCGGACAAGCTGGGCGAGGGGGCGCATGAAGATGTTGAAAAGCATCGGGGAGAGTATCGCACCCTGAAGCACTCCACACACCAAGGAGTGGCGCGATGACAATCCCCCCAAATATTATTATCATTATTATCATCATCATCATCATCATCATCATCATCATCATCCACAGGCCTGCCAGCACAACACAGAAGGACAGCGGTGTGAGCGCTGCCAGCCAGGTTTCTTTGGCGATGCCAGGCGTGGGACCCCCGGAGACTGCCAACCGTGCCCATGCTACGGACCCTATTCTGCTAGCCAGTAGGTACCGCCTGCCAGCCGTTCTGCCTTCCTCCCCCCCCCTTTTGAGCGAGGGGCGGTTTCTCTCGGCTGCTAACTTCCCACCCTTCTCTTCTCCCAGGCCCGCCAAGACCTGCTTTGTGGACACAGACGGGCAGCCCACCTGCGACTCCTGCGCCCCGGGCTACATCGGGCGCCACTGCGAAAGGTAGGATGGCCGTGATGACTCTGCCAGGGAGGGGTGTAAGAATGAGCCCTCAGGCTGGAGGGGGGGAGAGAAATTGCCCACTCCTAGTGTGATTGGATGGCGGGTGCCTTCTTCCTTTCGAAAATCCAGCTGGAGCTCAGTAGGCAAGGAACTATGGGGCTATGGTGGGGGAGAATGGTGGGACCATGGTCTGCTTCACTCTCTTTCACTCGCAGGGTTGTTGTGAGGATCAAATGGGGGGGGGGGTTTACCCCGAGACCCAGCAGAGATGTGGCTGGCAGCCTCGCTTCTGACTTTCAGAGAAGTTGTTATGCCAACAGACAATTGCTTAAAACTTTTTTTTTAATGATTATTATAAATTGGTTTACTTGGTTTTTCAAATTAAAATTTTACCGACATATATCAAACATAAATCACAAAAACAAGATCCCAAGGAATCTTCTGGACTTCCCTCCTCCCCTTTGTGGGTTCTACTTTTAATCTAGGCCTAGGACCCATGTACCTACAGGACCGCCTCCCCTGGTATGCCCCTCGGAGGACCTTAAAGTCCACAAATGACAACTTTTTCGAGGTCCCAAGTCGCAAGGTGGCTAGGGCCAGGGCCTTTTCAGTACTGGCCCTGACTTTGTGGAACGCTCTGTCACAAGAGACTTGACATCTTTCTGCAGCGTCTACAAGACAGAGCTCTTCTGCCTGGCCTTTGGTTTGGACTCAGTCTGACCCTTATGTTCCCACCCGCTCCTTTATGGTTTTGATCTATGGGCTTCTCTTAAAACGAGGCTGCATTTTAAATTGCATTTTATTTTATTTATTTATTTATTTTAAATGATATTTATTACTTTTCGAACAGTTTCAACACAACACTACAAACAAACAAAGAAAGAAAGAAAGAAAGAAAAAAAGAGCAATACAAATACAATACAAAAAGACTGCATACAAAACAAAACAAAAACAAACAAAAACAATTTAAAAATACCTCAAACATTTTCAATATCTTATCTTTCATTCGCTTATTTCCAACGACCTCCTCTCACCTCCCTTTTTGTATTCCACTTCTATTAATTGTTTCAGCAATTCCTTTCCATCTTCCTCTGTTTTCTATCCTATAATTATCTTAACACATTCTTGCCTTATTTTTTCCTTTAATTTTCTGTTAATCTATTTATACTTAATTCCTTATAACATTTCTACTAAAGCCATATAACTTCATTCCAACATTCTTCTAACATTCAATAATTTTACAATATTTCTATAAATAGTCTTTAAACTTTTTCCAGTCTTCTTCCGCCGACTCTTCTCCCTGGTCTCGGATCTTGCCAGTCATTTCCGCCAATTCCATATAGTCCATCAACTTCATCTGCCATTATCCAACACTTCAGTGCTTTCAAGAAGCAACCATTCTCTCAGCCAGCAAAAAGCAGATGGTTCACAACAAAGTTTAGGGGTCTGGCAGGGCAAGTCCACCTCCTCCTTTGGCATCCGTCAGTATCTTAAATTTTACTCGAGGCATTTTAACCTGTACTTTAAATTGGTTTGGTTTTTTCCTATTATGTTTTTACTGTAATTTTACTGGTGTTAGCCGCCCTGAGCCTGACTCTGGCCAGGGAGGGCGGGGTATAAATAAAAATTATTATTATTATTATTATTTATTTTATCATCCTCATCATTTCCTCCTGCATCTTTTGTGATAATCCAAATCTTTTACCTCTCCATTGTGTCCAAAATTCACCATTAAGCTACAAGTGATACTCCAATCCTACTAACGATTTTAACCATTTACAATGGTCTTTAAGATAAGTTATAAAATTTCCCCCTTCCTTATTACATTTTTGGTCTTCCTGATTTCTGATTCTTCTGGTCATTTTGGCCGTCTTGGCATAATCCATCATCTTGATCTGCTATTCTTCTCTGGTAGGAACTTTATCTTCTTTCCATCTCTGGGCCAATAACATCCGTATAGAGGTTCTCCGCGGAGCGAAAATGGAAGCAAAAATCTTAAGATATCAGAGATTAGGAACCGCATAGAGGCAGAAGGAAGTCATTAAATAAATCACGGGAATAAAACCAGAGACTAGGCATAGATAAGAAAGTGAGAGTTGCGAGGAAAAAAGGATAACATGAAGAGAAAATCAATCCTTACTGGAAAGATGTGTTTATAACAATGGCATCGACGGTTTGTATTTGTTAAATTACTGTATGATTTGGCAAGATATGTTGTTTAACATTCTTTCTATTCTCTTTTTCTTTCTTTTCTTTTTTCTTTCCCCCCCTTTATAACAGAATATTGCGTCTCATTATGTGTAACTCCTAATGTGCAAATAAAAATTATTTTTTTTAAAAAAGGGGGGAGAACGTACTCTCTTGCTCCCGGCAGCCAGGGAGGTGAACTTCGGTCCTTCCGAGCCTGGAAGGTGGGGGGGGGGGGGACGATGGGCTGAAGCAGATCCTCAGACTTTGGCCCCTGCTCCTTTCATCCCCTTAACTCATCCCTCTTCTCTTGGGCCAGGTGTGCGCCAGGCTACGTGGGCAACCCCAGCCGGGGGCAACCGTGCACAGGTGAGTCCAGCTTCTGGGGCAAAGGGAGCCGTCTGCCAACAGAGAAACCAGGTTTCCGCAGCCAAGCAAACTTCGATCGCTTCTGGCATCCTATGAAAAGCCTCCCAGGAGGATTTGATTGTCGCAGCCTCCGGTGTTTTGGACTTCCAGCTCCCAAGCCAGGAGGCTGAGAAGTGTTGTAGCTCAAAATATCTGGGCTGGCGAGGGCGGAATCAAAGCCTTGGGGTGGGTGGAAGGGGAAATAGTCTCACTCTTGCACCTGCCAAGTACCCACTGTCCTCAGCAGTTCCCTTCCACTTCTCTCCCCCGCCCCCCAGCTACAGACCATGGCACCCGATGCCACTGCGATCCACATGGAAGCATCAGCAGCCATTGTGATGCCAGCGGGCAGTGCCAGTGTAAGGTAAGGCAGGAGGGGGGAAGCACCCATCGATGTGTGCATTCCCTCCCCAGCTCAGAAACCCATCTCCTTTTTATTCTTCTTATTATTATTTTCAAGTTTTCATTATTAACATCATTCAAACTTAAATTCAACAATATTTATACAGTTGTGTGGTTCCCTGAACCCCCGTACTTCCCTCCTCTCCCTTTTGGTTTTCCACAGATACATTTAAAAAAAAAATTTAACCACATCTAATTCATATATCCAACTTTGATTAAATGCTTATTTATTCCTTTACCTATTAAAAAATTACAAGTGCTGCTAACATCTTTAAATCTTTACATTGTTCCTAACGTACTCTATAAAATTTACACCATTCTTTTTTAAATTTACTGTCATCTTGGTGTCTGATCTTCCTAGTCATTTTCTCCATTTTGGCATAGTCCCTCATTTTCACTATCCACTCTTCCTTGGCTCCTGTTTCCTCTTCCTTCCATCTCTGGGCAAACAGTATTCTTGCAGCTGTTTTTGCATACATTAACAGTCTTTTAAAGTCCTTTGGTATTTCTTCTCCTTTGATGCCTATCAAAAAAGCTTTGGGTTGTTGTGGTTTTTTTTACAAAAGTTAAACATTTTTTTCAGTTCATTACATATTATTTCCCAGAATGCTCTGGCCTTTTTGCACATCAACCACACGTGGTAGAACGTGCCTTCATTCTCTTTGCACTTCCAACATACGTTGGTGGCGTTTTTGTACATTTTCGCTAATCTTGTGGGAGTCAAATGCCATCGGTACATCATTTTCATATAATTTTCTTTCAACGAACAGCATGCGGTGAACTTCAAATAAATCTTGAGAGACCTTGTCAAAAATGTTGTTGGAATGGGAAATGAGAGATGAAGAGCAAAAAAGCAGGAATGAATCATTGGGCAAAAGGTGTAGGGTATAATATAGATTACAAGGGACGCGGGTGGCGCTGTGGTCTAAACCACAGAGCCTAGGACTTGCCGATCAGAAGGTTGGCGGTTCAAATCCCCGCAACGGGGTGAGCTCCTGTTGCTCGGTCCCTGCTCCTGCCAACCTAGCAGTTTGAAAGCACGTCAAAGTGCAAGTAGATAAATAGGTACCGCTCCGGCGGGAAGGTAAACGGTGTTTCTGTGCACTGCTCTGGTTCGCCAGAAGCGGCTTAGTCATGCTGGCCACATGACCCGGAAGCTGTACGCCTGCTCCCTCGGCCAATAAAGCGAGATGAGCGCCGCAACCCCAGAGTCGGCCACAACTAGACCTAATGGTCAGGGGTCCCTTTCTAATATAGATTTAATAGAGGTAGGATTTGAAGTTCAGAAACCCATTTCTATCCCAGCCCAGCCCTGAAAAGCGCATGCTGTTTCCACTCGCCTTTTCCAGCTGCCCTTTCCTTCCCCGCCAGACCCTCCTCCTTTTTGCGCCCGCTGCCTGGGGTTTGTGGGTGCTTCGATCCTTCCACCCCAGAGGTTTGTGGATCCCGCGAGCCTAGGTTTCCCGGCTGCTGTGAACCTTGGCTCAGCCAGCAGTGGGGTTCTGCCTGCCCACTGCCCTCTTTACTTTGCGCTCCAGCTTTTCTCCATTCCCTTTGCAGGCGCACACGGAGGGGCCTTCCTGCGGCAGCTGTCGGCCGCACCACTTCCACCTGAGCGCGGAGAACAAGGAAGGCTGTTTGCCCTGTTTCTGCATGGGCGTCACCCAGCAATGCACCAGTTCTTCTTACCACCGGGACCTGGTAAGAGCAGCACAGCATCTTTTCTTTCCTGGACTTCCAGGAATTTCCGTCCTGCTGGTCTTGGGAAATGTACCAAACTATGTTTCACACACACTGTTCCCGGTGCCACATAATACTCTTTCCACATTTGTAAGGAAGCAGTCTTCTATCAAGGCACACTTTGGAACTCCCGCCTATTGACCTTCGCTCTTTTCTTTTCTAAGCTAGCTAAATGCGTTTTTGTGTAGGTGAAGCCTATCTGGATAAGCAGAATGTTGACAGGCTTTTTTTTTTTTAATGTAGTTTTATTAAAGATTTTCTTGGTTTACAAAAGTATGTTCAATGTCTCTCTCTCTCTCTCTTTTCAAGTAACTTTTTTTACAGATCAGTTTCATTTGCTGACAGGCATTTTAATCTTGAACAAAAGTATGAAATTATCAGCCAAATCACACCTTTACAACATTCAAATGATAAAACCAATAAACTAAAAGCAGATTGAAACATACACCCACATTCTACGTGTCTGGGGAGGTTTGCCTAAAGAAAAATGCTTTATACAGGTGCCAAAAATGTTTTAAGCGAAGGCGCCTTGCCTGATGTCAATAGGCAGGGGGTTCCAGAGTGTAGATGCTGCCACACTCAAAGATTAGTTTCTTACCGATGCAGAACTCGTCTTACGTGGCACCTGTAAGAGTCCCAGTTCAGCAGATCGAAGCTGCAGTTGGTTGCGACCCTCTGCCATCCATCTGGTTATCTCCCGCTTAGACTACTGCAATGTGTATATAACACCGGTCCTGAAAGACCTACATCGGCTCCCAGTACGTTTCCGAGCACAATTCAAAGTGTTGGTGCTGACCTTTAAAGCCCTAAACGGCCTCAGCCAAGTATACCTGAAGGAGCGTCTCCACCCCCATCGTTCTGCCCGGACACTGAGGTCCAGCGCCGAGGGCCTTCTGGCGGTTCCCTCCCTGCGAGAAGCCAAGTTACAGGGAACCAGGCAGAGGGCCTTCTCGGTAGTGGCACCCGCCCTGTGGAATGCCCTCCCACCAGATGTCAAAGAGAACAACTACTACCAGACTTTTAGAAGACATCTAAAGGCAACCCTGTTTAGGGAAGCTTTTAATGATGTATGATGTATTACAGTATTTTAATATTTTGTTGGAAGCTGCCCAGAGTGGCTGGGGAAGCCCAGCCAGATGGGCGGGGTATGAATAATAAATCATCATCATCATTCATAAATAAGAATAAGTTGTTATTGTTGTTGTTATTATTATTATTATTATTATTATCATCATCATCATCATCATCATCATCATCATCTGTGCCATCTCTGCTCTTTCCCCGCAGATCACCACGCCTTTCCTTCCCAGAAATTTCCAGGGATTCTCACTGGTCAACCGTCAACACACCACCCGGATCGAGACCGGCTTCACGGTGGAGATGTCCCCTGAGGGCCCTCAGCTCTCCTATGCCCGCTTTGGGCAGCTGGGGGAGGAAACCTACCACTGGCAGTTGCCGGAGACCTACCTGGGCGACAAGGTGAGAGCCCTGCTCTGTGGGATGCAGGGAGTGGCGCTTGCCGTTCTTGAGCCCATCCCTGTGGCGTCAGGTCATCCTCCCCGGACAGTCTCTTCGAATTGTGTTCCTCGTGGTCTGTTGTGAACCAAGGCACTGATTTTGGGGGCCGGGGGTGGGGATGGGAATTCATAGGGTGTTTCCAGAGAGAGATGAGCCAGCAGAACCTTGGCTTTGAAGGTTAGTCCATGGGTACCAACTTAAAGAAGGAGACCAATGAGAAAGGAAGGATGCTAGGAGGCCGATGAGGATTCAGTCGGACCATTGGGTCCATCTAGCTCACTACACTGGCTGGCAGCAGTGGCTCTCCAGGACTCTAAGCAGAGATCTCCCCCAGCCTTACCTGAAGATGCTGCCAGCGGGGGTTGAACCCGGAGCCTTTTACATGCAAGGCAAGTGTTCTGCCACGGCGCAACGGCCTGTTTTCAAGCAAGGAGGGCGCACGGATCAGAGTGCACATTGGGTGCCAGACTAGGACCTGGGCGACTAGGGTGCAAATCTTCCTGGGTGCTGCTTCACGGTTTCTCTCTCCTCCTCCCAGCCGTCTCCCAAGAAGGAGCCTCACTTTTCTGGCGCCCGAAGCTCGCGGGAGTGACCTTGGGCCACTCGCTGCCTCGGTCAGCCTAGCTTGCCTTGCTGGGTTCTTGTGAGGATTAAATGAGAACAGTGTAGCTCTTTGGAAGGCAGGTGGGACACAAACGTGCTGGTGGTGATTTGGTGGAAAAGAAGGGAGGAATTCCACCCCTTCCCTATTATTATTATTATTATTATTATTATTATTATGTCCCCATTCCCAGGGTTTTTCTAGCAGAAAACCACACAAATAGACTCAGGGGTTCCCCTGTGGATGTCCTCTTACAGTGAGGTCCAGATAATAATAATAATAATAATAATAATAATAATAATAATAATAATAATTTTTATTTATACCCCGCCCTCCCCAGCCACGGCCTGGCTCAGGGCGGCTAACAAGCAATAATAAAAACAAGTTGAATGAATACAACTTAAAAACAAGATTAAAATACAGCAATTAAAATATTGAAACATAAAAATATTAAAATGCAGACTCATCACAGGAGGAGAAAGGAAAAAAAGAAAGAGGAGGAGGGAATCAAATTGGCTCCAAGCCAAAAGCCAGGCAGAACAACTCTGTCTTACAGGCCCTGCGGAAAGAAATCAGATCCTGCAGGGCCCTGGTCTCATGAGGCAGAGCGTTCCACCAGTCCGGAGCCAGTGTTGAAAAGGCCCTGGCTCTGGTTGAGGCTAATCTAACTTCCTTAGGGCCCGGGACCACTAGGGTGCTGTTATTTATGAACCTTGAGGCTCTCCGTGGGGCATACCGGAGAGGCGGTCCCGTAGGTACGAGGGTCCTAGGCCGTGATGATGCAGCCCCTTGCCAGCAGAAGGTGGCACAAGCCTGTGTGGATCCTGGGTACTCCAAGCTCCCCCCATCCGTGCCAACCTTCCCCCAAAGCAAGCCGTTCCACGGGGCTGGAAGTGGGTGGGGACTGTTATCAGGGCACTCCAGCAGAAAAGTGAGACTTCCTTCTTGGGAGATTGTTGTTGTTGTTTATTGAATTTACATACTGCCCTATACCCTGAGGTCTCAGGGCGGTTCACGTAAAAACATCGCAGTATATAAAATAAAAATAAAAGCAGAGAAGGCTCGTTCTCGTGTTGCCACCCTCTGGACCTCTCGAGATGGCTGGGAGGAGGAGAGAGAAACCACGAAGCAACACCCAGGAAGGTAGGCGGTTAGGATTGTGGAGGCAGACCTCCTTTGTTGCTTTACCCTCTGACAATCCTGCCTTCGAATATGAATTGGAGGAGGTGGACTCGATGACCCTCAGTGGTCCCTTCCAACTCTAGAATTATATAATTGTGAGGAATGGGGTGGGCATCCCTAGTTTTGACAGCTCACAAGCCGCCGGCAAGGCTTGCCATTTGTGGTGTATTTGTCTATAAGCGCATCGCCTGCCCCCAAACCCGTCTTGAATTAGCAACTGTCGCAACTTCCTGTGGCAGGGAGTTCCACAGGCTTACGCGTGAGTTGCACAAAGGCGCCACTTCAGAGCTGGCTAGAATACTGGGGGGCAAGCTGGACAGGGGGGGAGCGTCTTGTTCCCAGGAGGGGCACAATGATGGGTCTGAATGTATTTGGGGGTCTGGCATGGGCTATGAACTCTCCACCTTTACCTGCTCTCTCTCTCTGTCTGTTTTCGTTTCTCTCATTTCTTTCCTGCCCAGACTGTTGGGCAGAAGGAAACCTACTTTGCCCGGATGCGCCGTGCCCACAAGGTACGCGGGCAGAGATGCCCGTAACGGAGCATGGACTTGTTGGGTTCTGGGGCATGCTATTGTATTGTGTGCTTCTAAACCGGGGTACGGGGAGGCCTGGTTGTCGAAGGCAGGAGGCCCCAGGAGGATGACTCGCTAGGAGGAAAGGTGATTTGCAGTGTTTGGGGCTTTTCAGTTCGGAGGAAAGGCGAGTCAAGAGGTGACGTGATGGAACTGTGTGAAGTTATTATGCATTGAAAAAGATATACCAAGAACTCTGGCCACAACTTTCAGTTAAGGAATAATTCCTACTCGAGAGTTGAGATGAAAAACGTGTATATTCTGCTAAGAATCACAGTTGAAGTTAGTAGTAAATTTAAATATAACATGTAAGTACGATGGTTTTAAAGCAATAGTAAGTTTGGATACAACGTTTAAGTACAGAAATAATGTAGTTTCAAATATGCAGTGGTATGGTACAAAGGTACATGAAATACCAGTGCACAACAATTATTTTATACAAGTCTCAATGGCAGTCAACTAGAGTCCATATATATAAGAAATCAGGATAAAGAATAAAGAATAAAGGATCAAATAGGGCCACTTATCTAAGTTATTATGCATGGCATTGAGAAAGCTGAATGTTGGAAGATTTAGGACAGATAAAAGTAGGCCTTTCTTATGTTCTCTGGCTGGGATCTGTGCCAAAGTGGCTGCCATGCTTTGTTCAGAAGCCACAGAGCTTTCTCAGCCTTTTACAGAGTCAGACTTCCCTGGGCTACCTAGCTTTTAAAAACGTTTTTACAACCCACCCTATATTGAGATGGCCATTTCTTTTAAACCCTTTTTAATCTTGCATTTTAAATTATTGTAAACCTGCCCTGGGGAACCTTAGGGTGGGTGATGAATCAAAATAATGGCAGAAATAACAACAGCTCAGTGCTGTCGACAGTGACTGGCAACAGCTCTCCAGTCTTTCTTTTCTTTTTCCAAATATTTTTATCGGTTTTTACACAAACAAATTTAAAATAGTGGAAAAAAGAAGAACTTTTAACATATCCACACATGAGATTCTCTGAAGCTTGTGACTCCCCACCCCACCCCCCGTCCCCTACATGGGGTCCTTAAAATATTTTTTCTAAAACTACATATTACATTTTCCACAGTTTTCATTTCTCTAAATTGTCCGTGTCTTTTGTTTCTTTACAAGTTATTTTTTAAGTCCAGCTGATGTTTTTATTTGTTTGCAATTGTCTTCTAAGTAAGTTATAATTTTTTTCCCATTCTTCTTTAAAGTCTTTATCTTCTTGATTCCTGAGTCTCCCGGTCAGTTTTGACCATTGGTAGCCAAACTAAGGCCCAGGGGCCGGATGTGGCCCAATTGCCTTCTAAATCTGGCCCACTGGTGGTCCGGGAATCAGCGTGTTTTTAAATGAGTAGAATGTGTCTTTTTATTTAAAATGCATCTCTGGGTTATTTGTGGGGCATAGGAATTTGTTCATATATTTTTTTCCAAAATATAGTCCGGCCCCCCACAAGGTCTGAGGGACAGTGGACCGGCCTCTGCTGGAAAAGTTTGCTGACCCCTGGTTTTGACATTTCAGCATAGTCCAGCAGTTCGGGACTGTTGTTTCCTTCCATCTTTGGGCTAGTAGCATCCTTGCAGCTGTTGTCACGTACATAAACAGTCTTTTCTGGTCTTTTGGAATGTTGGTACCTGTAATTCCTAAGAGAAAAGCTTCTGGTTTTTTTTTTACAAACATTTTCTCCCCAGTTCATTATACTGTATATTAATTCCCAAAATGACTTTGTCATCTTACATGACCACCACATATGAGCTCCAGCTCTTTTAACAGCTCCTGTAATTTTGAGTGTCTGCTGGTGTGGCGTGGCTGGGGTCAATGCATGCCCCCAAGTCTGTGGTGTGCTGCCTCCTAAGATAAACAGACCCCTACCCTTCGTGCAAATTGGGGGGAGTGCCATTTGCCCTCCTATTGTGTTCCTGTCTGCCTTTCCCTCCCTTCCCTGCATGGGCACCCCATACCGAGCCCCCAAACAGGAGAGCCTCTGCATGGGGGGCAACAGTTAATGTTCAAGGGAGTTGGGTGTGGGGAGGCTGTCAGCTTTGCATGGCCAGGCGAGAGGCCGGCCAGCTTTCAACATGCCCACCGCCCGTGTCCCACCCCAGCAGAACTCCACATCCCTCACAGAGGAGCAGCTGAGGAAGGACGTGGCAGCTGGCAGGATCCCCAGCTCTGGCGGCCGGGTCCGTCGAGCCACCCAGGTAACGAGTGCGAAAGCCGGCTCCACGGGGATCTGTCCAGCTGTGGATAGCGGCGTTCGCCCTGGGTTGGGCAGCCATTCTGAGCTCTGTCCTTTTCAAGGATGCCCAGCCGTTTTCAGGCCTACCAGCGCGAGTAGATAAATAGGTACCACTGCGGCGGGAAGGTAAATGGTGTTTCTGTGCGCTCTGGCGCTGGTCACGGCATCCTGTTGGGCCAGAAGTCGTTTGGTCATGCTGGCCACATGACCCAGAAAAGCTGTCTGTGGACAAACGCAGGCTCCCTCGGCCTGAAAGCGGAGATGAGTGCTGCACCCCATAGTCGAATTTGACTGGACTGAATCGTCCAGGAGTCCTTTACCTCTCTGTACTGGGCCTGCAGGTCCTCTTTTGCTCTGCCTGTCAGCCTCTCTCTCTCTCCCCCCCCCCCTTTTCTTCCTTCCCTGACTCCCTCGCCTCCATCCTTCAGGTGCAGGAAACCCAGTTGAGACGTGATGCTGAAATCTGGGAGATGCTGTCTCGCTGGCAGGCCTCCTCCCGCAGGGCACCCCCTCCTCCCAAGGAGAAGGAGGTGGGCGCCCCCAAACCCCCTCCAGAAGGACTGTGGACCCCCTCAGCTGCCCAGGCAGCCCACCTTGGCCCTCCTCGCTCCTTTGCCTCCTTGGCCAGGGCTCCTCTGCTCCCCGCTTCTCTTGCTGCTGCTCCCGGCTCCCAGGTACATCCCTGCCCTTCCTTGGCTTCTTAGGGGAGTCCTGGGTCTCCCTGCTTGGCCCTGTCCTGGGGCACACCTGCTTGCTGCCAGCACACTGGCTGAAATCATACTCCTCTGGGCCATATTGGGTTTGGAAGCCAAGCCACGGGGTGGGGGAGAGGGGCTCAGAGCTTATGTCTTATTCCCATTTCCAGGGATTCTGTCCTCCCTTCCCTCTGCCCTTCCTTCCATCCTTTTGTCTTGCCCAACCTTCCTATTCTTTCTTTTTTTTAAAAAAAATTATTTATGTATTCATTCATTCATTTGACAAAGTAATAATCAGAAATAAATAAGAATAAAAATGTGCACCCCACCCCGAGACAATTCCATTGTCACTATCCAACCTCCCAAAATTTCAACACCTCTTGCGATGTTTGACCTCTTTCCGTTTTGACAGTACAAATTCTACAAACACGCCCCCTTATCTCTTCAAAGTCATTTCTCCTTCCCATTCCCCGTCTTACCTTAATGGCACATGTCAATTTATCATTAATAGCTATATCCCACACACCTCTTTATACCACCCTTCTATTTTATATTCTGCTTGCCCCTTCCACTTCCTAGCTATCATAATTTGTGCAGCTGTCAATAAATTTGTGAGCAAGTCCTTCCTAGCCTGCGAACCTTCCACTCGTAAATTGGTAATACTGCTGCCTCTAGACTTTCAGTCAGCTTTAACATAGTGAGTTCTTCCATTTCATGCAGCTCAATGTGGTGCCTTCCATAGTTCTAGTTACAGCTTAGTTGGTCTCTTAATTGGTCTCTAAGGTGCTACTGGAAGGAATTTTTTTTTATTTTGTTTCGACTACAGCAGACCAACACTGCTACCCACCTTAAAATAGTGATTTCTGTTCTCCTTAAACACCCTTTGCCAAAAAAATGTTTACACCCCCACCACATGTGAATATAATTCCCGGATTCCTGGCATCCCCTCCAACATAAAACTGAATATTCCTTGTTTATTTGATTTAATCTGACTGGTGTTAGATACCATCTCCAAACTAATTTATAATAATTTTCTTTTATTCTTACAGACAACATTTTGAACATATGTTTCTCCCATATTTCCCCCCAGCTTTGACTATCTGCCCTGTGTGGGGAAAGGAGACAATCTTCCTGTTAAGTTGTGGGTGAACATATCAGACGACACAGCGATTTCTCAAACAGCTCTTGTTTATTCACAGGCCAGAACAGAACTGAACTGAAGGGCTCAGTCAGCCTGCTTATATAGAGCTCCAGTATAATGTAACTGTAACAATTTTCTAAAACTATCCAATCACTGAATGTCACTTTCGATCCCTTATTTGCATAACTATCTACAGTATCCCCCTGCTGGCCCAGGGTGAGAACTTCAGTACATAACACTTCCTTTTCTGCCTGCTTCCATCTTTCCTTCTGTTCTTCCCTCCTTCCTTTTCTCTCTCCTTCCCTCCACCCTGCCATCTTTCCCTTCAACTTTCTGTCTGCCTTTCCTTCCTCCCCTCCTTCCTGCCCTCCTTCCTCCTATCCTTCCATCCTCCCTTTCCTCCCCACTACCTTCCTGTCTTCTCTCTACCTCTCTCACTGAACATCTTCTCTTGGCCTCAAGCCCCAGGGACAAGGAATCCCCGGCGGAAGGTCTTCAGACTCCTCCAGCAACCTGCTCTCTTCCTCCCAGTACCGCCTCAGGGTGTCTGAGGCTAAAAAGGTACCCATAAGCAGGGCAGAGTGGGCAGCGAATGGAGCTTTGGCATGGAGAGGTGTGTGAGAAGGGGAGAGCTCTGCCACACAGCTGTCCAGAGCAGAGGCAGAAAAAGGCGTCCCCTCAAGAATATCTAGAAGGCATTTTTGAAAAAAGCAAAATCTGTGTGGAATTTGAGGGGCCATTGGTACCAAAGCTAGCTCCTCTTTTCTCCCTCTTGCTTTGGACTTCACCCTGCTTTTGGCATTGTTCATCTAGAAGATGCAAAGCAAGCATTGGCAGGGGTTGGACTGGATGATGGGGGAACATTCCAGATCTATGATTCTGGGCTCATGTTTGGCAGCACAGAAAGGTGGCAGCGCAGAAAGCACAGCGGTTGCTAGATCAGGTTACAAGTTGCGGAAGTGAAGTGGGTGACCAGGGAGGAAGTGGGCGAAACCCTTAATTGGGAGCACCGCCGTTCCTAGGAAATGGATTCTTTGTTCTCTTGCTGTGATCATTAAAATTTCTAACTGGTAAGAGACGCTTTTCGTTTTGTTCTGCTTATCTGCTGCCAAAGGGCGGGGAGGAAGCTAAGTTCCAGAAGCCTGACACTGTGTTTGCAATTCACAACTCGGGGCTGATGGGAGTTGTGGTCCAAAGCAGCCAGAGAGAACCAGGCAGATGGAGAACGTGGTTGCGACAGCTCTTTGGGAGAGCGGGTGGCTGAGTGATAGTCAGTGGGTGGTTGTGCCACCCCACCCACCCCATGGGCTTAGAGTTTGGGGCACGTTCTGGGCAGTGGGTGGTTCTCTCTCTCTCTCTCTCTCTCTCTCTCTCTCTCTCTCTCTCTCTGAGCTGTGGTGCCTGGCTGGCTGTGGCACATGTTGTGGAGCAGTGTGCTTTGAGATTTGCCTCGTCTGTCAGCTGTTCCCCTCACTTTCCTCTGAATCTTCCTCTTCTGTCTCAGTACTGGTTACTCTACAAGGGCTTCTCTCTCCTTCCCGAAATCGCTTTCTACTGGAAGCTGCCGGACCCCTTCCTGGGGGACAAGGTAATCTTAACTGCATGGACTGGGGGGGGGGGAGTGAGGGGCAGGGATGAGAGCCATTCCGGGGGCTCTGTGCGTGTGTCTGTTTGCATGGCGGTGGCATCAAAACAAAAGAAAGTCCTTCGCACAGCGCTGAGGCACATGGCCAATGTCTTTGCTGGCTTTGGAAGAGGATGAGACAAAATCAAGGAGGGAAGGGGCTTCTAGTCACAAGGGCTCTGCCTGCACAGAGGCAGAGGCAGCAATGCTTTGGAATATCAGTTTCTGGAAACCACAGGAGGGCGAGAGTTGCTCTTGAGCTCCAGCCCGGCTTTCTGGTTTTTCATGGGGACATCAGGTTGGCCCCTGTGCAAACAGGATGCCATTGGCCTCATCCAGCAGGCTGTTCCTCGTGCTCTTCTGAAAGAGGACAGAGAGCACGGTGCCGATAGATAGATAGATAGATAGATAGATAGATAGATCGATAGATAGATAATTTATTACGGTCGGAGACCAGCTTATAAAACGCACTTGGGGGTACAGTCCCAGAAGGAAAACAAACATTTAAAACAATGTACAACAATAAATTTAAAATTTATAAATGCGATAAGCATACACTTAAAACTTTAAGCAGTGCCGATAATGCCAAGGTTGCAGGTTCGATCTCTGTATGGGACGGCTGCATATTCTTGCATTGCAGGGGGCTGGACTAGACCACTGGTTCCCAACCTTATTTTGGCCATGCCCCACCTAAGCATCTCTAAAATCCTGATCCCCCCCTTCCCCGTGACATAGAATTCTTATTATTCAAGAAGTGAACTCCTATTCACGTGGAGGACGCCTAAAAGGCCATGAACTGTTAATAACTCATTCTCAAATTGTCCCCCATAAAAATCAAATTGCCCCCCCTGTGGGGCGTGTGCCCCCACGTTGGGAACCGTGAGACTAGGCAATCCTCGGAATCCCTTCCAACTCCACAATTCTGTGAAATGAATGGTGACGCTGCAGTTTTGTGCCCCCTGTGCCAACTTTAAAGAGAAGGTCGTAAAGCAACATAAAAAAATTCCTTCCAGTAGCACCTTATAGACCAACTAAGTTAGTTCTTGGTATGAGCTTTCGTGTGCATGCACACTTCTTTAGATACACTGAAGTGTATCTGAAGAAGTGTGCATGCACACGAAAGCTCATACCAAGAACTAACTTAGTTGGTCTTTAAGGTGCTACTGGAAGGAATTTTTTTATTTTGACTATGGCAGACCAACACGGCTACCTCTCTGTGTCGTAAAGCAAGATATGTTAATATTTAAATCTTAGAATAGCTTTTGGTATGAATTGTGCATTGCTTTGTAATGATTTGTTGGGTCTCTGGACTGTAATAAAGACTGATGATGATGAATAGCTTTGGAAGTGGATATAGGCTGTAGGGTTAGAAGTAGAAGATAGTGTATTTTAAAATAGTATTTCTTGTAAGGGATAAAATTTGGAGATTTTTATGGTAAAAATAAGTGTGATTTAAAAAATGGTTGAAACTTATGATATATGTAAACTGCTAAAGATGAGGTAAAATGAATATCAGATAGGGGGGACTAGGGGAAGCTCACCTAACAATGTTTAGAAAAAATTCGATAAGACAAGAATTTGTTTGTATTGTTTGTTTTTCTGTTTGTGTTGTTTAGTTGTGTTATAAAATGAATAAATTTTTTTGGGGGAAAAATAAAAATAAAGGGAAGGTCGTGCCTTGGGGGATCACAAAGAGAACACTCTGTGTGGGGGGTTTTTTGCGGGGGGGGGGGAGTGAAGCTTTTCATCTCTCGCATAGACACAATGAATTGCAACTCAATTCCGAGCACAATTCAAAGTGTTGGTGCTGACCTTTAAAGCCCTAAACGGCCTCGGTCCAGTATACCTGAAAGAGCGTCTCCACCCCCATCATTCTGCCCGGACGCTGAGGTCCAGTGCCGAGGGCCTTCTGGCGGTTCCCTCATTGCGAGAAGCAAAGCTACAGGGAACCAGGCAGAGGGCCTTCTCGGTAGTGGCGCCCGCCCTGTGGAACGCCCTTCCAGCAGATGTCAAAGCGATAAACAACTACCTGACATTCAGAAGACATCTTAAGGCAGCCCTGTTCAGGGAAGTTTTTAACGTGTGATTTTACTGTATTTTTGGTTTTATGGAAGCCGCCCAGAGTGGCTGGGGAGGCCCAGCCAGATGGGCGGGGTATAAATAATAAATTATTATTATTATTATATTACCAAACTTAAAACCATGGAGAGACCTGGTCTGAACAGAGACATTGGATTCTTATCTCATTATACATGACTAAGCCATTTTTCACCTTCTCACCCCTTGCCTTTTCCTGTAAGACCTATTGCAGTCGTTAAGAGTCGTCAACAGGCTCATCTCAGCTATCTGCCAATCACCCATTCCCACCACCCTTCTGAGTAATACCCCTCCCCCCCTTCTCACTATATAGAAGGATCTGGCAACTTCTGTTTCAGTGTATCTGAAGACGTGTGCATGCACACGAAAGCTCATACCAAGAACTAACTTAGTTGGTCTTTAAGGTGCTACTGGAAGGAATTTTTTTATATAGACACACCTGTAGAAGCCGCAATGCCTCTGAATAAACTAGCTGTGGGGAATCCCAAGTGAGGAGAAGGCTGCTGTTTTCATCAGGTCCCACTTGCGGGCTTCCCATAATGGGCCTCTGGTTGACCACTGGGAAAACAAGGTGCTGGACTACAGGGCCTGATCCAGCAGCTTCCGGGCTCCTCTGAAGTCCTCGCACATGCACAGAGCCCTCTTTGTTTTCTGCGCCAAGAAGCTGCAAATCTTTGGAGCAGGGTTGCAGGTTACTTCCAGCCGCGGGAGCCTAACCCGGCCCTCTAAGGTTCTTTTTCCAGCCCTTGAGACTCTGCGGCACCAGTCAGTCACATCGACGGCCCCACCCACTTATGACTTTAGTCCCTCCCACTTTAGCCCCACCCACCACCAAGGGAGACCCTTGGGCAGAAGAAGGTTCCCTACTGCTTGAGGCAGACACCTTCCTGATGACTTCTGTGTTTTAGAAGAACTTAAAATGTGGGGAGGGAGTAGGCGAGTGAACAGCAGCATAAAGGGGGTGCACGTTGCTTTTGGGGGTGCCATGCTAGCCCCAGAAGTCGTTTGCCACCATGCACAGGGTGCAATTTCTTTGAAAGACTCCCCAAAGTCTGTTTTTTTTAATTATTACTTGACTCTATGAAATGTGATGATATTGTATCTAGCTTCGTATAAACTGGGTCTGGTTAGAGAAGTCTTACTCGTTTGCGTTTCAGTTCAGTCACCTTCCTATTTACTTGATTTAAATTTTATTAAAAATTTCCCAGTCTGCCCTACCTTGCAAGGTTGTTGTGGGGATGAAATAGGCAGCAGGGGGATTGGCAGGGGGATTGGAAGAAATTTAAAGACTACCTGCAGAAATACTGTAAAATTAAGGAAAGTTAAAATGATGTTGGATGGAAAATAAGTGGTATTGGTTAAAAGTTTTTTAAGAGCATGCAAGTATAGATTGTTAACACTTAGAAATATATATTTACAATAGGCGATGACACAGAGTTATGAAAAATGACAGAGGGTAAGGATTTGCTGAAAGGACTTTTTAAATGGGAATACAAAAGGGGAGGTGTGAGGGGGTCAAAGAATCAAGATAATGAGATAAAGGAGGATTGAAGGATGGAATTAATTTTAAACTTTTTATGCTTGTTTTTTCTTTTTTTTACATATCTAATCATTATTATTTTTCCCTCTCTTGTCTATATAATTTTTTCTTTTTGTCTTATTCCTCTCTTTATTTTTTAAATTGTTATTTGTGTGAACTGTATTTTATAATTCTATGTTTATTTTAAAAATCTTAATAAATATTATAAAAAAAAGAAATAGGCAGCAGGGGGAAGAGAAGAACCATGTGCTCAACCATTTTGGGGGAAATGCAACGGTGGAGGGAAATTCACTTTTTACGAAGTTGAAAATTTCAAAACGTGGGCCTTACAATGGGTGCATGACACTTGTGCGGGGGTGCGGCCCCTGACCTGCATCAAGGTGGAATGACCTGACCCCTCTCGCCCCACATTTGCAGGTTGGATCCTACGGGGGGCGCCTTCGCTACACCCTTTCCTACAATGCCGGAGGACGAGGCACCCCACTGCCGGACGCTGATGTGCAGATCACTGTAAGGAAGAGTCCCTGCTTGCTCAGGAGAGGGCTGGGTTTCTACAGGTTTAGCTAGAGAGGTTGTGGGGGGGCATCCCCTGGAATTCACTGGGCATCGGGACCTGTATAGCAGCAGAGGCCCTCATTTCTGGGATTGGAGGAAGCTCGTGAGTCCCACATACACGACTCCCATAAATGTTTATTTATGCCTCTGATTTGGAGGCAACTAGATAAAGGTCTTTGGGGGGGGGGGATTTAGCAGCCACTAGCAGAAATATCATGTGAGTAAGAAAAGGGATGCGGGTGGTGCTGTGGTCTAAACCACTGAGCCTCTTCTTGGGTTTGCCAATCAGAAGGTTGGCGGTTCGAATCCCCACGGCGGAGGGAGCTCCCGTTGCTCTGCCCCAGCTCCTGCCAATCTAGCGGTTCGAAAGCATGGCAGTGCAAGTAGATAAATAGGTACCGCTGCGGTGGGAAGGTAAACGGTGTTTCCGTGCACTCTGGTTTCCGTCATGGTGTCCTGTTGCCCCAGCAGCAGTTTAGTCCTACTGACCACATGACCCGGAAAGCTGCCTGTGGCCAAACGCTGGTTCCCTCAGCCTGAAAGTGAGATGAGCACCACAACCCCATAGTCACCTTTGACTGGACTTAACCATCCAGGGGTCCTTTACCTTTACCTTCTGAATAAGGTTACTAGCTATTGTGGCTACTAGCCATTGTGGCTACTAGCCACAAGCGCCATGCTCTGATTTCATGGGAGGAGGCAGCAACGCTTCTGAATCCCAGTTGCTGGAAACTACAGGAGCGTTGATCCCATGCTTGAATCCTCTTTGAGGGCTTCTCTTAGGGGCTGTTAGAATTCCTGCTCCATGATTGCAGTCATGGGATTGTTGTCTTTCACATGACGAGCTATTGACAGGGGCATCACAGTGAACAGGATACTGGACTGATCCAGCCAGCTCTTCTTATGTTCTTACATTCTCTTTTGGTGTCTCCCCCCCCCCCAGGGTAACGACATCACCTTGGTGGCCTACCTGTCGGAGCTGCGGCCTCGGGAACGCAAGAGCTTTGAGGTCATCTTCCAGGAGGTGAGGCCTCCCTTTGCCGTCTGCACCTGAGCTCCATGTTTCTCTTGGTGGCAATGAAGCCACCCCATATACCTGGGAAGGGGAGAGAGGTGGGGATCCGGGCAACACTGACACTGCTTTGGTGGAGAACGTGGGTGAATCTGGCTTAAATAAAGCAGCTGGAGGAGCAATGGCTCTAAGTTTACGGACCCTGTAGTTTGTTTCCGTTGTCCATTGCCACTTGTCCTGTCCCTCTGCTGTGCCCACAAAATGAGCTTATCTGGCTCTGCAAGAACTTCTTCTTCATGGTCAGAGACTGCAATATTTCTGAATACTAGACTTAGTTGCAGGAAAACTCAGGAGGGAAGAGTTGCAGTGAAGCCACTTCCATTACTGCCCCTTCCCCGCTTTCTTATATATATATATATATATGTATGTGTGTGTGTGTGTGTGTGTGTGTGTGTGTGGCGCAAAGTAATAATCATAAATAAATAAGAATAAAAATGTAAAAATGTGCCCCCCACCACCGAGACCATTCCATTGTAACTAATCCAACCTCTCTAAATTTCAACACCTCTTGTGATGGTTTGACCCCTTTCTGTTTTAACAATACAAATTCTACAAACATATCTTCCATATCTTGCTGAAATCATTTCTCCTGCGTATTCCCTGTCTTGCCTTAATGGCATATGTTAATTTATCATTAATAGCTACATCCCACACCTCTTTATACCGTTCTTCCATTTTATATTCTGCTTGCCCCTTCCACTTCCTAGCTATCATAATTCGTGCAGCTGTCAATAAATTTGTGAGCACGTCCTTCATAGCCTGTGAACCTTCCACCCCATCGTAAATGAATAATAATGCTACCTCTGGACTTTTGGTCAGCTTTAACTTCTTCTCTGCTTTCTGCTGGTACATGTGTGGAAATGTTAAGGATAGTAGGAAAGGATATATTGAATAAGTATTATTCTTCCGTTACTCATACTAGTAAGAGATGTAGCAGAGAAGATTGCCCTCAATATAGCTGGAAGCTAGTTTGCAGATTCATATGAATCTCTTAGCTAAGTCTATTACTGGTGTCCCCTTTTGATCCCTTTTAAAAGAATAAAGACACGAGAGTCTTTCTGAGTAAAGTAACAAGTTTCGTCACATTTCAGTTCACGATTTGATCCCTGAAAGGCAGGCTTCACTTGGTAGTTACATAAAGAAACTGTGAGTTTGTCTCATATGGAGACTGAACTGAGAGCCAGCAAACAGCAAAATTTACATTAAGATAACAAAATGGCTGCAGGAGAGCAGCATGCCAGCGAAAGAACAGCAAGTCAATAGAAAGATAAAACGGCTGAGAAAATGACTGCATGACTCAGCTCTTTTATGGAGTCAGACAGCGCCAAGGGCCTTCTGGCAGTTCTCTCACTACGTGAAGCAAAGTTGCAGGGAGCCAGACAGAGGGCCTTCTCAGTAGTGACGCCCACCCTGTAGAACACCCTTCCATCAGATGTCAAGATAATAAACAACTATCTGACTTCCAGAAGACATCTGAAGGCATCCCACTTTAGGGAAGCTTTTAATATTTGATGAATAATTGTATTTTCATATTTTGCTGGAAGCCGCCCAGTGTGGCTGGGGAAACCCAGCCAGATGGGCAGGGAATAAATACTATATCATCATCATCATCATCATCATCATCATCTCCTAGGTCACATGTAGGGGGAGAAAGTTCCAGACCAGTGGAACAGCAAGTTACCCTGACTGGATATCCCCCTGCTTGTGCCCACTCTAGAGAAATAAGGAATGTTGCATTTGACTGCGCCAATGGATTCCATCCCACAGTATCAACCTTCCCCCCTTTTTCTCCCCAGCAATACTGGAAGCGCCCTGATGGCCAGCCAGCCACCCGGGAGCACCTCATGATGGTCCTGGCTGACCTGGACGAGATTCTCATCCGCGCCACTCACTCCACCGAGATGCTGTCGGCTGGCATCACCGGTGTCAGCATGGAGACCGCGGTGCCCACCTACACCAGCCTGCCCCGGGCTCTGGAGGTGGAGGAATGCCGCTGCCCACCAGGCTACCAGGGTCTTTCCTGCCAGGTGAGCCTCTTCGCTGGGCCAGGCTGGGCACGTGGGCTCATGGGGCACTGTTTACTGATGCCACCCTGTCCCTCTTGCAGGATTGTGCAGCTGGCTACACCCGGACAGGCGGTGGGCTCTACCTGGGGCACTGTGCGCTGTGCGAATGCAACGGGCATTCAGATTCCTGCCACCCTGAGACTGGCGCCTGTTCGGTGAGCAACTTCCATAGGCACATAAACTTGGGTGTAAAAGTGTATTGGGAAATGATCCATAATGAATTGAGGAAAAAAATGTTTAAAATTGATTTTCGAAAAACAACAACAGAATGCTTTCTCTTGGGGATAATTGAGACTGAAATTCCTAGGTGTCAAAAAAGGTTATTTATGTATGCCACTACTGCGGCCAAATGGGACGTGGGAAGCAAAGTTCTTAACCCAAGGTACTATTTCTGGGTTAGCGGAGTCTGTAACCTGAAGTGTCTGTAACATGAAGCGTCTGTAACCCGAGGTACCACTGTACTAATACCAATCATTCAAGTACCAAATTATTCAAGTACCAGATCATTCATATACAGTGGTACCCCGCAAGACGAACGCCTCGCAAGACGGAAAACCCGCTAGACGAAAGGTTTTTCCGTTTTGGAGACGCTTCGCAAAACGAATTTCCCTATGGGCTTCCTTCGCAAGACGAAAGCCCATAGGGAAATCTCCGGGACAGGGCGTCTTGCCCACTGTCCTCGGACCTCCTCCCGCCTCCAGGCTTCGGAAGGCTGCTCTGAAGCCTGGCGGGGGGCGGAGAGGTTTTTTAAAAACCCCGGGACAGCGGAGGACTTCTCCGCTGTCCGGGGCGATTTTAAAATGCTGGCGGGCGGCAGCGCTGCCGCCCAGCAACATTTAAAAAAACCCTGGGACAGCGGGGGACTTCTCCTTTGTCCCGAGGTTTTTTAAAATGCTGGCGGGCGGCAGCGAAGGCTTCGCTGCCGCCCGCCAGCATTTTAAATTCGCCCCGGACAGCGGAGAAGTCCCCCGCTGTCCGGGGCGATTTTAAAATGCTGCCGTGGGGGGGGGGGAGCAAAGACTTTCGCCCCCCAGCCTTCTGAAGGCTGGCGGGGGGCGAAAATCTTTGTCCCCCCTGCCTGCCTGCCTGCCTGCCTGCCTGCCTTTAAAAGCCCTCCCGGGGGAGCGGAGAAACGCGCTGCGTTTCTCCGCTCTCCCGGGAGGGCTTTTAAAGGCAGGCAGGCAGGGGGGACAAAGATTTTCGCCCCCCGACAGCCTTCAGAAGAGGTCCTGGACCTCTTCTGAAGGCTGTCAGGGGGCGAAAATCTTTGTCCCCCCTGGCTGCCTTCCCGGGAGGGCTTTTAAATCGCCCCGGACAGCGGAGAAGTCCTCCGCTGTCCGGGGCGATTTTAAAATGCTGCCGTGGGGGGGGGGAGCAAAGACTTTCGCCCCCCAGCCTTCTGAAGGCTGGCGGGGGGCGAAAATCTTTGTCCCCCCTGCCTGCCTGCCTGCCTGCCTGCCTGCCTGCCTGCCTGCCTGCCTGCCTGCCTGCCTTTAAAAGCCCTCCCGGGGGAGCGGAGAAACGCGCTGCGTTTCTCCGCTCTCCCGGGAGGGCTTTTAAAGGCAGGCAGGCAGGGGGGACAAAGATTTTCGCCCCCCGACAGCCTTCAGAAGAGGTCCTGGACCTCTTCTGAAGGCTGTCCGGGGGCGAAAATCTTTGTCCCCCCTGGCTGCCTTCCCGGGAGGGCTTTTAAATCTCCCCGGACAGCGGAGAAGTCCTCCGCTGTCCGGGGCGATTTTAAAATGCTGCCGTGGGGGGGGGGAGCAAAGACTTTCGCCCCCCCCCCCAGCCTTCAGAAGAGGTCGGGGGACAGATTGTCCCCGGACCTGGTCTGAAGTCGGTTTCCATAGGAACGCATTAATTGATTTTCAATGCATTCCTATGGGAAACCGTGCATCGCAAGACGAAAAACTCGCAAGAAGAAAAAACTTGCGGAACGAATTAATTTCGTCTTGCGAGGCACCACTGTAATTTAGGTGGCTAGAATTGATGGCTTGATGATTTACTTTATTTCTGCATTCCAAAATCTTATGGATTTCAATTACATTCCGGTCAAAATAACAATCCCTTATACAACTACTGCAATATTAATAACTTCTCCTTTTTAACTTTTATTAAACAAACATTACATACAAAAAAACCACAAGCTAATCTTACATTGGATATTTCTAGACTTAAGATAGTTATTGCAGTATACATAATCAAATTGTCAAACATCTAGAATAAGTGTGTATTATATAAAAGAAATAAAAAGAGAGAGAGAAAAGAAAAAAAGAAAAAGAAAAATGCACGACGATAAAACCAAAAAATTAACAAAACTAAAACTACCTATCAAACAAAAAAGCAGTATTTAGTTAATTCAAACCAGTATCAGGGTGTTCTGCTCACAAAGTCCCTCATACTGGGTTGAATGCCATTTTTAATTTGTTGGTTTGTTGACTTCCGTCCACTCTTTGCGGTTTCAATTCAGCCATTTCTATCTTTGATCTGTATTTAATTATTTGTCTCCGTCTTGGGATACCTCTGTCTGCGAAATCAGTCTAAACACAGCCACGCGTTATTGTTGGAACCATGTTTATTCAAGTAATTTTAATAACTTCTAGTCTTGTTGACACATTAAATGATTTGCCCTTCCCAGAGCTGCCTTCATCATGCTGCTGGGGAGTTCTGTGAGAAGTGTGCACCCGGATTCTACGGAGACGCTACTGCTGGCACCCCAGAGGACTGCCAGCCCTGCGCCTGTCCGCTGACGGATCCGGAAAACCAGTACGATGTTGGCTCATTGAGAGAGAGAAAGAGAGAGAGACTGAGTAGATGGGGGCTTGACTAGGTTTCAGGATGGGCTGGCAGCTGATGTGGATTTGTGGGCAAATCTGCTTTAGCTAGCCACTCCGGGTGGATAAAGGTATCAAGGGTTACAAAAGAGTATTGGGAAAGGGGTCCATAATGAATTAAAAAAAATGTTTAAAAGTACTTTCCCAAAAAACCCCAGAGTCCTTTCTGTTGGAGATAATTCAGACTGACATTCCCAGGTGTCAAAAAAGGTTATTTATGTATGCCACTACTGTGCCCTGGGTTTTGTTAGCCCCAAAATGGAAAATGAGTGAAGTCCCAGCCAAAGAAGAATGGCGACTTAAGCTGACGGAATATGCGCAGCTTGCGGACCTGACATATAGAATAAGAGAACAAGAAGAACATATGTTTAGAGGAGACTGGAAAGCGTTTATTGAATATATGGGAAATCATTGTGTACAGCTGAAAACGCTGGCAGCATTAAGATAAATTCAACAGTGTAAATAAGGTGTGATGGATGCAATAATGGCATTCAGAATGGTGCAGTTTCTGTAAAATATGCAGGGATTTATGATATGTAAAATGAACCGTGGAAAGAGAAAAAAAGGAAGTCACGGATATTTCAAGGATGTAAAAATGAGTACTTTGAATTATAAAACAGAAAATTGAAAAAAAAATTATATACCCCCCAAAAGCTATCAAGGGTTAGTAGCCACAGTGACTGCTCTGTTTTTGGGGCTTCCCATTGAGGCAGCTGGTTGGCCCCCGTGAGAACAGGATGCTGGACTAAGATGGGTCTGATTCAACAGGGCTTTTCTTATTTTTTCTTCCCATGGGGGCACCTAGATAGATGGTCTCTCCCTATCCAGGGGCAGTCTACCTTCAAATTCCAGTCCCTGGAAATCTCAAATGGGGAGAGCATTACTGCTTTGGGGTGTTATAAGAAAACCTGCTCCCTTTCCCTTACGGGCTATTCCAGAGCCCTTAAGTGGGTTTCCTATCAGTAAGAGAAAATAAATGAGGCCAACGAGAGAATGTTGAGAAGCAAAGTGGCTAGCAAGCCTGATCTTTATTCAACTGTTGCAACAGGGTCCTCACTCACCACACGCAAGAGGGAGGAAGGACCCAGAACATTGGGGCTTATATAGACTTTTGAAATTGCCCACCCTGTAGCCAGAGACCACCCCCAAAAAAACATACATACATCACAGAAGGAGGCAGTCTTCAGCAGAAATCCTGTTTGCCAGGATACCTGACAGTGGTCACTGATTGCTTTATCTGGGCATAAGGCTTTCCCCATTTGCCTCTCTTACTGCAATGACTATCTGAGGTCATTGGGAGAATCAAAATGGCTTCAGGATTGCCCTCTCGTACTATTCGAGGCACATGGTTTATATATTTAGATATGTGTGCATTTATGAATATATTTGGGACCTTAAAATTCTTATAACGGGGCTTCCCTGCTGAGGGGCATCTGGTTGGCCAGGTTAGATGGACTCTTCTGATATCCTTTAAGCCTCCTGACTCTTCTTCCTTACTTTATTTTTTTTTTTCAGGTTCTCAAGGACGTGTGAGAGCCTTGGGGGCGGAGGCTACCGCTGCACAGCCTGTGAGCCGGGCTACACCGGCCAGTATTGCGAGCAGTGAGTATCCAACTGGCCGGCGGACGTGCAGGGATGTAGCTCAGTAGCCCTCTTGGTTGTGGATCGGCCCTAATGTTAGGATTTTTATCTATCCGAGCTGCTACAGCGAGTGGTACTATGATTTGTATACATCATGTGAGTGTCTGAGAGAGCGTGAGAAAGAAAGGCTGTATTATCTTTTCCTAGTGAGTACTATTGGAAGTTGATTTCGCTTCTATGTGTGTCGAGGTTCTGTACTGGTGTTCAGAGAGCACAGACGTACTGATGGAGTCTCTGTATAGGTAAAGGTAAAGGGACCCCTGACCATTAGGTCCAGTCGTGACAGACTCCGGGGTTCGGTGCTCATCTCGCTTTATTGGCCGAGGGAGCTGGCGTACAGCTTCCGGATCATGTGGCCAGCATGACTAAGCCGCTTCTGGCGAACCAGAGCAGCACACGGAAACGCCGTTTACCTTCCCGCCGGAGCGGTACCTATTTATCTACTTGCACTTTGACGTGCTTTCGAACTGCTAGGTTGGCAGGAGCAGGGACCGAGCAACAGGAGCTCACCCCGTCGCAGGGATTCGAACCGCCAACCTTCTGATCGGCAAGTCCTAGGCTCTGTGGTTTAACCCACAGCGCCACCCGAGTCCCGGAGTCTCTGTATATAAGACTGTAAATAAAGTAGTTTTGTGGGAATGTTCAGGGATGCAGGAGAGGATATATTGTCTGATAACAGCCTTTCTAACTTGTGTTAACAAGTTCACAATTTAGCAGAGTAACATTCCCCTTTTTAAACTTGCAGCGGATGTGTTTGCTCATGCTCGCTAAAGCCTCTATAATAACTGTTCTGGTATTTTCCCCTTATTCCCTCATAAAAGATAAGACACAACGCAGTCTTCTACAAAAGGATAAAAAGAGTTTACTCACATATCATTCTGTTCACAATAGGATCCCAGAAGGCAGACTTAGCTTAGAAAAGTAACATTTACCTGGAAACTATCTCATAAGAAGACAGTACCTTTGTCCTCTCTTGGCTGGAAGCCAAGAGGGCATCTTTGGCTAAGCAGATGTTGCTTTTTCGATGCCTGTAGTCAAAAAGAGAGAGATGGCTGCCCTGCCCTGTGCTTTTGTCATTACCTGCACAGGTGAGGCCACACCCACCTCTAGTCACATGCAGAGGAAGCCTGTCCCAGCCCAGAAGGAAACAGGAAGTTTACCTGCTGGCTGGACAAACATTCCTCCCCATGTGTAAACAAGTTCACTCTAGGAATGTTGTACTTGACTGCTCTTGTGTTTCATATCCCACAGTTTTAGAACTACGATTGAGTCTTTCTTCTGCTATGATATACCAGAAGGCTGGCGTGCTCTTTTCAGGCGAGAAGGGTCACTTATTACTGGCTGCTCTGGACTGAAGAAGATTTACAGCCAGAGAGGGCCACCGGGGAATGCTCCAGAGACTTTGCAGCCTTCCCAGGGCGTTTTTCCAACACCTAACTCTCAATAACTCTTCTGTCACCACTGTTAGGGCTGTTAGGGCCACTGACTGGTCTCTTTCCCAGAGGTGTGACTCTCACCTGTCTCTCTCTCTCTTGCTTCCTTCTCAGGTGTGCTCCAGGTTACACAGGAAACCCCAATATCCGTGGGCATAAGTGTGTGTCCCAGGGTGAGTACGAAGGTCCGCCAGCTGGCCTCTGCCTCAATACACAGACAGACACACACACACACACACACACTGCACACGCCACACTGCCAGCAGCGAAGGATTGCTGTGTATAGATAGAGGAGCCTGCCAGGTCTGGCCAGTAGCATATGTGGCCCAGCTTCCTGTTCTCATAATGGCCAACCAGAAGCCTGTGAGAAACCCACAAGCAGGGATGCTTTAGCTGAGATTCCTGCGTTGCAGCGGGTTGGACTAGATGACCCTCAGGACCCCTTCCAGCGCTCCGTTTCCATTATCCTTTGATTCTGCACTGCAGTTTCGAGCAGCCAAGAGTCGGAAGCACTGCTTCCTCCAACCGTGGATAGCCATCATGGTTCATAGCCATTGGTAACCTTTTTCTCCACGAATTTGCCCCATGCTCTTTTAGAGTCATGTAAGCTGGTGGTCCTCCCTGCTCCCTCTGTAGGCAAGTTCCGTAGTTTAACTCTGCAGTGCAGGAAGAAGGACTTCCCTTTATCCTCCTCGAACCTTCCAAAACTCAGCTTCATCAGATGTCTGCAAGTTCTTGTGTTCTGTTTGTTTGTTTTTTATAATAATTTTTATTAGATTTACATATACAGTCATACCTCGGGTTACAGACGCTTCAGGTTGCCTTTTTTCAGGTTACCGACCCGCCGAAACCTGGAAGTACCGGAAACTGGTTACTTCCTGGTTTTGGCTGTCGCTCATGCGCAGAAGCGCTAAATCACACTTTGCACATGTGCAGAAGCACCGAATTGCAACCCGCGCAGATGCAGGTTGCGAATGCTGTGGGTTGCGTACATACATCCCGCACGATCACGTTCGCCACCCGAGCATCCACTGTAATCACATTACGTAGCATCATATCTTCTTATTTAACCTTTTTGGCTCAACTCAAGTTCTTGTATTCTGAGAGAGAGGGGTGGGGTGAGGAACCTTTTCTTTCTCTTTAAAAATATATATATATTTATGCTTCTCAGGTTTATACATTTCACTAATTTTACAATCATTTCAGCATTTCAAAACTTGACTTCCTTCTCCCTCTTTCTGCGGTTCCTTAAATTTATTTTTAATACCTTCTGCATATCCAAATTAACTCAATTTGCTCATTTATTCATCTACTTTAAATATATACTCTTACGAAAATGCAGATTATTACAATAATCCTGCCAATGTTCTTATCTGTTTGCAGTTTATCTGTAAATATTCCATAAACCATTTCCATTATTTTATAAAAAGTTTGTTATCTTGATTTCTTATTTTTCCAGTAAGTTTTTCCATTTCTGCATATGCCATAAGTTTTTGTATCCATTCTTCCTTTGCTGTGACATCCTTCCATTTTTGGGGGAGTAAAATTCTTGCCGCTGTACAGTAGTAGTATACATGAATAAGTTTCTATAAAGTTTAGGTAGTTCTCTCCCTATAATTCCCAATAGAAAAGCTTCTGGTTTTTTAAAACAAAGGTTACTTTAAACATCCTTTTCATTTCATTATATATCATTTCCCAGTAAGCTTTAACCTTACTACAAGACCACCACATATGATCGAAAGAACCTTCTTTCTCTTTACGTTTCTGTCCCTATAATTCCCAAAAGAATTAGAATTACAGT
Organism: Podarcis liolepis; assembly: GCF_965112155.1. Taxonomy (NCBI): domain Eukaryota; kingdom Metazoa; phylum Chordata; class Lepidosauria; order Squamata; family Lacertidae; genus Podarcis; species Podarcis liolepis. Next base: position 11,537,437 of record NC_139561.1, on the reverse strand, counting down.
TTTTCTTTTGGGAAAAATCTTTTCTTTCTCCACTTCCTCCTGGGCATGCATCTTTGCATACCTTTCTATCCCTAAACCTTTCTTCCTAGAGTGGTCGCCCTTGTCAGGAGTTCAGCCTACACTCGAGTAGGACCCTGGCAGAGACACATGCCCGACTGGCATGTTCCCTCCCTCCTGGTCATTTCTTCGGGAGCTTCAAAAGCTTTCTTCTGCCCGAACATCACAGTGACCGATGCCAACAGACATCGGGACACTTAGGGATCCGCAGAGTTTGTGCATGACAGACCTCAGCAACTCAGCATTTTGGCTAATCTACTTTATTTACATATAAACACACACTGAGCACTGCAACATGGCTCCCTCTCTCTCTAGCATCAGACAGCAAAGAGAAAAAGAACAAAGGACAATAGTCCCACTTCACGGAACACAGTAACACAAACATCCTGTCTCCGTCGCTTCCTGCTTTGTGGAGTCAAAACATATACCGTCATGTGAAAGACAACAATCCCATGACTGCAATCATGGAGCAGGAATTCTGACAGCCCCATCCCTTCCATCATTTCGGCTGCCCTAATCTGAGCCTTTCTCAACTCCGCAGGTACTCCAGACCAGCCAGGCCTCGTCGTGCAAGTCCACCCTCCGCGGACCGCCGTCTCGCAAGGCAGCGAGGTGACCCTGCGTTGCCACGTCAGCGGGGCTCCACCGCACTATTTCTACTGGTCCCGTGAAGACGGGCGCCCCGTGCCCAGCACCACCCAACGCAGGCAGCAAGGTGGGTTGCTGTCAGGGACTGGGCAGAGGAGGAATGGTCGAGACAGTACCCCCAGTTTGACTCTTCCAGAGAGGAGGAAGAGGACGACAGTTTAGATTCACAACAGGAGTTTGAGGGAGGTTGCCGCTCAGAGGCAGATGAGGCGAAAAGTTGGGAAATAATGTGAGAGGAGGAGGTGGAAGAGGAAGCACCAGGGGGGCGACAGCTGATGGACACAGTGTCTTTAGAAAGCATTCCAGACCTCCCCTCCCAGAACCTGGTGAGCCTTGAAAGTAGGGGAGCAAAGAGCTCAAAGGCAGACGGCAGCACCCATAGAAGTGACGAATGAGGAAGTGGGAGAGATGGGGGGTGGAGATTCACTCAGGACAACGCCATTATCCAAGAGGCTGGGTTCTATAGCCTCTCTCTGTAGATACGGAATCAAAAGTGGACGGCAATAAACATTCCCTCGTCTTTGTACATTCCTGGGCAACCAGCCGGGAGTCGCTGGCAGCACCCTGACAGTTACCATCAGGGTTTCGGAGGGAGGGTGGAAGCGTTCTCCTGGCTTGGTAAATGAATAAATTCTGAGCCGCTCGGTCTTGCTTAAAAGGAAGATGGCTACCTTCATTCATATGCTGCCTCAGTGGAGAATTGTATATGTCTCCCCTCCTTACTCACTGTAACACTTACGCACAGACTCCCTCCCAAAGACAGCCTTCTGTAAATTATGTACAATTTTTCTGGGAAAGGGCGTTTAAGGAGATAACAGAAATCACTGGGTTAAAGCTGACCGAAAGTCCAGAGGTAGCATTTTTATCCATTTACAATGGGGTGGAAGGTTTGCAGGCTAGGAAGGACTTACTCACAAATTCATTTATTGACAGCTGCACGCATTATGATAAAAGGGGCAAGCAGAATATAAAATGGAAGGATGGTATAAAGAGGTGTGTGGGATATAGCTATTGATGATAAATTGACATGTGCCATTAAGGGAAGACGGGGAATACGCAGGAGAAATGATTTCGATGAGATATGGAAGATATATTTGTAGAATTTGTATTGTTAAAACAGAAAGGGGTCAAACCATCGCAAGAGGTGCTGGAATTTTGGGAGGTTGGATAGTTACAGTGGAACGGTCTCTGTGGTGGGGTGCACATTTTTATTCTTATTTATGTATAATAATAATAATAATTTGTTTATACCCTGCCCATCTGGTTGGGTATTCCTAGCCACTCTGAGCGGCTCACAACAGAATATTAAAAACATGATAAGTCATCAAACATTAAAAACTTTAATAGCCTTCAGATACAGTGGTACCTCGCAAGACGAAAAACGCGCATGACGAAAGAGTTTTCCGTTTTTTGAGTCGTTCCGCAAGACGAATTTCCCTATGGGCTTGCTTCACAAGACGAAACGTCTTGCGAGTTTGTTTCCTTTTTCTTAAAGCCGCTAAGCCGTTAATAGCCGCTAAGCCGCTAATAGCCGTGCTTCGCAAGACGAAAAAACCGCAAGACGAAGAGACTCGCAGAACGGATTAATTTCATCTTGTGAGGCACCACTGTATGATTATTACTTTGAATAATAATAATAATAACAATAATAATAGGAAAAAAGAAGGGCCTGCAGGGGGGGTTGGACTAGATGACCCCTGGGAAACCTTCCAGCTCGTCTCCATCTCCCTTGATTTCCTCCCCAGGACTGGAGCTCCACTTCCCCAACATCCAGCCCTCCGAAGCCGGCGTCTACATCTGCACATGCCGCAACCCGCAGTTCAGCAATGCCAGCCGTGCCGAGGTGGTCGTCACAGGTGAGACGCACCTTCTTGCTAGGAGTGAACTTCCTTCACTGGGAAGAGCTTGTAAAGGTGCAGAGCTCGAGATTGGGGCAGGAAGGGGTGGGTGCCGATTGATGGGAGCCACAGGAGTCGAGAGGGCTCTCTGCTATTTAGCATAACTCCTCCCCTCCCCTCCCACCCCACTAAACTGACCACGTCTGAGGCTCCCTTTGCTGCCAAAGGCTGGGGGAAATAGGCAAGTTGTCAACGATGGCACCTGGCGCATTTCCTTGGGGAGAGGATTCCGGAAATGGGGCTGGGGAGAGGAAGCGAGACAGCATCCAAGGAAGGGCACGGATCTTGGCAAGGAGAAGGCCACGAGGGAGTCTTTCACACATCTCTCTCTGCTTCCGCAGAAGGCCCCACCAAGCCCATCACAGTGACCGTGGAGGAGCAGAAGGTGCAGAGCGTGAAGCCAGGGGGAGACGTCACCTTTGTCTGCACAGCCAAGAGCAAGGTGAGCTCCTTCAGCCTTTGTGTGCTCATTTGCTCGCTTGCGTACCTGTACCTTTTGCTTCAAAGAGCTCCAGGTGGCATACACGGTTCTCACCCTTCCTCATTTAATCCCCACAACAACCCTGAAATGTAGGTTCGCCTGGGAGGCAGCGACAGGCCCCCAGTGAACTTTGAGGCCAAATGGGAGGATTTGAACTCAAGGGCCTAGTTCAGGGGAGCGGGGTGGATGTTAAAGCCCCCAACCCACTGTGTAAAAGTTAAAGGTTGCATTCAACCACACAATCCTCATTCCGCACTTGTAAGAATTGTCAGGAGCTCGTCCTACACTCGAGTAGGACCCTGGTAGAGACAGATGCCCGACTGGCATGTTCTCTCCCTCCTGGTCGTTTGTTCGGGAGCTTAAAAATTTTCTTCTGCCCGAACATCACAGCGACCCATGCCAACAGACATCGGCACACTTAGGGATCCGCGGAGTCTTCGCAACTTCCGTAACAGACTTCAGCAACTCAGCATTTTGGCTAATCAACTTTATTTACATATAAACACACATGGAGCACTGCAACATGGCTCTCTCTCTATCTAGCATCAGACAGCAAAGAGAAAAAGGACAAAGGACAATAGTCCCACTTCACGGAACACAGTAACACAAACACCCTGTCTCCATCACTTCCCACTCTGTGGAGTCAAAACATACACCGTCATGTGATAGACAAAAATCCGATGACTGCAATCATAGAGCAGGAATTCTAACAAGAAATTGGCTTTTTAATGTGACAGCACTTTGCCTATTGACATCAGGCAGATGCCTTTGCTGTGCCCTTTTTGGCACCTGCTAAAAGCATTTTTGTTCAGGCAAACCTCTCCAGACATGTCAAACTTTATGTGTCTTCTTATTAGCTACCATTGATTTGGCACTGTGGTCTAAACCACCGAGCCTCTTGGGCTTGCCGATCGGAAGGTTGGCAGTTCGAATCCCCGCAACGGGGTGAGCTCCCATTGCTCTGCCCCAGCTCCTGCCAGCCTAGCAGTTCAAAAGCACGCCAGTGCAAGTAGATAAATAGGTAGCTCTGCAGCGGGAAGGTAAAGGGTGTTTTCATGCGCTCTGGTTTCCGTTACGGTGTCCCGTTGCGCCAGAAGCGGCTTAGTCCTGCTGGCCACATGACCCAGAAAGTTGTCTGTGGACAAACGCCGGCTCCCTCAGCCTGAAAGTGAGATGAGCTCCGCAACCCCATAATCGCCTTTGACTGGGCTGAATTGTCCAGGGGTCCTTTACCTTTTTAAAAAATACCTTGAATATTCTTAAATACCTGTTTATGTTTCCAATGGAGAGTTCTAATATTTTCTTCCATATTTTTCTTAAACCACTTGTAGAGGTTTTCTTATAATCAAGCTACATACAAATTTCATTCAATTAAAAAAAAAAAACAACGCATTGAAAGAAATGTCTGTATACATGTTGCATGTTGAAAAACAAATTCTAGTATGAAAGCGCACATTAAAAACAAATGTGCATTGTTATTTTTATCATCATCATCACTACTATTCTCATTATCATCGTTTAATTTATTATTCACATCTCTGGTGTCAAAAGCGGGGGGGGGAGAGGAGGAGGCTGGTAGAGAGGTAACACTACCTGTTGGAAAGCTGCCTGTCTTTGGAGTCCCAACTCTCTCCTCCCCTGGCTGCCCACCCCCAGTCTCCTGCCTACACCCTGGTATGGACACGCCAGAACAATGGGAAGCTGCCCAGCCGGGCCATGGACTTCAACGGGATCCTCACCATACGCAACGTCCAACCAGAGGACGCCGGGATCTACGTCTGCACAGGGTCCAATATGTTCGACATGGACGAAGGAGTCGCCACCCTCTACGTGCAAGGTAGGGACGGAGAAAGGGGGCTGCATGCTCAAGGTGTGCCAAGGCTGCAGGCACAGCCGGATCGTGGCTTAACACCGACACCCAACGCTCACCCACCTGGCCACAGGCTGCTCTCGTAGCCCTGGGCACACGGCATCTGAGCACGCTCGTCTCTGCCAGAATGTCACGAAAGATGGCTCCCACCTGTTGCTTCTTGGGGTAATGGGGAGTTGGGGTTTCAGGTGCCAGGATCAGAGAGGTCCATTCACCCCCTTTCTCCTGCTCGGAAGCCAGGAGAGCCTCTGCCAGTCAGTGCAGACGATACTGAGCTGGAGGGGCTCCGTAGAAGACCGCTCTCTGCGGTCCCGGCTCTGAAGGGTTTACAGCTCAGTTCTAGAGCAGTTGCTTGGCATGCAGAAGGTCCCACGTTCCATCCTGGGCTGCGTCTCCAGGTAGGGCGGGGGGTAAGGATCCTCATCTGAAAACTTGGAGAGCTGCTGCCAACCAGTGTAGGCAATACTGAGCTAGATGGACCTTAACTTAGATCCTGTTGCCGTTCCGAAGCCTTTAAAAAGGCTCCTTCACGGTTTTGGGGGGGGCACAATGGTGCCCGCCGAGTCTCCTTGCTCACAGGCTTCACCGCCTGTGATTTTTTTGGGTCCCCGCTTCGCCGTAGCAACAGGACCCGAACCCGCGGAGCAGACTCCCTCCAGAGCTCGGAGGGAAATCCGCCATTAATCGCTGGCGCTGACCGGAAGTCTATGTGCTGTTTCTGACTTTCTCAGTACCACGGGGACCAGAGGCTTTCTTTATTTTTAGTGTGAGGCAGTAGCTCTGTGGCAGATGCAGAGGGTCCCTTGTTCAGCCCCCAACATACCGTATTGGCCCCAATATAAGCCACACCCGCAAATAAGCCACACCTTTAAAATTCAGGGGGGGGGGGAGAAAAAGACAATACCCAAATATAAGAATCTCCCTTAAAATTCCGCAGGCATTTACACCAGTAAATGTCAAATGTAGAAGGAAATCCTACAGCGTGACCGTAAAAGCCAGTTTCTGTAAGGTCATGAATTTGAGCTGCACTTTAACTTTTCACGGTCGGAATTTGGGGGAAAAGGTGTGGCTTATATTCAGGACAATATGGTACATCTCCAGAGACAATCCATTTCTGATCCACTGGGCAAGGATCTCCAGCTCTGGAAAACAGTCCCTTGGGTGCCCGGGGGTCCTTGCCATTGGCCAGGCCCTCCTCCTCCTCCCTGGGCCTGGTTTTCACGTCCCTCTCCCTCACCCGCAGCTCCATCTAAGACCCAGATGTTCTACGGACCTGTAGAAGTGGTGGAAGGCCACAGGCCCTGTAAGTCGGTTTTGGCCCCCACTTGCATGCCCCATTGTCCATCGCTGCAAGGTTTTGGTTTCATTCCCCCGTGCTGGAGTCCTATCCATCTCTTTCTCCTCCTCTTCTGCATGGATTTTGATGGCATGGGTTGTTGACACTCCTGTTTTCTACACCCACCCACCACCCTGCACTACAGTCATCAGCATCACACATACTTCATGTCTAGGGTGACATCCATTTGCTCGTGCATGGCTCGGTTCCTTTCCTGATTCTGTGGGGTCTTGGGGGCACAGCACATGAGCCTTTCTCCATCCCTGTTCTGAAATTGCCACCGGCATGGACTCCCCACCCCGGCTTCCCAGAGCCGCCTTCAACCTTCCTCTCCCCAATTTAGCTGGAGCTGCAGTCCACCCCATGGCCACCATTGAGCCCTCGCAGCTGAGCGTCCAGCCAGGACAAGCGGCCGAGTTCCGCTGCATCGCTACCGGGAGCCCAGAGCCCACGGTGGAGTGGATTGGTAAGCTTCCTGCTAGGTGACGCCGTGGCCCCTGTCTCCGAAAAGTCACCTTCCGTCAGGCATCCCCAGGAATTTTCCAGGGGACTTGGACTTGTAAATAGTTAAAAGAGTATTGGGAAGTGATCCATAACAAATTGAGAAAAAAATAATAACTCCTCTCTCTCCTCTGAGAGCCAGTGTGGTGTAGTAGTTAAGAGCAGTGGACTCGTAATCTGGTGAACTGGGTTTGATTCCCAGCTCCTCCGCATGCAGCTGCTGGGTGACCTTGGGCTAGTCACACTTCTCTGAAGTCTCTCAGCCCCACTCATCTCGCAGAGTGTTTGTTGTAGGGGAGGAAGGGAAAAGGAGATTGTTAGCTGCTTGTAAAGGGACCCCTGACCATTAGGTCCAGTCGTGACCAACTCTGGGGTTGCGCGCTCATCTCGATCTATCTATTTATCTACTTGCACTTTGACATGCTTTCGTACTGCTAGGTTGGCGGGAGCAGGGACCGAACAACGGGAGCTCATCCTGTGGCGGGGATTCAAACCGCCGACCTTCTGATCAGCAAGTCCTAGGCTTGGTGGTTTAACCCACAGTGCCACCCGCGTCCCTTTTTAGCTGCTTGTAGGCATGGCCAAGCTCAGCCCTCCAGATGTTTTGGGACTACAGTTCCCATCATCCCTATCAACTGGTCCTGTTAGCTAGGGATGATGGGAGTTGTAGTCCCAATACATCTGGAGGGCCGAGTTTGGCCATGCCTGCCTTAAAAGGAGTGAAAGGCGGGATTTCAAGTCCAAACTCCTCCTCCTCCTCCTCCTCCTCCTCCTCTTCTTCTTCTCCTCTCTATCAGGTGGACAAGGGGGCGTCATCTCCTCTAAAGCCGTCATCCAGGGTGGGATCCTGCGCTTCCCGGCAGCGGAGCCTTCCGATGAAGCCCAGTATTTGTGCCGTGTGCGGAATAGCGCCGGACAACATATGGCCCGTGCCTTCTTACAAGTACACAGTACGTTGTGCCCTGGCGAGAAGTGGGTGGCGCGTCTCTGGGGGTGCCGAATGTGCCCCTGCAGGAGGACAGAGCCCGCCTGCTCCTGGGTCAGGCCAAAGGGAGCCCACACGGTTCAGCTGCTGATAACATTATCTTCCTCCATGTGTCTAATCTTCTTTTAAGGTCATCCACGTTGGTGGGGAGTCTGGAGCCAGCGCTGCTGATAATATTACCTAGTGGTGGGCAGAAAAAGAAAGCCTTTTTTCTCTCGCCACTCTGGCTTCATTATCAAAGAGGGCAGCCATCAGGGTGGATAAAAATAAATGATTAAAAAAAAATAATCGTATTTTTTTTAAAATTTAAATCGGATTTTTAAAATAAAATGCTTTTGGGGGAAAACCTTTCTAAAGATAGTTTTCCAATTAAGTTACATTATAGTCCAAAGGCTATTCATCAGGAAGTAAGGATTTGTTTAAAGTTTTTCATGTGTGCTAAAACTCAGTCTAAGTTTTTTAAAAAAATTGTTTAACCACATCAGTTAACAACCATGGATGCATCTCCTATAATATTATTATTTTAGTTAAATAAATGGTTTAAATTGTTATTAAGGAAATGATTGTTTTTCTCCTTCTGATAAAGTACAGCAGAAAAGTTGTCCAAATATAAACGGTTAACTTATTAAACCTCACAATAATTTCATTTTTATCGGTCTATGTATTTCTAATAGCAGTGCTTCCCCCCCCCCCTAAAAACTGTTTAGGGGGTACTCTCATTTTGACTCAAGAAAACCACCATTTTATAGTTCAAATCAGGAAAAATAAATACAGTAAGTGGACAAAGATTCACAAAATGTTTAGGGGTATGCGTACCCCTGCGTACCCCCAGAAAAAAGCACTGTCTAATAGTATAACCAAATCAGTAATTTTTGATATAACTGTAAAAACTACTCTGATAATTTATTATTCCAAAAATGAAACCTTCATTTGGTTCTGAATATTAAGATGAGACCAACAAGAATGAGTCTTTCGGGGGGGGGGAGAGATTTAAATCAGGCATAGGCAAACTCGGCCCTTCAGATGTTTTGGGACTACAACTCCCATTATCCCTGACCACTGGTCCTGTTAACTAGGGATGATGGGAGTTGTAGTCCCAAAAAATCTGGAGGGCCTGAGTTTGCCTATGCCTGATTTAAATCAAGTCTTTTTGACTAGTGATTTAAATCAAATCCACCCTGGCAGCCATCTCTGTCAAGTATCTTGGGGGGGGTCTCTCCCTTCCCTAGGCCAGGTCAAGAGGGGCTGGGGGGGGGCAATCGGAGGGGAAGAGGTGGGCTCACCTGCCGCTCTGCTCTTCCTCAGGTGCCAGCATCCCGCAAGTGCAGGTGAGCCCAGAACGGACAGAGGTCCACGAAGGGAGCACCGTGAGGCTCTACTGCCGAGCAGGAGGCTCCCCTGCTGCTACCATCACCTGGGAAAAAGAAGGAGGCCGTTTGCCCCCACAGGTGAGTCTCGGAAGAGTAGGGGGCGATGGGCTTCTCTGCTTCAGAGAGGCCTCCCCACCACTGAAAATGTCAGTGTCAAAGGGGATTCAAGGAGGAGAGGGAAAAGGGGCCCAGGGTGGGAGTTGCGGATGATGTTAGCTGGAAGCCGTCCCCACTGCTCCAAAAAAAGATACCTAACAATGCTTCATCTTAGGGTTGTCTGCCCTTACTCAGCCGTGAAGCAAAGGCACTCTTCACGTGCCTAAGTCTACTCTTGTTCCTTGCTACTCCTTCGCATAGAAGCCAGCTCTACACATTTGCAAGTGATTGTGCTCGCCTAGTTGCATGTTTCGGTGAGCGTGTACGCAGCACCCCAGAGGGGGCATACCGTATTTTTTGCTCTATAAGACTCACTTTTTCCCTCCTCAAAAGTAAGGGGAAATGTGTGTGCGTCTTATGGAGCGATGCAGGCTGCGCAGCTATCCCAGAAGCCAGAACAGCAAGAGGAATTGCTGCTTTCGCTGCACAGCAATCCCTCTTGCTGTTCTGGCTTCTGAGATTCAGAATATTTTTTTTCTTGTTTTCCTCCTCCAAAAACTAGGTGCGTCTTGTAGTCAGGTGCGTCTTATAGAGCGAAAAATACGGTACTTTTGAGAAGTTACAGTAGGGGTGTTTGCACGTTACATTGAACCAGTGTACCATCTGAGTACCTGTTATAAGAAAAAACTTCTCCTTTTCCCTTATGGGGTATCCAGGATCCCGTATAGAGTCCTTAAGTGGGTTCCCTATCAGCAGGAGAAAATAACAGAGGCCAACCAGAGAATATTGAGAAGCAAAGCGGCTAGTAAGCCTGATCTTTATTCAACTGTTGCAACAGGGTCTTCACTCACCACACACAGAAGGGAGGTGCGCAAGCCCCTATAAAGAGTTTTGAAATTGCCCACCTTGTAGCTCAAGACCACGGCCTAAAACACCATACATACATCATAGAAGGAGGCAATCTTCAGCAGAAATCCTGTTTGCCAGGATACCTGACAGTGGTCACTGATTGCTTTACTTGGGTAGCCTGGCCATTCTTTTGTGATGGTTAATAGTTTAGTTCCACAGTCCAAGTTAGAGGCTTGCCCTATTAATACACAAATACACCCTTAAGACAGGATTTGTAAGCAAAAGACAATGGGAAGTCTTTCCCCATTTTCCTCCCTTACTGCAGAGGAATATTTGAAGTCACTGGGAGAGTTAAAATGGCTTCAGGATTGCTCTCCTGTACTATTTCAGACACATGGTTTATATATTATATATTAAATGTATTTTAATATTTTGTTGGAAGCCGCCCAGAGTGGCTGGGGATGCCCAGCCAGATGGGCGGGGTATAAATAATAATAATAATAATAATAATAATAATAATAATAATAATAATTATTATTATTATTATTATTATTATTATTATTATTATTATTATTATTATTATTATTATGTTTGCCTTGTACATTTATGAACATTTAGTTTATATTTGAGACCTTAGAATTCTTATAACTGTTCACAAATACTTGAGCTGTACAGCTGCCCAGCATCCCATCCTTCGCTGACTTTGTCACTGTTCGACTTTTGTCTCCTGGAATTTGTGGGGGCTTGTTCCAGGCAGGGACCCAGGCCAGGGCTGCGAGATCCTTCCTTCCTCCCTCCCTTCACTCTCTTCCTCTTCCTTCTGTCTCCTCCGGGCTTCCCCCTCCTGCTCCCTTCCTCTCTTTCTTTCTTTCTTCCTCCTCCCCTCGATAGGCTCTCTACGTCTTTGGCTTCTTCCACTTCCAAGGTGACAGCCTGGAGGTTCTCCAGCGGTGGATCCAAGAGCTCCAACAGGTAGCCCTCTGCACAAGCCTCTCTTTGGCCTCTTTCGCTTCCCTCTCCATTTCCTAGCTGATTTCTGTCTCTTTGTTGCTTCCAACTAAGCATACTCAGAGTAGAGCCATTGGAACCAATAGACCTAAGTTGGTTATGTCCTTTAACTTCAGTGGGTCTATTCCAAGTAGGGCTAGCACTGGACACAATCCCCGCCTCTCCATTTAAACTTCCTGTCCTTCTGGTTCTCCGGCAAGGATGGGCAGATTTGTCCATTTCAATTTGTCATTTTTCCAGTTTTTAAGTTCAGTTCTCTACACCAGTTTGTAATTTATTTTTTAAAGTCCACATTAAAATTCATCAGTATTTGAGTGCAGATTTCTCCCAATGCAGTCGTACCTTAGAAGTCAAACAGTATCTGTTCCGGAAGTCCGTTTGACTTCCAAAAAGTTCAAAAACCAAAGCTCGGCTTCTGATTGGCTGCAGGAAGCTCCTTCAGCCAAACGGAAGCCGTGGAAGCCCCATCGGACATTCGGGAGCCAAAACGTTCGAGAACTAAGCTGTTCGAAAACCAAAGTATGACTGTACACACTTGTTTTGTTTTTTTAAAGCAGTTTGGTCTAAATTGCACATTTTTGCAAAGCGATAATTTCCCTAATACAGTGCATTTTTGTACATTATTTTCAATCATACATGCAGTCGTAGCCTCAATTTAGGCTAGCATGCGTGTTTTTATACTTACTGCTTAGCTGGGCAGCTGCACTGCGAAATTCAGAGGCGTGCGTACTTTGATGGGTGGTTGCATCCTGGGCTGTGTCCAACTTAAGTTATCCTCAGAGCAGACCCTTTGAAATTGACGAAGCTGAGTTAGTCCTATCCATTCACTGGGTCTCTGCTCAGAGTGGCACCAGCACTGGGTACAACCCTATGTTTAAGAATGTGCCAATTAAGTTCACCTTTTAAATGTGAACGCAATTGAATTCTGCTCCACATTTATTCTCCGGTGGGGAGGAAAGAGGTCCATTCTCATCAGGCCATCTGCCCCAGGCCTCCCTCCCTCATCTACCCCTCCTGAACATGCCTCAGAAACCACAAGCCACAGGGCTTATGTGGAATGTCTGCGTTCTCCACCAGTTGCAGCTTCAAGAGGGAAATGGGGCTCAATGTCCCTGTCCCTCCCCCATGACTGGGGGTAGGTAACCTGGTCTTCTCCACAGACCCTCTGTCCCCAACTCTGCCCTCATCACAGTCAATCAGGACTCCAAGGTGGATGTTTCCCTTCCCCCGACCCGTCTTAACATTAATCTATTTGCTTGCTTGCTTGCTTATTTGGATAGAGAGGTTTGTATCAGCCTGCTTTCTCTCTCCAAAACGGAGGCGTCCGAAGCAGCTGTTTGCTAAGCTTTGGACTCCAACTCAGCCCCATGCTCCCATCAGCCCCAGTGCCATACAGCTGAGCTGGATGGGGCAGACTGGGTATTGGAGCGTAAAGTGTCTGAAGGGCAGCATACTGGGGCCAATTGAGCAAACACCACAATCGGCTGATAGCGTCACTTCTAGGAAAAGCAAACTGAATCCTTCAAATGTATTTGTGGAGACGGCCCTTGGCTCAGTCACCATCAGATGCTTGCTGTGGTTTAAAGGTAAAGTGACCCCTGACCAATAGGTCCAGTCGTGGCCAACTCTGGGGTTGCACGCTCATCTCGCTTTATTGGCCGAGGGAGCCGGCATACAGCTTCCGGGTCATGTGGCCAGCATGACTAAGTCGCTTCTGGCAAACCAGAGCAGCGCGTGGAAACGCCGTTTACCTATTTATCTACTTGCACTTTGAGGTGCTTTCGAACTGCTAGGTTGGCAGGAGCAGGGACCGAACAACGGGAGCTCACCCCGTGGCGGGGATTCGAACAGCCGACCTTCTGATTGGCAAGTCCTAGGCTCTGTGGTTTAACCCACAGCGCCACCCGCGTCCCTTGCTGTGGTTTACATGGCTTCATTCTAGGCAATCTGGCAGGGGCACTTTTTTGCACATCAGAGGCCTGCCTAGCAGCCAGCATGGCCTGTGGGGCATTGGAGCTCAGCCGCAGCTCCAGAAACACTCCAGTGACTCTCCTCTTCCTCCTTGCCCACAGTCCCGTGCAGAGAGGACAGACATTGCCACCTTGGTCATCCCCTCTATCACAGTGGCTGACGGCGGGGTGTACCACTGTGTGGGGAGCAGCGCATCAGGAGTCGGTCGGGCAAGAATCGAGGTGATGGTCATCCGAGGTAAGTAGAGGGCTTTCTTCAGACTGGGTCATCAGCCCCATGCAGAGACTCCACCATCGGGGTCCTGGCAGGGGTTTTTGAAAGGACACATTCACACCGTACATCCAAGCACTGTGACACTACTTTAGACAGTCATCATGGCTTCCCCCAAATAATTATGGGAACTGTAGTTTGGTAAGGGTGCTTCGAGGTCTTAGAAGGTACCCCTCTCCGAGCTACAGTTCCCAGAGTTCCCTGGGAAGAGGGATCGATTGTTGAAATTATCTCTGAGGACCAGAGTTAACAGGGGTTCACTTCCAACGCTCTAAAAGGGCTGCTTTCTTGCCAAGGGACTGAGAAACCTTAAATGTTAAGAAAAAGTCAGAAGCCCAAGGCAGTATAAGTTCCTCAGCTACGTTTATTCAACGTTGTCAGTGACAATGGCTCACTCATAGGAAAACAAAGCCTGAATTCCAGAACTACACAATGAAAGCTCCAACAAGAACTGACCGTTGACAGTTGACAGTTGAAAGTGCATGAGCTTACATGCCATTAGAACGTTCGTCTACCAACGCTTATACAGTTGGTTAGAACACACCTTGTAACATAAAAAGTGTTAAACCCAATACATAACAACTTACTTCCAGGTTTTCGGCGTTTGGGAACCAAGACATTTGAGAACCAAGGTACCACTGTAGTGATTAGTGATAGCCAGGCTATAACTCTCGGTTATCAAATTATCTCTGAGGAACAGAAATAACAGGGATTCACTTCCAACGCTCTGAAAGGGCTGCTTTCTTGCCAAGGGACTGAGAAATGGACCCAGGCAGGGTGTGTAACCTAGAGTGAAAGAACTGTAATTATGCCAAAACAACCGCGTAATAGCCCTAGGGCAAAGATCCGCTAAACCTCCCTTTCCTTAATTATTTCTGAAACTCGTGTAAATTGTGACTGAAGCTATCTATCTGCCAATTAAAACATTCATCTGAAATACGAGCCACCTACTGGCTTAAGAGGTGAGGTGACACCACTAAGGGGCTCAAAACAAAACAAAAAGCATGCTTTAATCATATGTACCAAAGAGATTTTAAACAGCTTAGAGAGTCTCCAACACTGCGAAACTTTCATTTTATTTTGTTCTATTTTTAATCCTCCGCTTCACTGCTGAATGTGCTGGTTATAATGTGAGGTACGTTTTGTGGAAAACCCTGAGGGGTAGGCTGCAGAGTTTCAGAGGGACATGTTCACTGCCTTAGTGAGATTATATATAAACCCACACACTTGGGACAAACTCGCCAGGAAAAAGATTCAGGAGTTTTGAGCGGAGAAGGAAAAAGAATCACTTAGCATCAGTTCTTGGCCAATATGGTTGGTGGAAACTCCACATCCAGAGGCAGTCTACCTCTGATTGCCAGTTGTGGCAGGGAGACAAGGGGGGCTTGTTGTGGGGAGACTGCTGTTTTGTACTCCGGCACTGTTTGTGGTCTTGCCGTCCAGTTGTAAATCAGGATCCAAGACTGCATGGGCTCGCTTTGGCCTGACCCAGCTTGCTTATCCTTGTAGCTGCAGGCCTTTCCCCGACGGTGAAGATTGAATCGTCATCCTCTTCGGTCATAGAAGGGCAGACCTTGGATCTGAACTGCATCGTGGCCAGCCAGCCAGCTGCATCCGTCACATGGTACCGGCGAGGAGGCGCCTTGCCTTCCAACCACCAGGTAGGTACAGGTTGGGCTGACAGGAGGTGAAGGCCATCAATTTTTGGAAGCCTGCAGGTTCTCCGTCCCCAAGGCAGAGTTGTGAACAAAATAGGTAGGGGCAGTGAAGGCAAGTGATGGAGGTAGCCAGGGGCAGTGAAAGCAAGTGACTGCCTACTTTAGGGATAGGGAACCTCTCTCTAGATCAGCCTTTCTCAACCTGTGGGTCCCCAGATGTGGTTGAACTACAACTCCCATCACCCCTAGCTAGCAAGGCCAGAGCTCAGGGATGATGGGAGTTGTAGTCCCAACAACATCTGGGGACCCGCAGGTTGAGAACCGCTGCTCTAGATGTCGATGGACGCTGAAATTTCATCATTCCTGGCCAGCATGGCTAGAGGTCATGGGTGGTGATGGGAGTTGTAGTCTAATAACAGCTGGAGGGCCACAACTTCTTTGGACCTGAATTAAAAAGAGGAGGTGGTTAGGGAAAATCAAGGCCAGTGACGATTTAGTTCAGGCACGTTCAGAACCTGTGTGGTTCTCTTTCAATTAATGAAAAAAATGTTTAAAAGTACTTTTCAAAACAACAACAGATTCCTTTTTGTTTGGGATAATTCAGACTGAAATTCTCAGGTGTCAAAAAAGGTTATTTATGTATGCCACTACTGCAGCCCGTGTTTCGTTAGCCCAAAAATGGAAAGCGAGCGAGGTGCCAACCAAAGAAGAATGGCAACTCAAGCTGACAGAATATGCGCAGCTTGCAGACTTAACATACTGAATAAGAGAACAAGAACCCACGTTTAGAGAAGACTGGAAAACGTTTATTGAATATATGGGAAATAATTGTGCACAGCTGAAAACGCTGGCAGCATTGAGATAAATTCAACAGTGTAATTAAGCTTTGATGGATGCAATAATGGAATACTGAATGGCCTAGTTTTTGTAAAATATGCAGGAATTTATGATTTGTAAAATGAACCGTGGAAAGAGAAGAAGGGAAATCACTGATATTTTAAGGATGTAAAAATGAGTATTTTAAATTGTAAAATAGAAATGATATACAAAAAATAATATGAATGGCTTCCTGTATCCTCAGGTCTACGGGTCCGTCCTGCGCATCCTGCAAGTATCCGCGGCGGACTCGGGCGAGTACGTCTGCCGCGTCAGCAATGGGGCAGGCCCTAAGGAAGCCTCCATCATGGTGACCGTACAACAGCAAGGACACACACATGGTTCAGCACATGGTAACGCTTCCGGGACCTTTCAGGTCATAGAAGGGGAGAGGGCTCTTGTGCGCGCGCACACACAGACGCACACACACATACATATATCGTTGATTGGAACCTAATGATAGACAGGTGGCAGGGAGGACATAATGCTTGGAGTTGGAGTCTTTGGGTCTCTTCCAACTCTACAATTCTGTGATTCTATGACCTGCCCCCCAGGGCCAAAAACATTTCCCACCTTTGACTCAAAGTATTTGATGACTGTAGAGCAGTGGCGTAGCGTGGGTTGTCAGCACCCGGGGCAAGGCAAGTAATTTGCGCCCCCTAACCCGTGGATTTGCGCCCCCTAACCCGTGGATTTGCGCCCCCTGACCCGTGGATTTGCGCCCCCTGACCCTAACCCCCAGATGTTGCGCCCGGTGCGGCCGGCCCCCCCTGCACCCCCCACGCTACGCCACTGCTGTAGAGGAGTGTATTTTTGGGGGGGAGCTGCCCCATAGCAGCTCACTTTACTCCATTGCCTCCCAACTTGTTACAAACTGTTTTTAATGTTGTTTTAGCATTGTATCTCAGCCTGTATCTTAGGGTGAAGAGCGGGCAAGAAATAAATAAATTAATGCAGTGGGGTGGGGGCCCTGCCTCTCCCTGCCCACGCTATGGGACTCCCAAGGGACTCTTCTTCCATTTTTCCTTCCTCTCCGCAGGGAGTGTACTTCTGAGCACCCGAGTGCAAAGAATGGAGGGCGCGATGCTCCCCTCTGCAAGAGGGCGGGGCTTCCCAGAAGCTCCTGGCTGTCCCTGGTTGGGAGCAGGGTGCTGGGCCTCTCGAGTCTGATCTGGGCTCTTCTTGTCTCCGTAGACACCCCACCAGTCAGGATCGAATCTTCATCGCCGTCCATCACCGAGGGGCAAGACTTGGAGCTGAGCTGCCTCGTCACAGGCCAGTCGCGGGCCAGGGTCACGTGGTATAAGCGAGGAGGTTCACTCCCCGCAAATCACAAGGTATGGAGTTGGTGTGTGTGCGCCTGGCCAACGATGCCCACAAACCCAGCTCCAGGGGGACTCAGACTGTCCCTTTGCCCCCTCCACCCTGCAGATATCTGGCTACCATTTGAGGATTTTGGCGGCTACGGCAGCAGACTCCGGAGAATACGTGTGCCGGTTGAGCGACGCCAGCAGCGGGGCGGTGCAAGAAGCCTCCATTGTGGTCACCGTCTACGGCACCTCCCAGAGTGAGTCAAACAATGCTCTGGCCATGCGCCGCCTCGCCAGTCAGAGGCAGTGAATACCAGCTGCTGGAAACCATAACGGGGGGGGGGGGAGTTGCTATTTTGCTCGGGTCATGCTTGTGGGCTTCCCTTGGGGCATGTGCTGGGCAGTGGTGTAGCAGGGGTTGCCAGTTCCCAGGGCAAGTATCCTCAGAACTGCCCGCTGATAGGCTGGAACAAAGGGGCAATAGCTCGGTGACCTACCTGAGTGGTAGCCGTGGCAGCCCATGAGCGTTGAGCATTGCGGAGAGGGGGGCGGGGGATTGGTTGGGCGTCCATGTAGAAGGAGCCCTAGCAAGTGTCCGTCACCCAAATTTGTTCCTCATTCCGCCCATATGGACATTGGGAGATTTTCTGTGTGCCCTTGGCCTGCCCCAGTAGCCAGATGCTGCTTAGGTTTATAGGCTAAGCCAGGCATCCCCAAACACGGCCCTCCAGCTGTTTTGGGACTACAGTTCCCATCATCCCTGACCACTGGTCTTGTTAGCTAGGGATAATGGGAGTTGTAGTCCCAAAACAGCTGGAGGGCCGAGTTTGGGGATGCCTGGGCTAAGCGTTTAATTTCTTCTGTTGTGGTTATCATCCTCGGCTGCCGGTCTCCGGAGCACCCTCGGAAAAGGTACCCTTCAACCGAAGGTGCCACCTTGCTGCACCAGGTCCAGGGAGGTTGGGGGGCAATGGGCCACCTGCCAGTGTGGGGTCCATGTACCAGACCATGCCATCCCTTGATGCCGGCCCTGTTCTGGTCTTTAGCGTTTTGGAGAGGACTGCATCTCCATGGCAGAGCAACTGCTTGGCATTCAGAAGGCTCCAGGTTAAGTTCTCTGGCAGGTGGGGCTACGAAGAGACTCCCTGCCTGCCTGAATCCCCGGAGAAGCATTGCTGCCAACCAGTGCATGCAGCACTGAGCTAAAGGGAACAAAGGTCTTCCTGCGATCCTTTTAAAAGCAACCCTTCATTCACAATCCTGAGGACTAGAATCTTGCTGGGGGTTTTATGGGAAGGGCCTTAGCTCCGTGGAGCTTTGCATGGAGAAGGTCCCAAATCAGTCGCTGGCAGCATCTCCAGGTAGGGTTTGAGAAAACTCCCTGAGACTGTTGAAAGGCTCCACCGGTCAGTGCAGACAAACCCCAGCCAGATGGACCAAGGAGCTTATACAAAGGCGGCTTCTTCTCTTCCTCCTGCTGAACTCCCAGCCTCAGGAATCACCCCTCCGCTGAGGATCGAGTCTCCATCGCCCTCCATTGTGGAAGGACAGACCTTGGACTTGAACTGTGTCGTGGCAGGACAGACAGGTGCCACAATCACATGGTACAAGCGTGGCGGGACCCTGCCGGCCAATCACCAGGTATGTAGGCAGTGCGGTCTGGGGGCTTGAGTTGGTGATTCTTCCTTGCCCCTCTCTTTCCTGGTCTTGCTGGCTGGCCAGCAGTAAACCTTGGCATGCAGAAGAACCCAGGTTCAGTCGCCAGGTAAGGATGGTAGGAAGCAATTTCCGATGCCTCTTAGACAGGCACTTTCTGCTGATATAGGAAAGCCCTCCATCTCTATTGGCCTTCTGCTGGTTTTGAAGGCACATCTGTTTAGACAGCCATTCCCTATTGACCCAAGTTTGCTGTTTTAATGGAATTGCTTTGCGTGGCGAGTTCCCAACCCCCCCAGGTGGAAATAATGACACAATAATTAAGGTTAATGGGCTAAAAAAGGCCACAACTTTATCGGTTACAAGTGATGAGTGGTATTGGCTTAGGCATTGGTCCTAACCAACTATATTCGACTCCAGCCCATCTACTTGAAGTCCAGGAAGGGTTAACTACCAGTAGGGGGAGTCCTGCTGATGCACATCAACTAGGAACTCCCCCGGGGTCAGTGATAGGGGGCGTGCCTTAGGCCCTCACCTCCCTAGACTTCAGACAGGGCCATGCCCCCCTGAATCCTTTAACGGACTACCCTTCGATATGTGGGGCAGGTGATGGCGCTACCTCCTCTCTTCCATCTACAGAACTATACCAATGCCTAACTGCCAATACCCAGAAAGTTGTTACGATTTGCTACGAGGTAGGCGAAAACCAAGTGGCTGGTGCCAATTTGCCAAGTGGAAAAGATTCTTACCAGGCCCCTCAATGGCGACCAACCAAGATCCATAGCAAGGTCAAAAGACGAAAACCTTATAGGGCGGGAGGATGGGGAAAACAGGAACAGCTGGCGGGCGGCAAAGAGGGAGGGCCTCATCCTGCCTATATAGGGCATGCCACACCCCCAAACCAGCCGATTGGCCAGCTAGGGGGTGATATGGCCAGGAATCCCCCAATCACATGGAGGGGCCATGAAGCCCGCAACCCCACCTCCTCCTTAAGGCGGAAGTGGCTTTATTGCACAGTGTAACCACGCCGTTAATTTTTCAATGATTAAGGCGATTGATTGCACATTTTAACTGCGGTGTATTTTTTAAAGGTGGTTTCGCATTTTAACAGTGTTGCACAATTGGTTTTTGTGTTCTGCAAACCACTTAGAAGCCATCCGATAGTTATGCAGTCTTGAGCCAGTGTTGCGTAGTGTTTAGAGTGTCAGACTAGGACCTGGGAGGGACCAGGGTTCGAATCAGCCATGAAGCTCCCTGCATGTGACCTTGGGCCACAGTCACTCACTCTCAGCCTAACCCACCTCACAGGGTTGTTGTGGCGATTAAATGAGAAAGGGGAGATCCATGTACATCACCCTGAGCTCCTTGGAGAAAACAGCGATATATTCTGCGCATGCAACCAGCAAACGAACTTCTGTTTGGAGGAACCAGAGAGGGCCTTTGCCTCTGGGCACGTAAGCCCAGAAACCCCTTGCCCCAGCAGACTCAGGCAGCCACATCCCAGAGAGTATTTAGACTCCAGGCAGCTTTATTCTGGCAGAATAAATGGCCTGCTCATTTCTCGAGCCTTCTCTGAAGGCAGTGTGGTACAGTGGTTAGAGTGCAGGTGTGGGTGGAGCCTCAAGTCCATGGCCTGAATCTTAACACAGTTTTGGAAGAAGCCGGGGAAATCACTGTAGAAATGAAGAGGGCGCAAGAGTCCTTCTGGTTCGCAGGCTGAGACCCTACCTGCCTGCAGACTGTCTCGCCAGAATGGTGCATGCTCTGCTTATCTCCCACTTGGACTACTGCAACGTGCTCTACGTGGAGCTACCTTTGAAGGTGAACCAGAAACTACAACTAATCCAGAATGCGGCAGCTAGACTGGTGACTGGGAGTGGCTGCCGAGACCATATAACACTGGTCCTGAAAGACCTACATTGGCTCCCAGTACATTTCCGAGCACAATTCAAAGTGTTGGTGCTGACCTTTAAAGCCCTAAACGGCCTCGGCCCAGTATATACCTGAAGGAGCGTCTCCGCCCCCATCATTCAGCTGAGGTCCAGCTCCGAGGGCCTTCTGGTGGTTCCCTCCCCGCGAGAAGCAGAGGGCCTTATCAGTAGTGGCAGAGGGCCTTCTCAGTAGTGGCACCCTCTCTGTGGAACACCCTCCCATCAGATGTCAAGGAAATAAACAACTACCTGTCTTTTAGAAAACATCTGAAGGCAGTCCTGTTTAGGGAAGTTTTTAATGTTTAATGTTTTGTTGTGTTTTTAATATTCTGTTGGGAGCTGCCCAGAGTGGCTGGGGAAAACCCAGCCAGATGGTTGGGGTATAAATTATTGTTGTTGTTGTTGTTATTAAATTATCATGTAAATGAATGAATAAATACTATTGAGAGAGATGATGATGATGATGATCCTGCTTCTCCCACCATTCCCAGATCTCCGGCTCTCACCTGCGCATCCCACAAGCCTCCACAGCTGACTCTGGCGAATACATCTGCCACGTCAACCTGGACTCCATCGTCAGAGAAGCCTCTGTCATTGTCTCTGGCACCAGATCTGCCTCCAGTAAGCATCGCCCCCTGCAGGAAGGGAGGGGAAACATAAACAGGGTGGGCTGGGGTGATGGGAGCAAACCTGCCATTCTTTGACGCCTGCTGGCCGGCTTGGCCTTCCTTCACCCCTCTCTCTCTCCACCTGGCTCTCCCAGCTTTAGACATCACCCCCTCCATGAGGATCGAAGCCTCGTCCCCCCACGTTGCCGAGGGACAAACCTTAGAGCTGGACTGCATCATCGCCCACCAGGATCAGGCCACAGTCACGTGGTACAGGCGTGGAGGAGCCCTCCCTGCCAGCCACCAGGTATGGGGCGCCTGCCCAGTTTTCCTCTGGCATTTGCCCTGAGTGCCAAGTCTTGAGCATTCCCAGTTCAAGATCTCCAAGCAAGGCTGGGAATGTCCCCTGGAGAGTTGATTCCACCCAGTGTAGTCTGTACTGAGCTAGATGCAACAAGGGGCCCAACTTGGCGTAAGGCAGCTTTTGATTTTGCTATTTAAGACAGCCCTACTTTTGCGACACTTTGGAACTCCCTGCCTATTGAGGTCATGCAGTTCCCTTTGGGCGCCTGCCAAAAACATTATCATTTGCTTCATTTTTTCATTTCACCATTATTATTATTATTTTTATATAATAATAATAATAATAAATTTTATTTATATCCCGCCCTCCCCAGCCGAAGCCGGGCTCAGGGCGGCTAACAACAATAATCACACAATTAAAATATTTCATTATAAAAATTAATTAAAATCAGATTGATGGCAACCGATTAAGCAAAATTCTGTGCAGGTTGCCAGAGGAGGGAGTCAGGCTGCGCCCTGGCCAAAGGCCTGGCGGAACAACTCTGTCTTGCAGGCCCGGCGGAAAGATGTCAGGTCCCGCAGGGCCCTAGTCTCTTGTGACAGAGCGTTCCACCAGATTGGAGCCGCAGCCGAGAAGGCCCTGGCTCTAGTTGAGGCCAGCCTAACCTCTCTGAGGCCTGGGACCTTGAGGTTGTTATTATTTGCAGACCGTAGGTTTCTCTGTGGGGCATACCAGGAGAGGCGGTCCCGTAGGTACGAGGGTCCTAGGCCTTATAGGGCTTTAAAGGTTAAAACCAGCACCTTAAACATGATCCTGTACTCCACCGGGAGCCAGTGCAGCTGGTATAGCACCGGGTGAATGTGATCTCGCAGCGAAGACCCCATAAGGAGTCTCGCCGCGGCATTCTGCACCCGCTGGAGTTTCTGGGTCAGTCTCAAGGGCAGCCCCACGTAGAGCGAGTTACAATAATCCAGTCTGGAGGTGACCGTCGCATGGATCACAGTGGCTAGGTCAGGGCGAGAGAGATAAGGGGCCAACTGCTTAGCTTGGCGGAGATGGAAAAATGCCGCCTTTGTTATAGCTGTAATCTGCGCCTCCATAGAGAGGGAGGTATCGAAGATAACACCCAAACTCTTAACGGACGGTGCTGGCACTAATTGCACCCCCGCAAGAGATGGGAGTTGCCCCCTTGATATAAATTTATTTATTTGGTTTTTCAGATTAAAGTTTTACAATCACCTATCCAACATACCTCATAAAAACAAGATTCCAAGGAATCTCCTGGACTTCCCTCCTCCCCTTTGTGGGTCCTATTGTTAGTCCTTTCCTCCTGCATCTTTTATAGTAATCCAAACCTTTTACATCTCCATTGTATCCAAAATTCACCATTAAACTCCAAGTGTCATTCCAATTCTACTTACTTGCAATTTTAAATGTTTACAATGATTTTTAAGATAAATTATACATTTTCCCCATTCCTTATTAAAATTTTGGTCTTCCTGATTTCTAGTTCTTCTGGTCATTTTTGCCGTTTTGGCATAATCCATCAACTTAATGCTGATTTTTTTCATTTCACTTTTCACTTGTATACTGCCTTTCTGTATTACTATGCACAAGGCGGCTTACAAGATGAAGAAACAACAAAATAGACCGCAAAGGTCGCACATGTAATAATCTGATCCAATATGTCCTAGTTTCAATAAGCCTGTCTGAATTTTAACCTGTTTCAGTATTTTAATATTTTGTCTGTTTTAAACTGTTGCCGTAAATGTTCTCGACCTTATTGTTTTATCTTTTTGTGACCCGCTTCCAGGTTTACAGTGGTGCCTCGCAAGACGTAAATAATCCGTTCCGTGAGTCTCTTCATCTAGCGGTTTTTTCGTCTTGCGAAGCAACCCTATTAGCGGATTAGCGCTATTAGCGGTTTAGCGGATTAGCGGCTATTAAAGGCTTAGCGGATTAGCGGCTAAAAGGCTATTAGCAGCTTAGCGGATTAGAAAAAGGGGGGGAGCGGGGAAAAATCGGAACACTCGCAAGACGAAAACGTAGGGAATTCGTCTTGCGAAGCAGCTCAAAAACGGAAAACCCTTTCGTCTAGCTGGTTTTCCGTCTTGCGGGGCACCACTGTATTTCTTAGAATCAAATAAACAAAGGACGTACACCATTGCAATTAGGGCATGTGCTTCAGAACCTGGTAACAACAACAACAACAACAACAACAACAACAACAACAACAACAACAACAACAAATAATTTTATTTATACCCCGCCCTCCCCAGCCAAGACCGGGCTCAGGGCGGCTAACACCAGATATAAAACAACTGATTGAAATACAACTTAAAAAACAAGATTAAAATACATTAGAATGCAGTCTCCTTTCAGTAGAAACTCAAATCAAAAACTTTTGGTAGGACTGGGAGAAACTCCCCAGGGAGCTGCTGGTGGTCAGTGTAGTCAGTACAGAGCTAGATGGACCCAGGTGTTGGGGTCTGATGGTAGTTGTAGTCCAAAACACCTGGAAGGGCCTGGGTTGAGGGATGCCAGATTAGCTTAGCCAGACTAAAAACTCACATCGTTAACAAATATGCCTTTAAATTGGAAACAACTTCCAGGCCTTCGGATCCCGCTTGCGGCTGGTGAAAGTCTCTCCGGCGGATTCTGGCGAGTACGTCTGCCGCGTCAGCCGCGATCCTGCCACCCAGGAGGCCTCGGTCTTTGTCACCATCCAGCAGGGCGGCGCAGGCTCCTTCCGTAAGTCTAACAAATGCTCAGTGGCAGGTTCCCCATTGGCAACATCTCCGGGTGGGGTTGGGAAAAGGCTCCCTGCTGGAGGGCCACTGCCGGTCAGTGTAGACGTTATTGAGCTAGTTTGATCACTAAAAGGTAAAGGGGGTGTGTGGGTGGCACTGTGGTCTAAACCACTGAGCCTCTTGGGCTTGCCAATCAGATTGTCGGCAGTTCGAAATCCTGCGACGGAGTGAGCTCCTGTTGCTCGGTCCCAGCTCCTGCCAAGGTAGCAGTTTGAAAGCATGGCAGTGCAAGCAGATAAATAGGTTCCACTGTGGCGGGAAGGTAAACGGCGTTTCCATGCGCTCTGGTTTCCGTCACAACATTCCGTTGCACCAGAAGGGGTTTAGTCCTGCTGGCCACATGGCCTGGAAAGTTGTCTGTGGACAAACGCCGGCTCCCTCGGCCTGAAAGCGAGATGAGCACCGCAACCCCATAGTCGCCTTTGACTGGACTTAACCATCCAGGGGTCCTTTATCTATTTACCTTTTAGTTTGATCAGTGAGCCTCTGGCCTGATCCAACAGGCTCATCTTACACACTGAGCCTCCTCAGATTAGACCCACTGAAGTTAATAGACACAACTACCTTAAGGGTCATCAATTTCAGCTGCTTGACTCTGAAATTGCACAATTTCTCTCTCCCTTCCCTCTTTTCTTTGGCAAAGCAGCCGCCGGTGTGACTCCCCCAGTACGGATTGAGTCTTCTTCCACCTCCCCCACTGAAGGCCACACGCTGGACCTGAAGTGCATCGTGGCAGGACCTGCTTCGCATGCCAGAGTCACATGGCACAGACGAGGAGGTGCCCTCCCTGCCGGCCACCAGGTATGGGTTCAAGAGGCCTTGGAACCAAGACATGGTACTCCAATGTTGTCAGGGGCTGGACTGAGGAGGAATGGTGGGGGCTGCTGCCCCCCTTCTCCTGAACCTTCCCAAAACAGGAGGACAGTATAGATTTAGATCAGCGGTTTGCAGAAGGACATAGTTCAGAGGCTGCAGAGGGCAGAAGCTGTGAATTATTGGAAGAGGAACAGCAGAAAGAATCAGCAGCACCAAGGGAGGAACAGCTGACAGACTCCGTGTCCTTGGAAAGCATTCCTGACTCCCCCTCCCAGGACCAGGTGCGCATTGAGAGTAGGAGAACAGAAAACGCTGAGGCAGAAATCCCCGATTAGCCCACGCAGGGGTTAGGAGAGACATAGAGGTGTGGGACTTTACTTGGCGCAACGCCATTTCTAGAGAGAGACCGCGTTCCTTTGTCTCTCGCTGTGATTATTGAATAAATTAATTGGTAAGAACTCTTCTTCTTTTATCTGTTTCCTTGCTGCCACCAGGGGAGGGATCTGATTCCCTGAAGCCTGACAAATGTGCAAGATCCCCCCCCCCCTCATCCTAACTTGCCCCTCTCTCTTTCTCTCCTCCAAGGTCTCTGGCTCCATCCTGCGTATCCCTCAGGCTTCAGCTGCAGACTCCGGAGAATACGTTTGCCGCGTCACCAACGGGACGGCCGTCCACGAAGCCTCCCTCATCATCACCATCCAGGGTGGCCCGGGCTCCTACTGTAAGTCTCCATTCTTTTTAAAAAAAATCTATTTATGCTTTTCACTAGTTTTATAATCATTTTAACATTTCAAAACTTGACTTCCTCCCCCATCTTTCTGCAGTTCCTTAAATTTATTTTTAATACCTTCTGCATATCCAAATTAACTCAATTTGCTCATTTATTCATCTACTTTATATTTGGGCCAATACGGTAACTTAATTTGCACATTTATTTATCTTCTTTAAATATATACTCTTACGAAACTGCAGGTTATTACAATAATCCTGCCAATGTTCTTATCTGTTTGCAATTTATCTGTAAATATTCCATAAACCATTTCCATTATTTTATAAAAAAGTTTGTTATCTTGATTTCTTAATTTTCTGGTAAGTTTTGCCATTTCTGCATAAGTTCCATAAGTTTCTTTATCCATTCTTCCTTTGCTGGGATTTCTGCTTCTTTCTATTTTGGGACGAGTAACGTTCTTGCCGCTGTAGTCGCATACATGAATAAGTTTCTGTACAGTTTAGGTAGTTCCGTCCCTATAATTCCCGACCTCTGTTCAAAAACCTCCCAACGAAAGAAAGCTGAACGGCTCTTGACTTCAGAAAGATGTTTTGAATTGGTAAAACAGAAAGAAAAAGAAAGAAAGATATTTTGATTGTTTAGTCAGGGTATCTTTTCTTGTTTGAGTTTGGGAGGGGTGGGGAGAACGTGTGTTTTCCGTCAGGTGAGTTGGCAACTTGGCAAAAGCTTTCTCGGCAGGAAACTAACAAATTCCCTCTTCCCACCTCTCTCCAACTCCTCTGGCTTCTCCAGCTGTGGGCGTCACCCCTCCAATACGGATCGAGACCTCCTCCGCGTCCGTTGTGGAGGGGCAGTCAGTGGACCTGAACTGCTTGGTGGCGGGTCAGTCGCAGCCAAGGGTCATGTGGTACAAGCGAGGTGGCGCCTTGCCCCTCAACAGCCAGGTAAGGGGGGGATGGACTTGGAGCTCTCTTGGGTCAGGGATGAATG
Organism: Podarcis liolepis; assembly: GCF_965112155.1. NCBI lineage: Eukaryota > Metazoa > Chordata > Lepidosauria > Squamata > Lacertidae > Podarcis > Podarcis liolepis. The sequence continues at coordinate 11,510,408 of NC_139561.1, read as the reverse complement.
GAGCAGAGGAGGGAGGATGAATCGCATTGGACTGGAGGGTTCCTCCCATACGCCACTGAGAAGCCAGGAGTGCAGCTGAACCCGGAGAGAGCATTTGGAGTAAGGAACCCAAGGCCAAGGGATGGGAACGTTGTGGTGCTCCAGTTATTGCTGGACTCGAACTCACATCATCACTGACCATGCTGGCTGGGGCTAATGGAAGCTGGAGTCCAGCAACACCCAGAGGGCCGCAATTTCTCCACCTTCCGCCTCCTGATCATTTTCTCTCTCCCTTGGAGCAGATCCTTGGATCTCGCCTCAGGATCCTGCAGGCCTCGGCGGCCGACTCGGGTGAATACATCTGCTACGTGAACGACGGCGACAGTCCACTGGAGGCCTCCGTTATTGTCTCCATCCCCGGGAGCTCCGGTTCTGCTTTTGGTACGTAGCCTGGGAAGCAGAACCCTGCCACGGGACAAAGGTCCTGCAGGGAGAGGCGCCCGGGCCCCCAAATTGCAAACCGCCCCTTCAGATTTGGGAAAAACCACCTCACCGCTCTCCAGACTTTGAGGGTTGGTGACAGGTTGTGTGTTTCTGCAAAGTGCCCTCTGCACATGTCCAAGCCACACTTGCTCTTCGCTTGAGAACTGATGGTGGAAATAGGGACATTATTATTATTATTATTATTATTATTATTATTATTATTAATAAATAATAATTATTAATATTATTAATAATAATAATAATCTTCAAAATTATTACAAATCAAACCAAATTACTTCAATTTAATACAATTTCTTAAAATCACGTTTCCCACTCCTGTTGCAAACATATGTCAATCCTTTCCCCCCGTAGCCTCATCATCTCTTATTTCATATCCAATTGATCTTTCGCTTGTCCTTAGTCTATTCTTGCAGCTGCCCACATTCTTTCCCTCCTTGCAAACAGTGCCTCTGTTACATAATATAAATATAAAATCCATTTCATGTGTGCAGTCCTTCATTTACATTGCTGTTTCAGACCTGGTGTGCTGGGAGGATTAATTACTGTCTTCCATTCTTCAGTTCTTTGCAGTGTTCACTTTGATGGGACAAGGTCACATTCCATGCCTTCCACTGTTGACCAACTAGCGTACGAGCTGCGGCCATAAATAACATGTACAATCTCCGCCATTAAAATTCCCCTCTGGAGTTCTTCCTTGGCACACAGTTAAAACAAAGTCTTTTCTCAAATTCGGCCTCTTGCCAGATCTATTCTGCAGCCGTTCTTTCTTCGTGCTGTTGTAAATAAAAACTGCCCTTTCCCTTATGGGGTATCCAAGAGCCCATATAGAGTCCTTACATAGGTTCCCTATTGGTAGGAGAAAATAACAGAGGCCAACCAGAGAATATTGAGAAGCAAAGCAGCTAGTAAGCTTGATCTTTATTGATCTGTTGCAACAGGGTGCTCCCCTCACCCACAGGAGAGAGGAGGGACCCAGAAAAATGGCGTGCAAGGCCTTATAAAGACTTTTTAAATTGCCACCCTGTAGATCAAGACCACCCCCAGAAACATCATACATACATCACAGAAGGGGTGTAACCTAAGACCACCCCTCAGATACATCACACCTACATCACAGAAAAGGCGGTCTAAAACAGAAATTTGAATGTTGTTTTTCTCCTGTTGTTTATCTCCTGTCTGGCAGGTTACTTGATTGGATTGCCTGGGGAGCCTGACCATTCTTTTGTAGTGATAAATACTTAGTTCCTGGACCAGGTCACAGGCTCACACCCTATTCATATCATAAATGTGCCCTTAAGACAGGATTTGTGAGGAAAGAGACAATAGGGAGGTTTCCCACTTTGACCTTGCAGAAAAAACATTTGGTCAGTTTAGGAATCAAAATGGTTCCAGGTTGGTCTTCCTGTGCTGATCTATGTACGTGCTTGGTTGGTACACTTATGGACATTACCATATATCTAAGACCATAAAATTCCTATCACAGTGCTCTGCCTTGCTCCCTTGCACTCCTGGTCCAAGTGGAAAGAGGGACCCCACACTCCGCGACACACAAACGCTTAAGCCAGCCTTAGCTTGGAGGGCATGGGGATCTTTGGGGTGGAGCAGCACAGCTCGCCCAGAACACTTATTGAGCAGAGATACACATCCACACCTTTCTTTCCCTCCCACAGCCTCTGGCATCGTTCCACCTGTGAGGATCGAGTCTTCGTCCTCATCCCTAGCAGAGGGACAGACCTTGGAGCTCAACTGCCTTGTTGCTGGCCAGGTGCACCCCAAAGTCACCTGGTACAAGAGAGGGGGGGCCCTCCCAGCCAACCACCAGGTACGGGCGTTCCCCCTGGTCCTTTCTGTTGGGATAATTCAGACTGGAAATTCCCAGGTGTCAGAAAAGGCTGTTTATGTATGCAACAAATGTGGCCCGTGTTTTGTTAGCCCAAAAGTGAAAAACGAGCGAGGACCCAGCCAAAGAAAAATGGCAACTTAAGCTGACAGAGTATGCGCAACTTGCAGGCTTAACATCTTGAATAAGATAACAAGAACATATGTTTAAAGAACATTGGAAAACGTTTGTTGAATATATGGGAAATAATTGGGTGCGGCTGGAAACGCTGGCAGCATTAAGATAAATTCAACAGTGTAAAACAGTTTTGATGGATGAAATACAGTGGATTATAGACGCTTCAGGTTACAGACTCCGCTAACCCAGAAATAGTACCTCGGGTTAAGAGCTTTGCTTCGGGATGAGAACAGAAATTGCATGATGGCGGCGCAGCGGCAGCTGGAGGCCCCATTAGCTAAAGTGGTACCTCAGGTTAAGAACAGTTTCAGGTTAAGTACGGACCTCCAGAACGAATTAAGTTCGTAACCCGAGGTAGCACTGTAATGGAATACTGAATGGTATAGTTTATGTAAAATATGCAGGGATTTATGTTATGCAAAGTGAAGCCTGGAAAGAGAAGAAGGGAAGTCATTGATATTTTTTAAGGATGTAAAATGAGTATTTTAAATCATAAAACAGAAAATTTAATAAGAATTATATAAAAAGAAAAAGAAAGAAGCTAGCATTTCCCTGCATTGCAGGGGTTTGGACTTGATAACCCTTTGGGTCCCTTCCAATGCCACGATTCTGAAGTCTTCCAATTCCTCTTTCTCCCCCCCCCCCCAGGTCTCCGGCACCCGCCTCCGCATCCCACAGGTCTCCTCCGCCAATTCCGGAGAGTACGTCTGCCGCGTCAGCAGTGCCGCTGTCACTCAGGAGGCTGCGCTGGTGGTCACCATCCAAGACGGCGAGAGCCCTTCCCATCGTGAGTCTCCTCCAGCAGAGGCTGAGACCTCCCCCCCTCCTAGCCCTTAAATTTGTGTTGATCTAGGCAGCCTTGAGAATATTCGCTGGAGACCCTCATTGCTTTAAGGGAATGGCTCCCAAAGTGGGTGGTATCTCCCGGGGGGAGGGAATGGGATTACCTAGGGGGCAGGTGCTAAGAGGCAAGCAGGTGGGGGCGGGGTCTCCAAGTGTGTCAATCACTTATGTATGATTGACCAATCCGGAACCTCAGTTGAAATGCCTTTCTTCCTTCATATTTAAAACTTCAAAAGAGGTGTGGGAAAAGGAGACAACAGGGCAGATAGATAATCAAAGTGGGGGGGGGGCAAATATGGGAGAAACGTACATTGAAAATGTTGTCTGTAAGAATAAAAGAAAATTATTGTGAATGAGTTTAGAGATTAAATCAAATAAACAAGGACTATTAGGTGTTATGTTGGAGGGGATGCCAGGAATCCAAGAATTACATTCACATGTGGTGGGGGTGTAAATATGTAAAAAAATATGTAAAAAAAAATGGCAAAGGGTGTTTAAGGAGATAACAGAAATCACTAGGTTAAAGCTAACCGAAAGTCCAGAGGTAGCATTATTATCCATTTACGATGGGGTGGAAGGTTCGCAGGCTAGAAAGGACTTGCTCACAAATTTATTGACAGCCACACGAAGGGGCAAGCAGAATATAAAATGGAAGAACAGTATAAAGATGTGTGTGGGATATAGTTATTGATGATAAATTAACATGTGCCATTAAGGTAAGAAGGGGAATATGCAGGAGAAATGATTTCGAGGAGTTATGGAGGGTGTTTGTAGAATTTGTACTGTTAAAACGGAAAGGGGTCAAACCATCGCAATTGGTGCTGAAATTCTGGGAGGTTGCATAGTTACAATGGAATGGTCTCGGTGGTGGGACACATTTTTATTCTGATTTATTTATGATAATTACCGTATTTTTTGCTCTATAAGACTCACCTTTTCCCCTCCTAAAAAGTAAGGGGAAATGTTTGTGCGTCTTATGGAGCGAATGCAGGCTGCGCAGCTATCCCAGAAGCCAGAACAGCAAGAGGGATTGCTGCTTTCACTGCGCAGCGATCCCTCTTGCTGTTCTGGCTTCTGAGATTCAGAATATTTTTTTTGTTTGTTTTCCTCCTCCAAAAACTAGGTGCGTCTTGTGGTCTGGTGCGTCTTATAGAGCGAAAAATACGGTACTTTGCCAAAATAAAATTATTATTTTTAAAAAACAACATTAAAGCATTACCACTCTTATCACACTCAAAGCTGTTTCATTTGGCTGGTTTTGCTTGTATTTACAATGGTAAATACCGAGTGGTCAGTAGTTAAGGCAGGTACTGGTAATAGCTGTTGATTTTATGGCAAGGTAGTTGCCACTCATCTGTGGTCCATGTTTGTTAAGGAGCCGCATAGAAATAAGTACATCCTACGAATTTCTTTGGCTATTTTGTTTTGCTTAGCAAGAATATACAAAAATGTTTTTAATGCAATATCTAGTATCGCAGTTAATCAGCTGTGTCAGATTAATTACATTAAATAGTTGGATTTTGAATGAATGTGCAAGTAATTGCTACTGCATTGAATTTTATTGTGCTGTTATTTTCCTTAGAGGGTCGTGCAAACCACTCTTCTGAATGATGCTTTTTAGCGGGTAGGGTAGAGGGTACAAAGGGGAGAGTTTATGGAACCAAGGGAACCAAAACCAAAAGAAAGTTTGGGAACTGTTGATCTTAGACTCTTGCTTTCTCCCCACATTCTTGCAGCTTCAGACACGGTTTCCCCTCTGAAGATTGAGTCTTCGTCGCCCTCTGCTGTTGAAGGGCAGACCTTGGATCTCACCTGCACTGCCCCAGGCCAGCCCCAGGCCATATTCACGTGGTACCGGCGAGAGGGACCTCTGCCTGTCGGCCACCGGGTAGGGAAAGAGCCAGGCCCAGAAGGCCTCTTTGGGCAGCGGGGGGAGGGCTGTGTCCAGGTTCACGTGGGGCACAAGCACTGTGGGTAACAGGGAGCGTTGGCACCTTTCTTGGGCACAAGATGCCAGGAAGATGCTTGCAAAGAGAGAACTTGCCTTTAGCTGTGACTGCAGGAGGGTTGGACTCAATGACCTCCTCCAAATCTACGATTCCATGCAAAACAACGAAGCATGGGATGGAACAATGGAGAAAATTCTAGAACAACAATGGGATATCAGCTCCGCGAAAGGCATGAGGGAGAACAGCAACAACCAGAAAAAGATAGATACAGTGGTACCTCGGGTTACATACACTTCAGGTTACATACGCTTCAGGTTACAGACTCCGCTAACCCAGAAATAGTACCTCGGGTTAAGAACTTTGCTTCAGGATGAGAACACAAATCGTGCTCCGGTGGCACGGCAGCAGCAGGAGGCCCCATTAGCTAAAGTGGTGGTTCAGATTAAGAACAGTTTCAGGTTAAGAACGGGCCTCCAGAACGAATTAAGTACTTAACCTGAGGTACCACTGTATAACATTTTATAAGGATAGGAAGAAACCCAACCGATAGAATAATTGGCACACACAGGGAGAGCAAGGATATAGTTTTGAGTGCCTCACTTGTAAATTTATAAATCATTTTCATTTAATGCGGCAAGACGAATAGAAGTTATTAATATTGCAGTTGTTGTATAAGGGATTGTTATTCTGACTGGAATGTAGTTGAAATTAATAAGATTTTGGAATGCTGAAATAAAGAAAACCATCAATTCTAGCACACAGGGGGCCACCTAAATGATACAATTCGGCATTTGAACGATTGGTGTTAGTAAGTTGGTATTGTTATAATGAGGCTATAATTGGAATGTAATTGAAAATTAATAACAATTTTTTAAAAAAAATGGCGGGAGAGGAGGTAGGTCAAAGAGACACCAGGAGCCCCCTGTGATGTTCTTGTTTCATGCAGCCCTCTCTCTCTCTCTTGGCGCACACAGGTTGTCGGTGGTCGCCTTCGCCTGGTCCAGCTCACCCCAGCCGACTCCGGCGAGTACGTCTGCCGTGCGAGTGGTGGAGCTGTCTCTCAAGAGGCTTCCTTGGTGGTCTCTGTCCTTTCCAGCGCCAACGCCGCCTCCCGTACGTCTAAGGTTCTGGGCTGGAAGGGGGGCAGATAGGAGAGATGGGCGGTGTCTTCAGAGGGTCAGCCTTACCCTTGCTCCATCCCTGCAGGCCTCCAGAGTCCGGTCATCTCCATCGACCCCCACAGCACCGCTGTGCGCAAGGGAGCGGACATCTCCTTCAAGTGCCGGCTCCACGATGGCGCTCAGCCCGTCGAGATCTCTTGGAAACTGCCCAACAACCAGCTGCCAGGTAGGCGGGCTCGCGATGGCCACCTGGACCTAGCGTCAGTTTGTAAGAAAGGAAGGAAGTGAAGGGGTGCGGGAAGCTCCTGTCAGCTCAGCTGACAGGCCAGCAACTTTTGGAACGGGTCAGTAGAGCAGCTTGCAGTCACTAAGAACTTGAACCTGAGCTTGCTTATTTCCTCCTCCCTCCTGGTGCATTTTCCTTTTGCGCAACACACACGTACTTCCCCATGATCTCCTGACTTGAACCTCCTTTTCCTTTTTTGTAAAATTTATTTATTTGGCTTTTCAAATTAAGATTTTACAATCGTATAGCAACATACAGTATAAAAACAAGATTCCACAGAATCTCCTGGACTTCCCTCCTCCCCTTTGTGAGTCCTTTTATTAGTCCTTTCCTCCTGCATCTTTTATAATAATCCAGATCTTTTGCATCTCCATTATATCCAAATTTCCCCATTAAACTACAAGTGTTATTCCAATCCCACTAACGCTTTTAGCTGCCTACAATGGCTTTTCAGATAGATTATAAGTTTCCCCCATTCTTACTAGAATTTTCCTGATTTCTGATTCTTCCGGTCATTTTTGCACAATCTGCCATTCTTTTCTGGTAGGGACTTTATCTTCTTTCCATCTCTGGGCTAATAGATATGGCAGCCATGGTCACATACATAAATAGTCTTTTCTACTCCTTTGGGATTTTGGCACCTAGAATTCTCAATTGATATATAAATGAATAACTAAAAAGGGACAGGCCCGGACAGAGCTCTCTCTCCCACTTCCCCACTACAGATAACGTGAAGATCAGCCCAAACGGGTCTGTGGTCACCATCTCCAACGCCCAGCCCCAGAACCAGGGGACTTACCGCTGTCTCGCCTCCAACCGATTTGGGATAGCCAACAGTGTGGTCAACCTGATGGTGCATGGTAAGTGAGCATGTGGAGTGGAGAAAACCCCTTGGTTCCTGGAAAATATCAGGGTACTATTACAATGACTTGATTTGCAGCGTCACCTTAAGCCTGAAGGCGGTGACTTACACAGCACACAGAGCTAGAATAGTTAAAGCTAAAAGTGCTCACACTATAAGCATCCTCAAAAAGGACACATTTTCCTCCAGGGGTGGCAGCTGGTAACCAGGGGAACTGCTGGCATAAGAGGCAGGGATGCCCAAAAGTAGGCGGAGCCAGAGCCAGTCATTGGCTGAGCCACAGCCAATGAGAGTCAGAGCTGACTCATTCTCATTTTTTGCCCCCCAACCTCCTCCCGGCAAAGTTTTGCAAGGGCAGCACAGAGGCCAATTCAAGTTGCTGGGAGCTGCAGGAGTTGCTCTTGAACTCAAGTCCTGTTTGTGAGTTTCCCTGCCCCTCCCGCCCCTGCCTGGCTGCCTGTTTAGAACCATTCCAGGGGGAGGCCCTGCCAGTGGGCATAGAATCATAGCCTCGTATTGTTGGAAGGGACCCCCGTGGTCATCTAGTCCAACCCCCTGCGTTGCAGGAATCTCAGCTAAAGCGACTGTTACAGGAAAATCCTTGGGCTCACTCAGATCGCCAAACAAAGACACCAGGCCTGATCTTTATTCAAAAGACGGCTGCAACAGGACTTCCACCACCATATGGAAGAAGTAGGAAGAAGCCCACAACACAAAGGATGGCTCCTTTTTCTTCTAAGTTTCCCCTTTTTTACTCACAACACCCTTAGTGAAGCATTATACATCACAGCTAAGTCGTAATCTGAAGGAAGGAGCCATGCTTTGTTCTGGGCTTCATCCTGCTTCTTCCATGTGGTGGGTGGAAGTCTTGTTGCAATAAAGTTCAGGCCTACAGGCTGCTGTTTTGCTCCTATATTCTTGGCTGGTGTCTTTGTTTGGCGATCTGAGTGAGCCCAAGGATTTTCCTATGACACGTCCATGACAGACGGCCAGCCAACCTCTACGTAAAAACTTCCCAATGAAGGATAATCCAAGCCGGTGCCACTGCCGACCAGCGCTTACTGTCAGAAAGTTCTTCCTGGTGTTTCGTCGGAATCTCCTTTCTCATAACTTGAAGCCTTTGGTTCGAGTCCTGCCCTCCAGAGCAGGAGGAAGCAGCCTGGCTCCTGCAAAACAGCCTGCCCTTCTTAGCCTGACCTCTGGGAGATATTAGATTTAGAAGCAGGAGCACCTCCTTGGAGAGAGCGATGCCGTTCCTGGGTGCCCAACTGGCATGGATGCCGGTGGAGGCATTGCACACAGCTAAATGGAAGCCAGTCATTTTGCTCTGCTCTGCTCTGCTCTGCTGTGGGGCAGCTGCTCAAGGCTCTCCTCTCCCCACCCGCAGGGCCGCCGACCGTCTCAGTGGTGCCAAAGGGCCCCGTGCAATTGAAGGTGGGCAAATCCATCAGCCTGGACTGCCTGGGGGCGGGTGAGCCCCGGGCCCTGGTGCGCTGGAGCAAGGTGGGCGTCCGGCAGAAGGTGGAGCACCAGACCGTGATGCCGCTGGACAGCCGGGCTGTGCTGCAGGTGAGTCGCAGGTGACACATTGTCCGCAGGGCAAGGGAACAGGAGGAGGGGCCTAGTATATATGCACTGGGGGTATATGTGGAGCCTCGGGAACAACGTACCTTAGAGTGTCGGTTTCTGGGGGCTGGGAGCAAGCAGTGGGGAGGGTTCTGTTGCTGGCGGGCTTCCCAGAGGCATCTTGGTGGACCAGATGAGATGGTGATGGCCGCTAGCCACAATGGCTGTGCTCTGTGTCCATAGCTAGCAATGCTTCTGAATCCTGGTTGCTAGAAACTGCAGGAGGAGAGTTGTTCCTGTGCTCGAATCCTGCTTGCGGGCATCTGCTTGGCCACTGTGAGAACAGGGGGCTGGGCAAAATGGGCCCTTGGCTGGATCCAGCAGGTCTCTTACGTTCTTACGGGCCAAAAAAGGGGCTTGTTTTTGGTCCCAAGGCAGCCGTGGCCCCATTCCTCGATTTGAAACACACACACACCCTTCCCAATACTGTTTCCGCTCCAGATCTCATCCGCGAAGCTTGAAGATGCTGGCACTTATGTCTGCATGGCGCAGAACCCCCTGGGGACGGCGGAAGCGCAGGTGGAATTGCTTGTGGAGGCCGTGCATGGGAGACCGGGCGCACCTGAGATTCATGCGAACCCGACGCAGACTGTAGTTGCCGGGCAGACGGCTCGGCTCCATTGTTCTGCCACAGGTAGGTGAGGGGCCTTTTTCAGCCCAAGGTCTGCATTCCCTTGGAGGCATCTCTCCCCCCACCTTGGGGAGGGGAAGGAGCCTTCGTATTCCAATAGTGGCCGTGGTCAGAGACAACCAGTGGTCAGAGCAGCAGGTGGGACTCTGAGCCTTCGCACAGTCGGTGGGCTTATTTCCTTTTAATTAAATGAGATTTGCATGCCGCTTAACTTTGAATGCAGCCTCTGAGCAGTTTGCGAGGGATGCAGAGTAGCGCACAGAAACATTTGGTAAAAAATCAGCCTTAGGAACAAGTGTATGTGGCAAGGAGACACAGAAGAGTCTTGATAAATAAAGGATTGGGATTGGACTTTGTAACTTTAGACGAAACAAAAGAGAGAGGGGTTGTATTATATATAAAAGCCAAATTTGACCCAAAGCAGTTATTTAAGGACAGGGGAAGAATAATTGTAGTACAGATAACAGTACAAGGTGAGATAATAATAATAGATGGAATATATGCACCAAATGAGAGAAAATTTGAATTTTATAAAATGTTAAAAGAAAAACTATTTGAATACATGGGCTAGAAGATAATACTAATGGGAGATATAAATAGGGTAGTCTCTCTAGATAGGAATAAGACTTTAAGAAAAACTGACTCAAAGGAAGGGAGACTACCCGCAACTTTCTTCACAATAGTGGAAAATGTTAACCTGATTGATATACAGTGGTACCTTGGTTTATGAACTTAATCCATTCCAGAAGTCTGTGCTTAAACCAAAGTGTTCTTAAACCAAGGCATGTTTTCCCGTAGCAGTGGGGAACTCAATTTACAAATGGAACACACTCAACAGGAAGCAAAACATGTTCTTATTCCAAGGCAAAGTTCACAAACCAAAACACCTACTTCCGGGTTTGCAGCGTTCTTAATCCAAGTTGTTCATAAACTAAGCTGTTCTTAAACCAAGGTACCACTGTATGGAGATTTAAACATCCACTGGACAGAAAATTCACGTTCTTCTCTGAACCACATCAGTCCAGTGGAAAAAATATCTCGAGATGGACGTCTGGAGAATTATCAGTATATGTCAAAAAAGTAGACATATTACCAAGGACACTTTCGGATCATAACCCAGTATTACTTGAACTAAGAGGAGAAAAAAGCACTCCATTTAGATGGAGAATAAATGAAGGCATTTTAGATAATCAAATTATTTTTCAAAAATCAGAAAAAGCCCTGTTATAATTTTATACTCGTAAAATCAAGCTTCCTTGGCCTGAAAGGAGAGATGAGTGCCGCAATCCCATAGTCGCCTTTGACTGGACTTAACAATCCAGAAATCCTTTACCTTTTTTTTAAACCTTTACACACTGCCTACTGCTAGCCACATTCAGCATTTCAGGGCCAAGGCAAGGCAGATTTCCTCGTTCTGGGTTTTTTCTCCTGTTCATGGAAGCATAGAATTGCATAGAGTTGGAAGGGACCCAAAGGTGATCTCGTCCGACGTCTTGCAGTGCAGGAATCGCAGCTGACCTAACCTGCAGCTAACCATTGCTCTCTCCATCCCAGGCGACCCCTCTCCGACCATCCACTGGTCCAAGCTGAGGGCCCCCTTGCCCTGGCAGCATCAGATCATGAACGGCACCCTCGTCATCCCCCGGGCAGCCCAGCAGGACTCCGGGCAATACATCTGCAACGCCACCAACACCGCCGGCTTCACAGAGGCCTTCATCATGCTGGATGTGGAAGGTGAGGGAAGGAGGGAGGGAGCGGGCAAAGTTAGGGCACTCTGCTAAGGAACTGGCCCTATTCTGAGCACTGCATAATGCTCATCCCACATGGGTGAGAAGCCATTCTTATAGCGTGGCAGCAGCACCCGAACTCTGGAACTCCCTGCCCGCTGACATCAGGCGGACACCTTCGCAGTGCTCCTTTTGGTGCCAGCTAAAAACACTAACGTTTAGGAAATTGCCTGTATGGATAAGTAGAACACTGCAGGTATTTTCATCTGGTTTTTAAGCTTACCACTGATTTTCATCCTTTTGTGTTTGTGTGTGTGTGTGTTCTTTTAAAAATGTTTTAAACTGTATATAACTGATAATTTGATTGTTTTATCCTTTTTTATTTTTAAAAAGTATATAAATTAATTAATAACCCCCCCAAAAAAGAAAAGAATCCTGGGAACTTGGGGGTGATTTTTTTTTGAAGGGGTGCAGAGAATTGTAACTCTGTGGAGGTGAGGTCGATGTGCTTTACACGTGTGGTTGTTTTGTCAAAGATGACCCATTTGAATTAATAAACCCAAATTTACCATTATTCATGTTTATTAACTTCAGTGGTTCTGCTGTTGAGTAGAACGGGCGTTACTATTATTAGTAATATTTAAATAGTTGTTTATACCCGTTTTTAACTGACACTTTCATTTTTCATGGTATCATTCTTTTATAAAGCGCTTTGAGGTTTTCTTCTTGCAATCAAGCTGCGGCATATGAGCTTTATGAAATGCAGCGCATAGTTAACCTGTTTCTCCAAAGCCTAACGAAACCTCTTTGATCAAGCAATATATAAATTATATGAAATAAAAATAAAGTTAGTGCTGGAGCCTGTCTGCGGAGAGGCGCCTGGAAACAATACCCTAAAAAAGAGCAGGGGGCTGTTTAACCCAGAGAACTTTCTGCTCTTCTCTCCCGCTTCCCAGCGCCACCGTACGCCACCACCCTTCCGGACTCGGTGTCGGTGCAGGCGGGCGAGGTGGTGCAGCTGCAGTGCCTGGCTCACGGCACGCCCCCTCTGCGCTATGAGTGGACCAAGGCCAACAGCAGCCTCCCCGGGCACGCCACGGTGCGCGAGAGCGTCCTGCACATCAGCCCGGCCGCCCCCCACGATTCGGGCGCCTACCTCTGCCGCGTGAGCAACCGGGTGGGGTCAGCCGAGGCCGTCGCCCACGTCCGAGTGCAAGGTGAGGACACGGGGAAGGTTCAACGGTGGTGAAGCTGGGAGAGAAAGGGTGGAGGCTGTGGACAAGGTGTTTGTCCTTTTTCACTCCGATCCGCGTAGGGCAGATCCGCGCCATACATTCAACACACACTCAAATGCACATGGATTGTCCCAGAGAATCATGGGATCTGTAGTTTCTTAAGGGTGCCACAAATAGCTGTTTTGTGGTGGGTGGGTGGGGGGAATCCCCATGGCTCCCAAGAGCCCTCTGCACTTGTGTCATGGCACTCTTCCCCAAATAAGTGCCGTGCAAGTCCTGTTGTGATGAAAACAGTTGGAAGCTTGCTATCAAGCCCAAAACGCAGGACCGCAATACCTCAAGGACCGCCTCTTTCCACTTGAACCTACCCGGTCCCTGAGATCATTTTCTGAGGCCCTCCTTCGTGTGCCTTCTCCTCGAGAGGTCCAGAGGGTGGCAACACGAGAACAGGGCCTTCTCTGCAGTGGCTCCCTGTCTGTGGAATGCTCTCCCCAGGGAAGTTCACCAGGCGCCTTCATTACACACCTTTAGGGACCAGGCAAAAATATTCCTTTTTAACCAGGCCTTTTATTGATCTGATTGACATCCTATACCCTTTTAAAATGTGGCTGATGAGAGAAGCTGATTCCAGACTTGTGGGGCCACCACGGACAAGGCCCCTCTCTAGGCCCCTCTCGGTGTCTCTGGCAAGAGTCGGGAGCTTCATTCTGTCTTCCTCTTCTCCCCACACAGGTGCAGCTGGAGGACCTCTTTCCATCCAGGTCACCCCACGGAGAGACACGAAGGCTGTGGGGGGCACAGCAGAGTTTGCGTGTTCTGTTGTTTCCGGAGACCCCCGAACACGGCTGGAGTGGTCCAAGGAGAATGGAGAGCTGCCTCCTCAGCACACCATCCGCAACGGCGTGCTTCGGTAAGGAGAGCAGATGGTACTGAGCCCAATGGGCCAACGGTCCAATTCTGTATGAGGCAGATTGCATCTGGGGGATGCCGTGGGAAGGATGGAGGGTGAAACAGGACCAAGGGGTGTTCCACTGTTGATGGACAGCTGAGCTAGACCAGAGTCCTTTTGGGAATTATAGGGACAGAACTACCCAAACTGTACAGAAACTTATTCGTGTATGCTACTGCAGTGGCAAGAACGTTACTTGCCCCAAAATGGAAAGAAGCAGAAGTCCCAGCAAAGGAAGAATGGATACAAAAAACTTACGCAATATGCAGAAATGGCAAAACATTTTTTAAAATAATATTTTTATTGGTTTTACAAAATAAATCACACACTTATCACAATGAAATTTTGAAATAGAACAAGATTATTCCAAATCTTAGGACTTCCCTTCTCTGTGGGTCCTTTAAATATCTTAATCAGCTTCATAGTATATTTCATCTGAATTATAGTCCTGCAATATATCCAAAGTCTTTGTAACATTTCAGGAGTTACTCAAAGCCTGCTAAAGAGTTCAAATGTTTACAGTGTTCTTTCAAATACATTTAATATTTAACCCATTCGCTGTTGAAGTTTTGGTCCTCCTGATTCCCGATTTCCCCCCCCCCCCCAAGTCAATCTAAACTTACCAGAAAAATAAGAAATCAAGACAACAAACTTTTTATAAAAGAATGGAAATGGTTTCTTGAATATTTACAGATAAATTGTAAACAGATGAGAAAATCGGCAGGATTATTGTAATAACCTGCGGTTTTTTTATAAGATTATATATTTAAGGAAGATGAATAAATGAACAGATTAAGTTAATTTGGATATGCAGGAGATATAAAAAATAAATTTAAGGAACCGCAGAGAGAGGGGGAAGGAAGTCAAGTTTTGAAATGTCAAAATGGTTGTAAAATTAGTGAAGTGTATAAATCTGAAATGCATGAATGGAATTTTTAAAAAGAGCTAGGCCAGAGTCTAGTGACTCTCGCTGCTTCCCTGCAGAATCGAGAAGCTGGATCGGGGGTGCCAAGGTGTCTACGTTTGCCGAGCCACCAGCTACTCCGAGGAGGTTGAGGACAGGGCCATGCTGACAGTGCAGGGTAAGTCGGAGTGGGCAGCCACCGACTGAAAGGCCTTTGCTCTCTACTACTCTCTTGGAGGAAGTGGCTCCCTTGAGTGCAGTCAATCTCCCCCTAACCCCACATGCAAAGGTGGGGGGGGGCAGCAGTCAGCCACTAAGCCGCAGAAAAATCCCAGTATCCCAGTTACTAGACTGCTGTTGTGCATTTTAAATACAGTTGTACCTTTGATCCTGAATGCCTTGCAACTCGAACGTTTTGCCTCCCAAATGCCGCAAACCCGGAAGTGAGTGTTCCGGTTTGCGAACGTTCTTTGGAACCTGAACATCCAATATGGCTTCTGATTGGCTGCAGTAGCTTCCTGCAGCCAATCAGAAGCTGCACTTTGGTTTCCAAACGTTTTGGACGTCAAATGGACTTCCGGAAGTGATTCCGTTCAACTTCCAAGGTACCACTGTACATGCTGGAAGAGCAAGAGTGGTTCTGCTGGAAAAAAGGGGGTGGGGGGCAACTCTTCCCCCTCCAGCTCTCCATCAGAGAGAAGCTGGTCTGCCATAGAATGCATTCCCCAGTCCTTGTCTTCAGACCATTCCCTGACATCAGGGCATATTCCAGCTTATCTCCAAAGAAGGGGAAGGGAAGAGTCCATCCCCACAGTTGCCATCCTGGTGTGGAACTGAAGCATTAATTCCCTGCGCTGCATAGCGAGGGAGGTGTCTTATAATCACAGATTCATAGAATTGTGAAGTTGGAAGGGACCCTGCGAGTCATTTGGTTCAACCCCCTTGCAATGCAGGAATCGGGACCACTTCCTGCTGTGAGAGAATGCTTTCATCCCCAAGGGTGCCAGTCTATTGCCTAATAATAATAATAATAATAATAATAATAATAATAATAATAATTTGTTATATATACCCTACCCATCTGGCTGGGTTTCCCCAGCCACTCTGGGCAGCTCCCAATGGAATATTAAAAACACAATAAAATATCAAACATTAAAAACTTATTTATGCAGCTGTTGTAATTTAGATATTATATTTTATGCAAGGGAATCATTGGGAATTTCGGTTATTATGTATATATCTTAAGTTTCAATAAAGATCTTGGGGGGGGGACTTCCCTAAACAGGGCTGCCTTCAGATGTCTTCTAAAGGTTGTATAGTTGTTTATTTCCTTGGCATCTGATGGGAGGGCATTCCACAGGATGGGCGCAACCACCGAGAAGGCCCTCTGCCTGGTTCCCTGTAACCTCACTTCTCACAGGGAGGGTACCGCCAGAAGGCCCTCAGAGCTGCAGAGCTGAACCTCAGCTTCCAGGCTGAATGATGGGGGTGGAGACGCTCCTTCAGGTATTCTGGGCCGAGACCTTGAGGATCTGCTGACTTCTCCCTGTCTGCCCCCCTCTCCTCAGCACTGCCCAAGGTGATGATCAACATCCGGACGTCGGTGCAGACCGTGCTGGTGGGCAACGCCGTGGAGTTTGAGTGCCTGGCCTTTGGGGACCCCAAGCCCCAGGTCACGTGGAGCAAGGTGGGCGGGCGGCTGCGCCCAGGGGTGCTGGCAAGTGGCAGCATGGTGAAGATTGAGCGCGTGGAGCAGGCGGACGCCGGGCAGTACCGCTGCACGGCCACCAACGACGTCGGCACAGTCCAGTCCCACGTCATCCTCCATGTCCAATGTAAGTACCAGCAGGGCGAATGCGCCCCTCGTTTCTCTCTCCTCCCTCCAGGTTAGCAAACCTGCTTCTTCTCTCTCCTACAGCTGTGCCCCAGATTGCTGCAGCCCAGCCAGAAGTGAAAGAGGTCTCCGCTGGGTCTAAGGTGGTCTTCCCTTGCTCGGCTTCCGGTTTCCCTGTGCCAGATATCACCTGGACCAAGGTAACTCTCCAGAGGGGCAGGGAGCCCTTCTGTGGGCTTTGCCCACCAAGAAGGGCCTGGCGGCTGACGACATGTGACGCCGTTGTCTATTTTATTTGTTGCATTTATTTCCCGCCATTTCTCCTCCAAGGAGCTCGAAGGTGGCATTCATGGTTCCCTCCCCCCTTTTATTCTTAAAACAAGTTTGGTTAAGGCTGCAAGGCAGTGACTGGCCCCCAAGGTCTCCCAGTTGTGTTTTGTGGCCGAGGGGAGGATTTGAACCCTGATCTTTTCCCGTCCTAGTCCCCCGACAACCCTGTGAGGTAGGTTAGGCTAAAAGAAGGTTGAAACCAAGTGAGAGTCATGGCTGAGGGGGGGGGGATATGGACCCTAGTCTCCCAGGTCCTAGTTCAGAAATAACCACTACACCACACTATCTCCATGTGCTTTCTGTAGTAACTGGTGATCTTTTTTTAAAAAAAGTCTTGTGTAGCTTAGTATCGGTTTGATCATATAACACTAATCCTGGCACAGCTACACTGGCTGCCAATTAATTTCCGGGCCCCAATTCAAAGTGCTCTCTGAAAAGGCAGAGAGTCTCCTGGGTTTGTGGGGAAGAGCGAGAACAGCCTCTGGGGAGAGCAGCAAGATGGTGCACACGGCAAAGGAAGGATGAACTGAGGAGGCTCAGTTGCTGGGCTACCTTGCAAGGCAGGCTGTGCCCTGCGGGAAGAGCCTGCTGAGGGTTTCGGGGGCCGCTTCTGTGTTCCAGCTGGAAGGAGACCTCCCCAAGGAGGTCCGTGTGGAGAGCAACGTCCTGACCATCCCGTCCGCTCGCCCCGAGGACACCGGCATTTACGTCTGCACGGCATCCAACCGGCAAGGGAAGGTGACGGCTTTCTCCATGCTCAAAGTGCGCGGTGAGTTCAGCAGGCCGGTCTCTTCTCCCTCCGAAATCAGTTTCTCTGCCGCCGCCACCCAAACCATGGGAGGAATATTCAGAAAGGGGACAGGCAGTTGCTGGTCTCTAGAGTTTGACCTGGAGAAATCCTCCTCTGGGGCTCTCCAGTTGTGAGAGGGGAATGTCCTGTCTTTCTCCTTCCCCTTCTGGTTGTGTGGACTGTGCCTTGAATAGGGGTGGAACCGGGCAGTGGTATTTTTCTAGAAAAAGAGGTGTCGGAGCTCACCATGAAAGGCTCTCTTATCATGACAACGGTGCCCATCTGAAAGGCATCAGAACTTAGTTCTGGTGAGTTCCAGGTGCAAAAAAGGAGCCTTGCCCGGGCTGTCGCTTCCTGCCTCCTAGCCTGGTGGCGGCTGCTGGTTCGAATCCTGCTGGGACTTCTGCGCAGGGGGGGAAGGGTCCCTGCTCAGCTGCATGCAGAAAGCCCCAGGTTCAACACTTGAACACCTCCAGTTTAAAGGAGCATGGGTATCTGGGCAGGGGGGAAGCACCCCAGAAGGCTGCTGCCAGTCAGAGAAGGCAGCATTGGGCAATATTGGGCAATGATGCAACCTGGCATGGTGGCAGTAGTGGGATTTCCTGTGGCTAAAGTGGACCAAATAGGTTGCCAGCAATTCCTCAAATTGAAAGGATAAGGGAGCTGGGAAATTGCAGCAGCTGCCCAGTCCTCTGACCCCCTGCCCTTCCTCTGCTTGTAGAGCGGGTGGTGCCATATTTCACCCAGAATCCTCAGTCCTTCCTTGTCCTGCCGACCATGAAAGACGCCTACAAAACATTCGCGATCGAGATCACCTTCCGACCGGACACACCTGACGGTAAGCACAGGTGCTGGGGCAGGTGGGGAGGCCCTTCGGGGCAGGACTGCTGTGTGTCGTCCCCCCTCAAATGTAGGCACTCCAGAGCTTCCCCACAAGTACGATAGGGCTGCCATATTGGGATTTCAGAGGCGGAATTGACATCCGGGAGGGATTTCTGAAATGCAGCGTTTTGTCCTGGGTCAATCGAAAAGTGGCGTTTTTTGAAACAATTTTGGGGTGCCCTGGTTTTTACTTTTTGAAATATGTCTATCCTAGTATATGAGCTCCTTGGTCCTTTTTTGGGTACAACCAGCCACCTTTCTCCTTGCTGGCAGAGGCCCGAGCGCTCTCTTTCCTGGGAATCTCTCTCTCAACACTCTCGTTTTCCCTCTTGCCTTTCCTCCCAACTCGTCTTACCTTTCTCTCCATCTCTCTTCCTCTCTCTCTCCTCTACACCTCTTCCTCCCCCTTCGTCTCTACTCCCTCCTTTCCCCTACCTCTCCAGCTCTCATGCTTTACTCAGGTAAGTGTCGTTTCTGCTGGGCTGCCGCTTCCTTTTTAGCCAGTCCTAGGCGCCTCCCTTAACCCTTGCGGCGATGGAGCCTCGTGCCCGTGTGTGTGTTGTGAAAAGTGTGCCCCTTGGCAAACTAACTATTCCACTGGTGGAGTTGTGTCTTCACTCAGGAGCCCTCCCGGCCCCTGTCCACCTGCTCACCGATCCGCCTAACGCCTTGCCAGCCAGGCTGCTTCTTTTGAGGCCCTGCCTAACCCCGATTCCTTGCCCAGGCAGGTGGGACATTCTCCCTTCCTTACCAGGAAGCGGAACTGTGTTGCATCCCAGGGACAGGAAGCCCAGGTGGATCTTGGCCTCCTCTTGTTGCGCCGTGGGGGCCGCCTGCCGTGCTGCGGGTTTGGGTGCCAAAGGGAGCATAGCACATTGTCGCGGTCTCGCAGGCTGGTGGGCGCCAGCTTTTGTGGCTCGTCCACAAATAGGCCACTTGCGTGGGTGGCAATGGAGGGCTCTGAACACTGCATGGAACTGGGGACTTCGGCCAGGCTGCCTTTCCCAGGCATCGGAGGATGGCTCGGCTGCAAGTAGCTCCCTGGTGCTGAAGCTGTGAGCTGAGCAAACCCATGCCCCGCGGAAACCGCTCACCTTCCTTTGTGCTTTTGGCAGGGATGCTGGTGTACAATGGGCAGAAGAAGAACACAGGCACGGACTTCGTGTCCTTTGGATTGGTTGGGGGCCGGCCGGAGCTCAGGTGAGAGGCTGGGGGTCCTTATCTCAGCACCCTCTTTCTGGCTGGGTGTCAGTTCTAGCCTCAACCCATCCTTTCCTGCTTCTGAACCCAGAGCTGTGAGACGTGGGCCTCCAAAGTGGCCTGCGCCAAAATGGTCCAGCTTGCCGAAGGGGTCTTGCAAGGCATGTCAGGGCCTAATGGAGTGGGCGGGCAGTTTTGACCCTCCTGATCTGTCTTGGCTTTGCAGGTTTGACGCTGGCTCTGGCATGGCCACCATCCGGCACCCTTCCATCATCAAGCTGGGCGAATTCCACACCGTCCGGCTGTACCGCAACCTCACCCAGGGCTCTCTCGTTTTGGACAACCACCCTCCCGTCAACGGCACGTCCCAGGTGAGTGGCATGCTCAAGGTGGAGAGGGTAGGGGGCGGTTTCTCCCACCTGCGGGAAATCTCTCTGGCATGTGGCTGCTGAAAGGGGCAGCGTTATAAGCCAGGGCAGGCGCTCTAGTCGGGGTGTCAACATGCCGCTGGGCGTCTTCACCCCATCTGTGGGTCTGAGCTCTGCATTCTGTACTTGCCAGTGGCTACTGAACCAGGCGCAAAGGCGTTGGGTACTGGGAGCAGGATGGCAAGCAGGGCCAAGATGGAGCAGCCCCCTGCAAACTGGTGTTTCCTGTTGGAGACCCACTTTTGCTAGGTTTACATTTCTGTGTTACGGACTGGATGAGAGCCAACAAACTGAAGCTCAATCCAGATAAGACAGAGGCACTGTTAGTGGGTGGTTCTCTAGACCAAATAGATGGGAGGTTGCCTGCTCTTGATGGGGTTACACTTCCTCTGAAGGAGCAGGTTCACAGCTTGGGGATACTCCTAGATCCTTTGCTGTCGCTCGAGGCTCAGGTGGCCTCAGTGACACAGAGTGCCTTCCTTCAGCTTCAGCCGGTGGCCCAGCTATGCCTAACTACTATTGTCTATGTTCTGGTAAACTCAAGGTTAGATTACAGTGGTGCCTCGCAAGACGAAATTAATCCGTTCCGCGAGTCTCTTCGTCTTGCTGTTTTTTCGTCTTGCGAAGCATGGCAATTAGCGGCTTAGCGGCTATTAACGGCTTAGCGGCTTTAAGAAAAAGGAAACAAACTCGCAAGACGTTTTCGTCTTGCGAAGCAAGCCCATAGGGAAATTCGTCTTGCGGAACGACTCAAAAAAACGGAACACTCTTTCGTCTAGCGAGTTTTTCGTCTTGCGAGGCATTCATCTTGCGGGGCACCACTGTACTGCAATGCGTTATAGGTAGGGCTGCCTCTGAAGACAGTTCAGAAACTTCAGCTGGTGCAGAATTCAGCGGCCAGGTTGCTCACCAAAGCAAGATGGTTTGAGCATATTACACCGATCCTGGTCCGACTGCACTGGCTACTGATTAGTTTCCTGGCCCAATTCAAAGTGCTGGTTCTGACCTATAAAGCCTTAAACAGCTCAGGACCACAATACCTCAAGGACCGCCTCTTTCCATATGAATCTACCCAGACCCCGAGATCATCTTCTGAGACCTGTATTCATGTGCCTCCTCCTCGAGAGGTCCAGAGGGTGGCAACATGAGAACGGGGCCTTCTTTGCAATGGCTCCCCGTCTGTGCAATGCTCTCCCCAGGGAAGTTCGCCTGGCGCCTTCATTATACACCTTTCGGTGTCAGGCAAAAATGTTCCTTTTTTAACCAGGCCTTTGGTTGATCTGATTTACATCCTATGCCCATTTAAAATGTGGCACCTTTCGGGTCGGGGGGCTATTGAGTTGTTATTTTTATTTTATGTATTTTGTGGTTTTATACCTTGATTTTATTCTGTGAACTGCCCTGAGACCCCTGGATATAGGGTGGTATGATAATAATAATAATAATAATAATAATAATAATAATAATAATAATAATAATAATATTTCTTCCCCAGGGCAAATTCCAAGGTCTGGACCTCAACGAGGGGCTGTACCTTGGCGGGTATCCCAACTACGCTGCTACTGCAAAGACAGGCCTGACCAGCGGTTTCATTGGTGAGAGCTTCACAGAGTCATAGAATTGTAAGGTTGTAAGGGAGCCCCCCAGGGTCATCTAGTGCAGCCCCCCTAAGGTGCATGAATCACAGCTGAAGGATCCCTGACAAAGTTTCATCCAGCCTCTGGCTGAAAACCTCCAATGAAGGAGAGACCACCACCTTCTGAGGACAAAGTGGCCAGTATATGCACGGGGGTTTCTGTGATCTGTGGCAGGTGGCCGGGCTGGGTTTTGAGTGCACCTTGGCAGGATGTCCCAAGAATGACAGCGTCAGGGACCGCACTGAGGAGGAATGGTGGGAGCCACTCCCTCCCCTGCTCCTGAATCTTCCCAGGAGTAGGAGGACAGTATAGATTTGGAACAGTGGTTTGCCGAGGGGCACAGTTCAGAAGGCAGAAGCTGGGAAATACTGGATGGGGAACAGCTAGGAGAAGAAACGCTGGAAAAGAGAAGGTTAACAGATTCACAGTCATTGGACATCATTCCTTCGCTCAGCCTAAGGTCAAGAAGAGCTCAGAAAGACAGAGGGTACAAGCTTAGATTAAAAGACGTACGAGTGATGTAGATTAATACGGGCGGAAGGGGGTATGATCCTTAATTGGGAGCACCGCTGTTTCTAGGGGATGTGTTCTTTGTTCTCTCCCTGTGATTATTAAATTTCTAACTGGTAAGGCATTCCTTTCTTTGATCTTCTTATCTACTGCTACGGGGGGAGGAAGCCAATTCCCTGAAGTCTGACAGACAGCTGCATAAAAAAAGCTACCCCACTGGCCCCCAGGTAGCCAGCACCTTTGGGGAGTGGCTGGCTTCCCTTTTCCCCTATAGGTTGTCTCCCTAAATAACAGATGCGGGCAGTGGTAGAAAAGGGGTGCTCGCTAAACGGTCGCATTTGAACCTTTTGGAGGGATAAAACGAATGCAAGTCGGCATGCACTGTTTTTCAACCCTCGCATTTTCTTCCAAGCAAGCAACATCCCTGTGAGGTGGGTGGATTAGGCAAAGGGCCACAGCCAGTGAGATGCAGGCATCTGGGTTGCCCCATTCTGAGCCTCCCACCACCACCAGCCACAGCATCCCCACTGGCTCTCCCCATTTATATGAGCAGTGGGTATTTACGGGGGGGGGGGTGTCCCAAGATGTACAGCTACCTAACACAGAGGCCTTGCCAGCTCACCCCTGCTTCGTCGGCACATCTTTTCGCTCCCACTGATTCCTCCCTCGCCCCTACCGCCAATCTCTCCCGCAACCTCCCATCGGCTTGCTCTCTTTCCCCTCTTAGGATGCGTTCGGCAGCTGATCATCCAAGGGAAAGAAGTTATCTTCAAAGACTTTGACCTCCAAGCTCACGGCGTCTCCAACTGCCCCACCTGCCAGGACCGTCCGTGTCAGGTAAGCTCCCTGCATGTGTGCAGCCTCTGCATTTTATAGAGGGGAGCAGAATTCGGCCTCGTTGCTCGCTGCATTCCCCGTGGCCAGCCCTGGTTGGACATGGCAGGTGATTGGAATAATTATAGAGTGTTTGTTGTGAGGGAGGAGGGGAAAGGAGATTGTTAGCCACTTTGAGACTCCTTTGGGTAGTGATAAAGCGGAATATCAAATTCAAACTCTTTTCTTCTTTTCCTTCCTTCCTTCCTTCCTTTCTTTCTACCCCGCCCATCTGGCTGGGTCTCCCCAGCCACTCTGGGCGGCTTCCAACAGAATATTAAAAACATGATAAGTCATCAAACATTAAAAACTTCCCTAACCAGAGCTGCCTTCAGATGTCTTCTAAAAGTCAGATAGTTGTTTATTTCCTTGACATCTGATGGGAGGGCGTTCCACAGGGCGGGTGCCACCACCAAGAAGGCCCTCTGCCTGGTTCCCTGTAGCCTCGCTTCTCGCAGGGAGGGAACCTCCAGAAGGCTCTCTGAGCTGGACCTCAGTGTCCGGGCAGAACGATGGTGGTGGAGACGCTCCTTCAGGTATACTGGGCTGAGGCAGTTTAGGGCTTTCGAGGTCAGCACTGACACTTTGAATTGTGCTCGGAAACGTACTGGGAGCCAATGAAGGTCAGTCCACCAGATTTTCCCTTCTCTCCCCTTGGCAGAATGGAGGCGTCTGCAGGGACTCGGAGAGCAGCAGCTATGTGTGCGAGTGCCCACAGGGATTTGCTGGAAGCAACTGCGAACACCCCCAGGCCCTACGCTGCCATCCAGGTAAGATGCGGCTGTCCCTGTTTCCATGTGGCGCATCACGTGGCAGGGACAAGACTGGGCGTCCTTTAGGAGGAAGGGCCGTGGCTCAGGGGCACGTCATTTGCTTGGCATGCGGAAGGCCCAAGGTTCGGTCCTCAGCAGTATCTTCTGGTAGGGCTGAATCCTTTGGGAGCCACTGGAGAGCAATGCTGACATTTTTATTTATTAGGAAATTGGTTTTAAACTGTTTTAATGATGGACTTTTTATAATTTTATTTTTTATTTTTTCAAAGTAATAATAAAAAATAAATAAGAATAAAAATGTGCACCCCACCCCCGAGACCATTCCATCATAGCTCCCCAACCTACCAAAATTTCAACATCTCTTGCGATGTTCCATTTCCATTTTAACAGTACAAATTCTACACACCTTCCATATCTCCTCAAAATCATTCTTCCTGCATATTCCCCGTCTTACCTAATAGCACATGCTAATTTATCATTAATGATGTACATTAGGGTTAGGTTAACCCCTAACCCTAACCACTTTAAGGGCAGATAATAGCAATAATTAATGGACAATACTGAGCTAGATGGACCAACCAATGGTTTGATTCTGGGGGTGGGTCCTGCAGATTTGCACCTCCCACCCTTTTCTGACATGGACCCACTTTGGATGCTGACGTAGAAGGACCAGTGGCCTGACTCTGTATATGGCAGCTTCCTAAGTTCAGGGGGCAGACAGGGAACCCTGACTCCCGGCCCTCTGCCTGTCAGGATGCTGTCCGCGGCTGGTTGCCCAGGAAAGTATAAAGACAAGGGAAAGTTTCTTACCATCCTTTTTCATTTCAAACTTTACAGAAAGGGGCTATAGAACCCAGCCTCTTGGATAATGGTGTTGTCCTGAGTGAATCTCCACCTGCCCATCTCTCCAACAGCTTCCTCATTCATCGTCATCATCACCTCTTCTACGGATGCTGCTACGTGCCCTCTGTCTTTGAGCTCTTTGCTCCCCTACTTTTAAAGCTCGCCGGGTTCTGGGAGATGGAGGGTCTGGAGTGCTCTCTAATGACAACGTGTCAGCCGGGTGTTGTTCTGTCTCTCCCATGATTTCCCAGCTTTCCCCCTCATCTGCCTCTGAGCTGCGACCACCCATCAACCCCCCGTTGTAAATCTATACTGTCTTCCTCTTCTTCCTCCCTGGAAGGGTCAGGATTTGAGGCGGTCTCCTCTATTCCTTCTCTGCCCCGTCCCTGACACTGCCGCCCAGAGTCTTACCAAATGACCCTCCCTTCCCACACAGAGGCCTGCGGTCCCGACGCCACCTGTGTTAACCGAGCCACTGGGCAAGGCTACACTTGCCGCTGCCTCCTTGGGAAATACGGAGAGAAGTGCATGGACGGTGAGTAAGGCAGACACGCTGCCCCCCCCATGGCCATGGCAAAGCCTGAGCAAAAGTCCCAGGCTGACCCCCCCGCCCTCCTCTTTGCTGCAGGCACCACGGTGACCGTGCCCTATTTCCACGGGGGCGACGCCTTCATCTCCTACCCCCCGCTCACCAACATCCACTACGAGCTACGCGTGGACCTTGAGATCAAGCCGCTGTCCCCCGATGGCCTCATCCTCTTCAGCGGCGGAGATGGCTCCCCCGTGGCAGATTTTGTCTCGCTCAGCATGGTCAACGGGCACTTGGAGTTCCGCTATGAACTGGGCTCAGGTAATGAATCCACTCCCTGTTGCTAACAACAGATACCCGAAAGGCCGCCTCTTTCCCAGCAGCACCTCTCGGGTACTGGGATCTGCCCTCTTGGTGGTTGTCCTCAGAGGCTTAGGGGGTACAGGACAGGGCCTTCTCTGCAGCAGCCCCTGAGCAGTGGGAACTCCCTCCTGGCACCTTCGTTGTGCAGCTTCCAGCAAATGCTGATGACGCCAGCCTGTTTTTGACCCTCAAGGTGTATGTTTTGAAAACCCAGCTTATTTTCATGGCCGTTAATTTGTTTTGAACTGTTTTTTTAGTATTGTTTTAAACTTGCCCTGAGACCTTAGGACATAGGGCGGATAATAAAATAATGATGATAATTCGTAATAGTAAAAAAAAAAGGGGGGGGAGTTCCCAGGCTGTCTAAGAATATGTGTCCGCTATCTGTTCTCCAACTCCTACTCCTCCTCTCATTACAGTGGTACCTCTGGTTATGAACCTAAATCGTTCCGGAGGTCCGTTCTTAACTGGAGGTACCACTTTAGCTAATGGGGCCGCCATGACGCCACCACTGTGCAATTTCTGTTCTCATCCTGAGGTAAAGTTCTTGACCCTATGTGCTACCTTTGGGTCAGCGGAGTCTGTAACCCGAAGTGTTTGTAACCCGAGGTGTTTGTAACCCGAGGTACCACTGTACCTCAAAACTTGGTAGTTTTCTGTCCTGTCGTAAATTAGTCCTGTCTCAGTCTCTTCTTGCAGCTATTGGAGAAAGGGGGGGGGCGATTCTTCCCACTCCCCCTCCTTTTCAGAAAGAGGCAGAGGAGAAGGGGGGGGGTCATTTCCCAACCCTCCTCCACAGACCAGTCCCAAACACATACCATATTTTTCCGTGTATAAGACGCCCCCTATTTTTGGGGTCTCTAAATTAAGTAAATGGGGGGAGATTGCCCAGAGTTGCTGAGCTTTTTGGGGGGGTTGCCAAAAATCACTCACCCGCCAGACCAACCACGACAATCGTGCGCATCATAAAACACACTAGTCGCCTGCCTGCTAACCAACAGCCACCGCCAATCACCGCAGCCCCGGCAAATCAACAGCAGCCCTTGCCACAGCCACCAACAAATTCACCGCTGACAATCTCCTGCTTGCGGCAGAAACCAATCCCCCGTCCAAACACTGCGCTATCCGTGTCTAAGAAAAGCCCCAATTTTTGACATTATTTTCTCAGGGGAAAAAACCTCATCTTATACACGGAAAAGTACGGTACGTTCTTAACTTTCGGGGTATGTGAGACGGGCCGGTTGTTGCAGGGAGAATCTTCCCCCAGCTGCAGAATCCAAACTCACATTCCCGGTCCTCTTTTAGGAACGGCCGTCCTTCGGAGCGCAAGGCCCCTAGAGCTGGAACAGTGGCACAGGATCACAGCCGAGCGGCTGAACAAAGACGGCACTCTGCAGGTGAACGATGAGCGGCCCGTCAAGAGGTCCTCACCAGGCAAAAGCCAGGGCCTGAACCTCCGCACTTCCATGTACCTGGGGGGCGTCGATGATTCCGTCAGGCTGCCGGCGGCTGCCAACGTCTCCAGCCACTTCTACGGGTGCATTGGGGAGGTGAGCAACTAGGGGGCGCGACGGCAGTAGGGAGAGAAGCTGCCTGTTCCCTTTCCCTGTTTTGTGGTGGACAGTCCACACTTCCTCCTTGGAAGAGAAGGGGGCAGGAGGAAGGGAAGGGGCTGGCCGGCAAGATCCATGCACTCTGACTGGAAGCTGAAGCTGTTTGCGTCTTCCCACCCCAGGTCTCGATCAACGGGAAGAAGGTGGACATTTCGTACAGCTTCCTGGAGAGCCGCAGCATCTCGCAGTGCTTTGACAGCTCCCCTTGCGACCGCAGGCCCTGCCTGCACGGTGGCAAGTGCTTGCTGACGGGCGAGTACGAGTTCCAGTGCCTGTGTCTGGACGGCTACAAAGGTGAGAGCGCCACAGAGGGATGCGAGAGGGTATGATGCCCAGTAAAAAGTCTCTTGCGGTTTTTCCAGAGTTTCCCCCACACATACCTTTTCCTCCATGCTTCCCAGCAAGAGGTCTACACTTTAAAGCTCCATTTTAGCCCTCTCTTTATTGCTCTGGAGCTTTCCCTGCGAAAACCTGCTCTTTAAAGCTGATTCGGAGCCAAGTGCAATCCATGAAAAAGCCAAATACAGTGGTACCTTGGTTCTCAAACACCTTGGTACTCGAGCAACTTGGAACCCAAACACTGCAAGCCCGGAAGTAAGTATTCAGGTTTGCGAACTTCTTTCAGTAGCTGACCGTGCTCCGTTTTGAGTGTTACGCATCCAATTTGAGTGCCGCGCTTCCATTTTGAGTGTTACGCTGAGGTCAGTCTGTTTTTGCTGTTTATTTTGCATTTTTGTTTTTGTGGTTCTTTTGTTTTGTTTTTGTGACTGTGTGGAACCCAGTCCAGCTACTGAATGATTGATTGTGTGACTGCAGTACATTGTTTATTGCTTTCATTTTATGGATCCATGGTCTCGTTAGATAGTAAAATTCATGTTAAATGGGTGTTTTTGGGGTTGTTTTTAAAAGTCTGGAACGGATGAAACCATTTTGCATTACTTTCTGTGGAAAAGTGCGCCATGATTTTGGAACGCTATGGTTTTGGAACGGATTTCCGGAACAGATTAAGTTTGAGAACGAAGGTAGCTGTTTGTTCCAGATCAGCTTTAAAGAGTGAGTTTTCACAGGGAAAGCTCTGGAGCAAAAAAGAAAGGAAAAAGGTGTTCAGACATGGAGCTTTAAAGTGAAGACCTGTTGCTTGAGTGGGGCTAAAGATAAGTGTGGGTAAGCCCTTAGTCTTGCGCATCATGCAAGTCCGCCCTCGCCCATCTCTACCTCTCCATGCTCTTTACAACAGTGTGTTTCTCTCGCTCTCTTCAGGGGAGCGCTGCGAGGTGTCTGAGGTCCAGTGCCAGCTCCAGCAGCCCTGCCTCAACGGGGGCATCTGCAAAGACACAGCGTGCGTCTGCCCTCCTGGCTTCCTGGGATTATACTGTGAACACGGTAAGTCTGAGGATGATGGCTGGCTAGAGCGTGGAGCTGCCTCCTCCGCCGCTGTCACCCCGGAAGAAAGTTGTCTTCTGCTGTGTAAAGCGAGTGCCTGTTTCTCTGCCACGCAGATGCATCGCAGCACCAGTCAAATGCCGAGTGGACTCCCGAGGGCAGCGGAGGAAATGGTACGTCTCAGGACCCCTTTTTGCGCCACCTGCTTCTGCTTCTTCTGGGGTGAAGATCCTGCTTTGCAGACAAAGTCCTGCCTGGGAGCTAAGGAGGATGTCTCTTGTAGTGAAGCCACTTCAGATAACCATGTCATCCGGGCAGAAGATGCTTTGATGATCCAAAGCCATTTGACACTTCCAGAAAACCAGTCAGCTTCTCTTTTTCCCTTTTTAAATTTGTTTATTTGGTTTTACAATCACATATCCAATGAATATATAACATAAAAACAAGATGCCAAGGAATCTCCTTTCCTTTGTGGGTCCTATTGATAGTCCTTTCCAGTGCTTTTTCCCCCGGGGGGATGCATACCCCTAGACATTTTGCGAATCTAAGTTTGGCCTCATTGAGGGGCAGCATTTCAATATGAGTAGGAAAACAAGAGTACCCCTATTTATTTATTTATTTATTTGGGGGGGGAGCACTGGTCCTTTCCTCCTGCATCTTTTATAAGATAATCCAAATATTTTACGTCTCCATTAAACTACACCATTAAACTGTGTTCTTCCAGTCCTGCTAACAGTTTTAACTGCTTACAATGGTTTTTAAGATAAATTATACATTTTCCCCATTCCTTGTTGAAATTTTGGTCTTCCCAGTTACTGATTCTTCTGGTCATTTTTGCCATTTCTGCAAACTTAATCTGCCATTCATCTCTGGTAGGGACTTTATCTTCTTTCTATCTCTGAGCCAATAACTTCCCGCAGTTCAGCTTCTCCCTCCCCTCCCTCCCATTGCCTCAGGCTGTGCTGGAGTCCCTAAGTAGGTGCTGAGACTAATTCTCCTTTTCCCCCATTTACCAGATGCCCCTGGACAGTACGGTGCCTATTTCCACGACGGCGGCTATGTGGCCCTGGGGCGCCACACTTTCCCCAGGAGGTGAGTTATCTCTGATGGCATTGCGGTGGACGCTTCCCCACGAACGGCGACCAGCCAGCCTCAAGTGGCAGTGGGAGAACACTGCCAAGCTCCATTTACGGTGGAGGGAACAGGCCAAGGCCAGTGCAGAAGGGAGTTCAGGGGAGGGACTTTTACCGTATGGGTTTACAGGTGAAACTCGGAAAATTAGAATATCATGGAAAAGTTCATTTCTTTCAATAATTCAACTTAAAAGGTGAAACTAATATATGAGATATGGACTTATGACATGCAAAGCAAGATATGTCAAGCCGTTATTTGTTATAATTGTGATGATCACGGCGTGCAGCTAATGAAAACCCTAAATTAACAATCTCAGAAAATTAGAATATTAAATGAAATCAGCAAAACAAGGACTGCAAATATACCAATATTGGACCTCGGAGAAGTAGAAGCATGCATATGTACTCAGTACTTGGTTTGGGCCCCTTTTGCATCAATGCGGTGTGGCATGGATGCTATCAGCCTGTGGCACTGCTGAGGTGTTATGGAAGACCAGGATGCTTCAATAGCAGCCTTCAGCTCTTCGGCATTGTCTCATGTCTCTCATCTGTCTCTTGGCAATGCCGGTTCAGGTCAGGCGAGTTTGCTGTCCAATCAAGCACAGTAATCCCATGGGCATTGAACCAGGTTTTGGTACTTTTGGCAGTGTGGGCAGGTGCCAAAGTCCTGCTGGAAAATGAAGTCAGCATCCCCATAAAGCTCGTCTGCTGAAGGAAGCATGAAGTGCTCCAAAATCTCCTGGTAGACGGCTATGTTGACCCTGGACTTAATGAAGCACAGTGGACCAACACCAGCTGATGACGTGGCTCCCCAAATCTCTTTTCTGATAAGAGCAGCTTTTGCATCTCATTTGGAAACCAAGGACCCGGGGTCTGGAGGGAGAATGGGGGGGCACACAATGCCAAATGATTGAAGTCCAGTGTGAAGTTTCCACAGTCTGTGTTGATTTGGGGAGCCGTGTCATAGCTGTGATCTGTTTCTGTGATACAGCGGCATATAATTATTTTTTTAAAATAAATGCATAAAAACATGCCGTATTGGCCTGAATATAAGCCGCACCTGAAAATAAGCCGCACCTTTAAAACTGGGGGGGGGGGGAATACCCAAATATAAGCTGCTCCCTTCCTCACTGCTCCTGGGTGTGTACTAGGCGGGGGGGGGCGCACTGCGTTGCCAGCAGCCTTCCCCTTTCCTCGCTCTCTCCCTTGGGGGAGAGGACGGGGTACCAAGTATGGGGCAGGCAACGCTTTGCCGTTTTCATGGTACTGTTTGCCCCACATTCCTGGCTGCACACTGTAAGATTGCACGTATAAACTGCACTTTAACTTTTCACGGTCGGAATTTGGGGGGGAAAGTGTGGCTTATATTCAGGCCAATACAGAGAAAACAGTAAAGACCTGATGAAGAGAGCACAGCAGAGGTTATATTTTCGGAGAATCCTCCGAAAAAACAATCTCTCAAAGGACCTGTTGATGGCATTTTACCATTGTACTGTGGAGAGTGTATTAACCTATGGTCTGTGTGTGTGGTTTGGGAGCTGCACAGCCAGGGGAAAAACAATGCTGTGCAGGGTTGTAAAGAATGCGGAGAGAATAATTGGCTGTACTCTTCCCACCTCGGATCAAATCTATGCTTCCAGGTGCATTAGAAAGCTGCAGAGATAGTGCAGGATAGTGCACACCCCAGAAATTATTTCTTTCAGCTTCTGCCTTCTGGAAGAAAGGTACTGGGTTATAAAGACTAGGACTAGCCGCCTGAGAAACAGTTTCTACCCAAAAGCGATTTTGGTTTTAAATGCAGTGTAAGGAGTCTCTATGGGAGTATATTGTATTTTAAAATGGTGTATCGGAGTTTATAGGGGGCTAACCAGGTTGTGATAGCTGGGATAGCAGGCTTGTTGGGTTTTGAATGTCTTATGTAGATTTTTCAATTTCGTTGTTCTGTATGGGACAATGGCAACAAAGATTATTGTATCGTATCGTAATAAGTGCCTTCAGCTTGATCAGTCCAGTGGCCCACCCAATCCAGCGTCCTGTGCTTGCGGGAGGGTTGCAGGCAGGGCACGAGTGCAACTCTACAGTTGCTGTTCGCCATCAGAGGTAGACTGCTCCTGGGCAAGGAGGTTCTGCTATTGCAACGGGTGTCCCTAAGGAGAGCTTTGGTGGATTGGACCGAACGGCCGTCTCATCCAGCGTTCTGTTCTCCCAGTGACCAACCAGATGGTTGCGGGGAAACTGGCTAGTGCAGCAGAGCTGTGCACAGTCTCTCATCGCTTGGTCTCTTTTTTCTCTCTTGGTTGCAGCCTCCCGGACTCACCAGAGACAATCGAGCTGGAAGTGCGCACCAACTCAGCAAATGGGCTTCTCCTCTGGCAGGGCGTGGTGAGTGGATGCGACAGAGCAGGGGTCCGTCAGCTCAGTGTGGCCTACGCTGGCCGGCTGTGGCCCCTCCAGGGTTTCAGAGATGCTATGGGGAAATTGAACCTGGGGCCTCTCTCTTCCTCTCCCAGAGGCTGGAGGTGGAAACAGGAGATGTAAAGCTTTGGGTGAGGGGTGGAGGGCGAGGGGGCAGTTGGATCCTGGCAAAACTGAGCAGGGGGATGAAAATGCCAGCAGCCCGTGACGCCAAAGTGTTGGTAAGGCCTCTTCACTGATCACAAGTAAATAAAGGGCCGTCTTTGTGCCAGGCCTCACAAGCCAGTGCCATCTTGATGATTGGCGCTGCAAAGATCAGCAGGAGTGTGGGGACAGCTTCTGCTTCACCTGGGACACGGGTGGCGCTGTGGTCTAAACCACTGAGCCTCTTGGGCTTGCCGATCGGAAGGTCGGCGGTTTAAATCCCCACGACGGGGTGAGCTCCGGTTGCTCAGTCCCTGCTCCTGCCAACCTAGCAGTTCAAAAGCACTTCAAAGTGCAAGTAGATAAATAGGTACCACTGCTGTGGGAGGGCAAACAGCGTTTCTGTGCGCTCTGGTTTCCGTCATGGTGTCCTGTTGCACCAGAAGCGGTTTAGTCATGCTGGCTGCATGACCCGGAACACTATCTGTGAACAAATGCCGGCTCCCTTGGCCTGAAAAGCAAGATGAGCGTCGCAACCCTATAGTTTCCTTTTACTGGACTTAACCATCCAGGGGTCTTTACCGTTTTTTTTATTTAAAAAATCTGCTTGATCTGCAACGTGGCAGAGAGAGAGGTTTGCAGCACTGAGGAAGGAAGGCTATCTTTTTAGTCTGGATGTCTATAACGGCAGTAGCCCGCCTACTAGACGGCAGTAGCCCGCCTGCTTTGACGGCATGCAAGTTGCTGCGAGACCCCGCAGGCTCCTCTGCTGTTGCCTGCGCATGATGTGCTTCTTTTGAGGAAGGCTGCTTTCTCCCAGCACCAGCATGTCTTATGCACACACCCTGCCCCGTTGCATGGATGCCGTTGCTGTTCACCTCTGCCATTTCCCCCCCCCCTTTCCAGGCATGCTGTGTTCAGCTGTCTGCTTTGCACCCCCCAGTGTGGCTTGTGCTCCTCTTTTTCTCTCTCTCTTCCCAGGCAACCAGGGAGGTGGGCCTTGAGACGCATGCTGCTAACGAGGTATTTACTGGCTTGGTTTTTGTGGCATGGCGAAGGGAAGGCCAAAAGGCACGGCTAGAGGGGGTCAGAGAGAAAGGAGCATGGGAGGCGGGGGCTGACTAACCCAAGTGCAGATGTGCTGGTTGAATGGAAGAATTTGTTGCTGCGATGCTGGACAGGCCTGCGAAAGCGCCAGGTAAAGCTCCACCACTGATCAGAATTAGCTTGGCAAAGGTAACAGGGAGACTTGCAGGAAAGTGATGTGGGAACTAGTCTTAAGAGGAGCTGCCTGCTCCAGAGCCTGCAGGCCATGCTCTCTGCTAACCTTTCTGTCTGACAAGCAATCATAGTATCACTGGGAGTGGCTGCCGAGACCACATAACACCGGTCTTGAAAGACCTACATTGGCTCTCAGTACGTTTCCGAGCACAGTTCAAAGTGCTGGTGTTGACCTTTACAGCCCTAAACGGCCTCAGCCCAGTATACCTGAAGGAGCGTCTCCACCCCCATCGTTCAGCCCGGACACTGAGGTCCAGCTCCGAGGGCCTTCTGGCGGTTCCCTCCCTGCGAGAAGTGAAGCTACAGGGAACCAGGCAGAGGGCCTTCTCGGTAGTGGCGCCCGCCCTGTGGAACGCCCTCCCACCAGATGTCAAAGAGAACAACAACTACCAGACTTTTAGAAGACATCTGAAGGCAGCCCTGTTTAGGGAAGCTTTTAATGTTTGATGTATTATAGTATTTTAATATTTTGTTGGGAGCTGCCCAGAGTGGCTGGGGAAACCCAGCCAGATGGACGGGGTATAAATATATTATTATTATTATTATTATTATTATTATTATTATTATTAGGCAATAGACTGGTGCCCATGGGGGCAGGAGCTCTTGGGGTCCCTTCCTACTTCACAATTCTATGAATCTGTGATTATAAGACACCTCCCTCGCTATGCAGCGCAGGGACTTCTTATCATCATCATCATAGAATTGTAGAGTTGTAAAGGATCCCAAAAGGTCATCCAACCTGACCCCCTAATCACAGGAATCTGACAGGAATCACAGCTCAAGAATCCCCGAAAGATGGCCATCCAACATCAGTTTAAAAACCTCTGATGAAGGAGAGTCCACCACGTACCAAAGGACTGTTCCACTGTTGAATTGCTCTTATTTACGCCTAACTAAAATCAATCATAAGCTAAAAACACCTGTCAACATTTTCACATGTCTGGATAAGCAATTGCCTTTTTAAAAATGCTTTTATCAGGCGCCAAATAGAGTACAGTGAAGGCACCCAACCGACGTCAGTAGGTTGGGGGTTGCAAAGTGTCGGTGCTGCCACACTCAAAGACGAATTTCTTGCAAAGTAAAATGTGGCCCCTGAGAAGCAGTACCAGTTCCTTAGCAGTCCATGGGTTTCTCTCCCTCTATGGCATGACCCCCCACTGATGCCTAGGGGTGCCCTCTCCTAAGGAAAGGAGAAGGTGAGTAACAACGTTTGGTTTCTGTCACAGGAGGAAGGAGAGAGCGCCAAAGCGAAGGACTTCATCAGCCTCGGGCTCAAGGACGGGCACCTGGTGTTCAGGTGAGGGAAGGCCGCGTAAGAGCTCACGCTATTGGCCGCTCTGCGTTGGGGCTCCGGAGTGGCCAGTGTGGTGTAGTGGTTAAGAGCGGTGGACTCGTAATCTGGGGAACCGGGTTCGCGTCTCCGCTCCTCCACATGCAGCTGCTGGGTGACCTTGGGCTAGTCGCACTTCTCTGAAGTCTCTCAGCCCCACTCACCTCACAGAGTGTTTGTTGTGGGGGAGGAAGGGAAAGGAGAATGTTAGGTGCTTTGAGACTCCTGAAGGGGAGTGATAAAGCGGGATATCAAATCCAGACTCTTCTTCTTCTTCTTTGACACTGGCCATGTGTTTCCTTCAGTTACCAGCTAGGAAGCGGAGAAGTGAACATCCTGTCTGAAGACCCAGTTGATGATGGAGAATGGCATAGAGTGACAGCCATCCGGTGAGACACGTGTAGAGAGATGTGGCTTGGGACACCCCTAGTTTGACAAGCCCAAGTGTTAGGGGGTGGAGAAAGGCATAGGCCCTGTTCCCGGAACAAGGCGGGTTGAGGAGCAATTTGTGTGCTTCTAGGGCTGGGGATGCTGTCCCAGCCCTTGAAGCTGACCCAGAAACTCCAGTGGGTACAGAATGTCGCGGCGAGGCTCCTTGCCACGGGATCACATTCATCCAGTGCTTTAGCAACTGCACTGGCTCCCGGTGGAGTACTGGGTCAGGTTTAAGGTGCTGGTTTTAACCTTTAAAGCCCTACATGGCCTAGGACCCACATACCTATGGGACCGTCTCTCCTGGTATGCCCCGCAGAGGACCTTAAGGTCCACAAATGACCACACTTTGGAGGTCCCAAGTCGCAAGGTGGTTAGATTGGTCTCACCTAGGGCCAGGGCCTTTTCAGTACTGGCCCCGACTTGGTGGAACACTCAGTCACAAGAGACCAGGGCCCTGCGGGACTTGACATCTTTCTGCAGGGCCTGCAAGACAGAGCTGTTCTGCTTGGCCTTTGGTTTGGACTCAGTCTGACCCTTATGTTTTCCCTCCCCTTACGGTTTTGATCCATGGGCTACTTTTAAAATGAGGCTGCATTTTAAATTGCATTTTAACCTGTATTTTAAATTGTCTCCCCCCCCCCCCATTATGTTTTTATTGTAATTTTACTGGTGTTAGCCACCCTGAGCCCAGCTCTGGCCGGGGAGGGCAGGGTATAAATAAAAGTTGTTGTTGTTATTATCATCATCATCATCATCATCCACGTGAGGATTCCCCTGTGGAATATCCTTGGACCACATTTCCAGTTCTGTTCCCATGGACAGACGACAAGCACTTCCTTACCCATGCTCATCCTCTCCAATCTAACCAACCTCACTCAAAAACACCTTCGTCCTTCTGACACACTCTCCCATTCCTCCTCCAGGGAAGGGAAAAGAGGCTTCCTTCAAGTCGACGGCGAGGAGATGGTCGCTGGGGAATCTCCTGGCAAGAACGTCATGGTGAACACCAAAGGTCGAATCTATATAGGTAAGCGCCTTCATCTCAACAAAACTAGGAACACTTTCAGGGCACTGTGGGTGTATGGGCTCATGAGGGATTCACGCTTCCCCTTTTCATTTAGTTTTCAGCAGTCCTCATCAACCGAGTAGGTTTTTTTCTTCTTCTGTTATGTTTCACTTGGGGGTACAGCCATGAGGTGGGAACAGGCCAGAGAATCATAGAATTGTAGAGTTGGAAGGGACCACACTGAACATCTAGTCCAGCGGTTCTCAACCTGTGGGTCCCCACATGTTGTTGGACTACAACTCCCATCATCCCTGAGCTCTGGCCTTGCTAGCTAGGGGTGATGGGAGTTGTAGTTCAACAACATCTGGGGACCCACAGGTCGAGAAAGGCTGATCTAGTCCAACCCCATTCAATGCAGGACCCTTTTGCCTCAATGTAGGATTCAAACTCGTGACTCTCATGCTCTACTGAGTGGTGATGGCCGCGGCAGCAGCTTCTGGCAAGATCTTGCCAAGATCTCAGAAGATCTTGCTGGAACCCACTGTCGGCACCACCACTTTGCAGGTGCTGCCGCAGAACCCAGGTCAGGGCGCCAGCAGCGCAGAAGCACCTTCCCACTTCGCCTAAGGCAACAGAACAGGATGTGCCATCCATGCCAGGAGGGCATCGCTTTTCATGTTTCCTTTCAATGTTGACTGCCACACTGGTTGCTGCCTGACTCCTAGAGCCTTTCCATGCAAATGGTGTAA
Organism: Podarcis liolepis; assembly: GCF_965112155.1. Classification (NCBI taxonomy): domain Eukaryota; kingdom Metazoa; phylum Chordata; class Lepidosauria; order Squamata; family Lacertidae; genus Podarcis; species Podarcis liolepis. Next base: position 11,473,294 of record NC_139561.1, on the reverse strand, counting down.
AATTCACAGGTGCCGCATGACAACTTTGCGGCATCAGCCCTCCTAAATTTGGGAAGGCTGTTCAAAGGACCCTCATCCTCAAAGTTTTACACTTCAGTCTGGACTGCGTCAATATCTTGTCACTTTCAGAGCACTCTCAGGGCCACCCATGCCTACAGGATGTACCCGGGTGGACATTATCGATTTGCTAAGCAATGCTTCTTCAGGAACGCCTCCTACAAATGGTTTATTGAATATTTATAGATAAATCGTAAACAGATAAGAACATTGGCAGGATTATTGTAATAACCTGCAGTTTCATAAGAGTATATATTTAAAGAAGATAAATAAATGTGCAAATTAAGTTACCGTATTGGCCCAAATATAAGCCGCACCCAAATATAAACCACACCTTTAAAATTCAAGGAGGAGAAAGAAAAAAAGACAATACCCAAATATAGGCCACTCCCTTAAAATTCGGCAGGCACTCACGCCTGTTCCGTTTTACCATATGTCTGTTTCAGCAGTGTTATCGTAAAAGCCAATTTTTGTAAGGTCGCGAATTTAAGCCGCACTTTAACTTTTTCATGGTCAGAATTGGGGGGGGGGGGGAGTGAGGCTTATATTCAGGCCAATATAGTAATTTGGATATGCAGAAGATATTAAAAATAAATTTAAGGAACTGCAGAAGTCAAGTTTTGAAATGCTAAAATGATTGCAAGATCAGTGAAATATATGGAAAGTATTAAAAAAAACATTTTAAAAAAGAACACCTACAAAAAACCCCCAGGAGAAACACAACAAAAGGGTTTTAATGTATTTCCCTAATCGTGTTTCTACATTTTCCCTTAAGAAAACATAGAAAGCAGCTTGCATGAATTTCATTTTAAAAACGTGGTCCACATGGCAGCGACAGTAGCAAGTGACTTCTGGGCCCGGGCTGTGGACGAATGGATAGCAATAGGAGAACCTTGAAAAGTCTACACGCCTCTCTGAAGGATGCTGTGCAATTGAATCCCACAGCCCAAATGAGGCGGCATCGGTGATGATGCTGGAAATCAAAATGTTGGGATGGAGGCTGTGGTCTCTGCCAGCCTCCCGAATCCTCCCAGTGACTTGAGGAGGAGAAAGAGGACAACAGCCTCTCCCCTTCAGGGAACACACTTGCTGACGGACGGCTCTTCCTTTCCCCCTGCGCAGGCGGAGCACCTGACATCCAAACCCTGACCGCGGGAAAGTACATCTCCGGGATCACGGGCTGCATCAAGAACGTGGTGCTGATCAACGACCGGCCCGGCCAGCAGCCTCAGCAGCCCATTGACCTGCACCATCACTCGGAAGCCGGCCTCAACATCCAGGAGTGCTCCTCATAGGCCGGGCTTGCCTCTTAACCACACTCTCCGCTGTTTTATTTTTTTGTCATCAGGCCAATTGAGAGACATCTATTGTTATTATTATTATTATTATTTTATTATTATTATGAATTTTTTTAAAAAAGAGAAACACACACACACACTCACAAATGGTGCTTTGCTGCTACCAAAAGAAAATGGGGGTGGGGTGGGGAGACGTGGGAGGGAGTTGGTTTAAGGGTGTTTTTTTGTGTGGAAGTGACAGACCGATGGGAGCCACGCAGGGCCTGTCGTCGTCCCACCACCTTCCCCAGCCCTCACGTGGAAGGACAGAGAGAGAGGGGGCACGGTGGACACTTAAAGGACTGGAGAGCAGCATTCGTGAAAGGTGCTTGGACAGTGCCGTGCCCGAGGTTTTCCAGGGATGAGCATCTCAGACAGGACCCTGAAGAGGCTGCTCTGAGGCCGAGGGGTGGGCAACGGGGTGACCGCGTGACTTCTCTTGCTTCTGCTGCTGGGCTGGGCTGGGCCAGGCAGGTTGTGACCAAAGATACTGTCCTGTCTTGCCCTTCCCCTCCTGTCTTGCTTGTGGGTGGGCGTGGGGTGGGTGGGTCTCTGTATCGTGGTGCCCCACGCCCAACGCCATAGCAGCATCCTGCACTCCAGCCAGGGCAGGGTTCGCAGGAGCACCGTGGAGGGAGGGAGGTCGTTTGCCCTCGCCCTCCAGCATGCGCCAAGCTTTTCAACTTGGACAAGTTTGAGCTTCCTGCGTTTTGTCGCGGTGCCCCACGTGGCACTGCCCGCCTGGCACAATTGAGTTTGCTCCCGCCCCTCACTCATCCTGGCTAGGCTGTGGTCAGTGTTATTTTTCTAGAAAAAGAGGTGCTGGAACTCACCATGAATGCCTCGCTGGTTCTCTTTTAGTGGCAATGGCGCCCGCCCGAGAAGTGCTGGAACGAGTTCCAGCCAGGAACGGCTGCGGCGCCTCAGAGCATCCTCTCCACCCGGTCCTCAGTGACACATGCAAAGCCATACGGAGTTCCCCAGTGCTCTGGCTGGCATGGAAAGCAGCCGAGAGCCCAACACCAAAAAGCGGGCAATGGTTCCCATGCCTTAAGCGCCGCAGGGCAGAAATGGGATTTGCCCCTCCCAAGCCATCAGTGCCTTATTAGTCTGTGTGGGGTCTCCCATAGATCCACACCTTGTTTTGCAGGGTACAGTCCCCCAGAGCTGCAGACACCCCGGGGCCTGGCAGGGCCAGGTAAGGAGCTGTTGCAGCCTCATCTTCTGTCTGGGAAGCAGGCAGGTAGGTCTCTCATCAGCATTTCAGAGGACCCTTTCCGTGGGCAGGGGTGGGGACAAGAGTGTTGCGACGTGTGCAGGAGAGCTGCGATGGGCACCCCACACAGCAGCTCCTGCCAGACTCCCAGTGCCACAAGCACTGGAGGGCAGGAGTTTCCCGTCCAGCGTTCCCAGGAGGGCGGTAAGATGCTTTGCGGGGGGATGAGAGGCAGAAGGAGCCCATTGCAGCTGGGGAAAGGGGTTTCGACTGCTGCCTTCTCCTCTCAGCCCCGAGACACTGAAGAGGGCAGACTTTGGAGCTGATCTTCAGCTAACTATACTGCCTTTCCTTCCCTCTTCAAACAGCCCTGGGTGTTGCCCCTGCAGACAGTGCTGGTGCCAAGCAGGCACTAGGGGGCTTATCTTTTGAGCTTGGGCCTCACAGGATTGTGCTCCAGCCAGCCTCCCACATTCCCTTAATGGTGTGGCTGGCTCTGGCTTGCCCCATGTGAGCCTTTGCCACCAGTGTTCACTCTGCCTTTCCCGCTTCCTTCCAGAACCAGAATTATACTGCCTGGGAGGCACCATGATGCTTGTGTCACTCCAGAACCTGTTCCTGCCTTTTGCTTCCCCTGCCTGCCGCCCCCATTTGTTCTTTTTCTTTCTTTCTTTCTTAAATAAATGGTGCTGAACCCCAAAGTCCGTGTGTCAAGTCTGTGGCTCCCTGTCTTAGCTGAGGTGGTGTGCATGCCGCACATTTAAAGCACACATGCGCACACAAATCTTGGGAACTAGCTTGTTAAGGGTGCTGGGGACTAGCTCTGGGAGAGGCAAGCAACAGTTCTTGGGATTCTTTGTGGGGCAGTTGTGTGCTTTAATGGGTGGCGCTGTGGGCAAAATCACTGAGCCTCTTGGGCTTGACAATCAGAAGGTCAGCGGTTCAAATCCCCGCAACAGGGTGAGCTCCCATTGCTCTGTCCCAGCTCCTCCCAACCTAGCAGTTCGAAAGCACGCCAGTGCAAGTAGATAAATAGGTACCGCTGCGGCAGGAAAATAAAACGGCATTTCTGTGCACTCTGGTTTCTGTCACGGTATCCCATTGCACCAGAAGCGGTTTAGTCATGCTGCCCACATGACCTGGAAAGCTGTCTGTGGACAAACGCCGGCTTCCTTGCCGCAACCCCAAAGTTGCCTTTGACTGGACTTAATCATCCAGGGGTCTTTTACCTTTTGCCTTGGACAGCATTGCAACAGCTTGACCAATGGGAATTGAAAACAACACAGGAGGGCAGAGACATTCCATACTGGTCTCTGGGTTGATTTTGTACATACCAAGTGTGGTAGATCAGCTGCATGGCCCAAAAGAAGTAAAAAAAATCCCCTCCATTTCAGTAATTTCCCCAGTGTTTTCTGCCTTTCCTTATGACTATGCTGGGAACAGATGAAGAACAGTCCTATGTTTTAAAACAGTGGGTTTCAACCGGTGTGCCATGGCACCCTGGGGTGCCTTGAATGATGGTCAGGGGTGCCAGGGCAACACTGGCCTCTGTCCCTCTTCCCTTCCTCCTCTAATGCCCTCTTGTGTCTCTGCCTCCCAAAGGCTTGTGCGGCTGTTTATTGCAGCAGTCCTGGCTATAAGCTCCCCAGGCAAACGGTACCTCTGGGAAGCAGCTCTCTTTGGGGCAGGGGGGCAGCTCAGAGACCAGGGGCAGCAGCAGCTGCTGCCCAGAGGACTCCCAAGGAAATGGGAGAGGAGAGCGGCTGAGGGAACACTCCACAAGGGAGGGTGTTTGAAAAAGGGTGAGAGGCTGCCAGCTCTGCAAGCAAGGGGTGACATAACTGGGCTCCTGAGCCCCACAAGAGGTGCCACAGAAAGGATGTAGTTGGTCAAGGGAGCCATGAACTCAAAAGGGTGAAGATGTTTTCTAAAACTTGATCTAAAATACCCACATTTCAAAGCTTGTCATTCCCAGTCATAGAATCATAGAGTTGGAAGAGACCACAAGGGCCATCGAGTCCAACCCCCTGCCAAGCAGGGGGAAACACCATCAGAGCACTCCTGACATATGGTTGTCAAGCCTCTGCTTAAAGACCTCCAAAGTAGGAGACTCCACCACACTCCTTGGCAGCAAATTCCACTGTCGAACAGCTCTTACTGTCAGGAAGTTCTTCCTAATGTTTAGGTGGAATCTTCTTTCTTGTAGTTTGGATCCATTGCTCCGTGTCCGCTTCTCTGGAGCAGCAGAAAACAACCTTTCTCCCTCCTCTATGTGACATCCTTTTATATATTTGAACATGGCTATCATATCACCCCTTAACCTCCTCTTCTCCAGGCTAAACATGCCCAGCTCCCTTAGCCGTTCCTCATAAGGCATCGTTTCCAGGCCTTTGACCATTTTGGTTGCCCTCCTCTGGACACGTTCCAGTTTGTCAGTGTCCTTCTTGAACTGTGGTGCCCAGAACTGGACACAGTACTCCAGGTGAGGTCTGACCAGAGCAGAATACAGTGGCACTATTACTTCCCTTGATCTAGATGCTATACTCCTATTGATGCAGCCCAGAATTGCATTGGCTTTTTTAGCTGCCGCGTCACACTGTTGGCTCATGTCAAGTTTGTGGTCAACCAAGACTCCTAGATCCTTTTCACATGTACTGCTCTCAAGCCAGGTGTCCCCCATCTTGTATTTGTGCCTCTCATTTTTTTTGCCCAAGTGCAATACTTTACATTTCTCCCTGTTAAAATTCATCTTGTTTGTTTTTGCCCAGTTCTCTAATCTGTCAAGGTCGTTTTGAAGTGTGATCCTGTCCTCTGGGGTGTCAGTCTTCTGATACCATCAGTGGAACAGGTGCCTGGCTTGGTGCCTCGATATAAAACAAGAGAGGGAACACCTGTGGGTCTCCTTTGACTCGATTCCACAACTCGGGTCTTTTCCTTTTCTTACAGTGAGAAGTCAGCTAGATGAACACGGGCTTTCCTTCCCCTGTCATAAGCTGACTGCTTGCTTAAGAGGAAAAATCTCAGGCCCAGAACAAGAGAGAAACCCCATCCACACACCAAACCTTTAAAGTGTTTTTGGGCCACTTGAATGGTCATGACTCCCCCCCCAAAAATCCTAGGGACTCTTAGCTCTTGTGAGGGGGGGGGCGTGTCTCCTAAGCTCCCTTAAAAGTGCAGTTCCAAGAGCTGTTCGACAGAGGAAGGGGGTGGACTCTCCTTCCTTGGAAGATTTTAAGCAGTGGTTGGGTTGCCATCTGTCAAGGATGCTGTAGCAGAGATTCCGGCATTGCCATTGGTTTATTCCACGAAACCCAAGTGGTATATGACACAAGAACTCTTGCACATCCTGAATGCTGGAAAATTTGGCCCCTATCTGGACAGGGATAGCCTAACTACTGTAGTCGGTGCTCTGGTAACTTCAAGGTTAGATTACTGCAGTGCGTTATACGTAGGGCTGCCTGTGAAGATGGTTCGGAAAATTCAGCTGGTGCAGAATTCAGCGGCCAGGTTGCTCACCAGAGCAAGATGGTTTGAGCATATTACACCGATCCTGGTCCGACTGCACTGGCTACCAATTAGTTTCCGGGCCCAATTCAAAGTGCTGGTTTTGACCTATAAAGCCTTAAATGGCTCAGGACCGCAATAGCTCAAGGACCGCCTCTTTCCATATGAACCTACCCGGATCCTGAGATCATCTTCTGAGGCCCTTCTTCGCTTGCCTCCTCCTCGAGAGGTCCAGAGGGTGGCAACATGAGAACGGGGCCTTCTCTGCAGTGGCTCTCTGTCTGTGGAATGCTCTTCCCAGGGAAGTTCGCCTGGCGCCTTCATTAGACACCTTTAGGTGCCAGGCAAAAACTTTCCTCTTTAACCAGGCCTTTGGTTGATCTGTTTGACATCCTATACCCTTTTAAAATGAGGCTCCTTTTTTGGGGGGGGGGTGTTATTGGGTTGTTTTTATTTTGATTATATATATTGTGGTTTTTATGTTGATCTTTTCTGTGAACCGCCCTGAGACCTCTGGGTATAGGAAGGTATAATAATAATAATAATAATAATAATAATAATAATAATAATAATAATACTTAGTTAAACTATGGAACTCCCTCCCACAGAAGGCAGTGATGGCCAAGAATCTAGAAGGCTTTGAAAGAGGATCAGGCAAATTCATGGAGGTCAGAGGCAGAGAATGCTTAAGAATTCCAGTTGCTGGCAAGCACAGGAAGAAAGGGTATTCTTATGCTCTGGTTGCAGGTTTCCCACAGGCATCTTGGTGGCCACTGTGAGAACAGGATGGTGGACTAGATGGGTCACTGGCCTGATCCAGCAGGCTATTCTTGTGTTCTTAAATGCATGGTGTGGATGTGAGCATATCTCAAGGCCTGGTGCCAAGTGCCTTAGTTTGAACCCACTGAGGAAAGAAGCAGGCATCTCCTGCCACCTTGTGGGAAATCAGCCAGTATACATCTGTCTGATAAGCCCAGGGGTCAGCAACCTTTTTTAGCTGTGGGCTGGTTCACCATCCCTCAGACCATGGGGGGGGGCGGACTATATATTTTGGGGGGAAGTAAGAAGTACGAATTCCTATGCCCCACAAATAACCCAGAGATGCATTTTAAATAAAAGGAAACATTCTACAGTGGTACCTCGGGTTACATACGCTTCAGGTTACAGACTCCGCTAACCCAGAAATAGTACCTCGGGTTAAGAACTTTGCTTCAGGATGAGAACAGAAATCGCACGGCGGCGGCAGCAGGAGGCCCCATTAGCTAAAGTGGTGCTTCAGGTTAAGAACAGTTTCAGGTTAAGAACGGACCTCCAGAACGAATTAAGTTCTTAACCCGAGGTACCACTGTACTCATGTAAAAGCACCAGGCAGGCCCCACAAATAACCCAGAGATGCCTTTTAAATAAAAGGACACATTCTACTCATGTAAAAACACACTGATTCCTGGGCCGTCTACGGGCCAGATTTAGAAGGCAATTGGGCTGCATCCGGCCCCTGGGCCTTAGGTTGCCTACCCCTGGCTTAGCCCCATCATGCCTCCACTGCCAGCTGCACCCCTTCTGGCCCATGCTCTTCTAAAACTAAGGGCCAGTGACCCTGCCCCCCCCCCTCGTAGTCACACGGGTGGCTCGGTGCTTCCATGCGGGGTGACCTTGGGGGGCTCCCGGCGGGTGCAGCTGCGTGGGCAGAGGTGGCAGGCAGCGCAGACGGAATTGCAACCGGGCAGGTACCTGCAGGCGCCCATCCTCCAGATGAACCAGCCTGGATTCCAGCAGCACCAGAACACGAAGGCAGCGCCCAGGATGGCAGCCAGCGAAGCAAAAAGAGGTTTGCGTTTGTCTGCAGAAGGAGGAGAAGGAGCCTGGTGAGTTGCAGGAAAATGGAACAAATCGTGTTCCCCAGCAAACAATTGCCCCAGCTGTGCTATTTTGATACTGTTCTTCATTTCAAAAAACATAGACACTGCTTGACTGTGAAGAAAAACTCGGAGCAGTTTACAAAAAGGGTAGGACAAGAAAATCAAAAAATTACAACAATAAAACCTACAAAAATTTAAAATACTAAGAGATTCAAATTCACTTTAACTTTATAAGCATGTGGATAGGCTTAGCTATACAAAAATGTTTTATATATGGTAAATAATGAATTGAAAAGTATGTTTAAAATAACGTTTGCAAAAAAACAAAAACAAACCAGAAGCTTTTCTTTCGGGAATTATAGGGGCAGAACTACCTAAGCTGTACAGAAACTTATTCATGTATGTGACTACAGCAGTAAGAATGTTACTCGCCCCCAAATGGAAAGAAGCAGAAGTCCCGGCAAAGGAAGAATGGACACAAAAACTTATGGAATATGCAGAAATGTCGAAACTTGCCGGAAGAATGAGAAATCAAGAATACAAACTTTTTCTATAAAAGAATGGAGCAGCAGAAAACAACCTTTCTCCCTCCTCTATGTGACATCCTTTTATATATTTGAACATGGCTATCATATCACCCCTTAACCTCCTCTTCTCCAGGCTAAACATGCCCAGCTCCCTTAGCCATTCCTCATAAGGCATCGTTTCCAGGCCTTTGACCATTTTGGTTGCCCTCCTCTGGACACATTCCAGTTTGTCAGTGTCCTTCTTGAATTGTGGTGCCCAGAACTGGACACAGTACTCCAGGTGAGGTCTGACCAGAGCAGAATACAGTGGCACTATTACTTCCCTTGATCTAGATGCTATACTCCTATTGATGCAGCCCAGAATTGCATTGGCTTTTTTAGCTGCCGCGTCACACTGTTGGCTCATGTCAAGTTTGTGGTCAACCAAGACTCCTAGATCCTTTTCACATGTACTGCTCTCAAGCCAGGTGTCACCCATCTTGTATTTGTGCCTCTCATTTTTTTTGTCCAAGTGCAATACTTTACATTTCTCCCTGTTAAAATTCATCTTGTTTGTTTTTGCCCAGTTCTCTAATCTGTCAAGGTCGTTTTGAAGTGTGATCCTGTCCTCTGGGGTGTTAGCCACCCCTCCCAGTTTGGTGTCATCTGCAAATTTGATCAGGATGCCCTTGAGTCCATCATCCAAGTCGTTGATAAAGATGTTGAATAAGACCGGGCCCAAGACAGAACCCTGTGGCACCCCACTAGTCACTCTTCTCCAGGATGAAGAGGAACCATTGATGAGCACCCTTTGGGTTCTCTGGAGATAAGGGTGATCTGGGAGTTACCCTCAAATGCTTTGAATGAGGCTGTTTTTCTGCTGTATGTACCAGGAGACTTGGATGGGGGTTAGAGTGAGTGGGCGAGCTGAAGAGTTGCCATTGTGCCAAACAACATAGAATCGCCTTTTGTAGGTAAGAAAGAACTGTGGTTTTAGCTGAAAAGAGTACAGTGATAGCCACCTGCTTGGTATCAACAGGCAGGGAGTTCCCAAATGGCACACTATAAACAACCAAGTTATTACAAGGCCTCATTCCTGCCAGCAATGGTACTGCTGTACCTGTTTTGTCCCAGGTTGCAGTGCCTGGGGGCAGGAGCTGGCTTTCCTGGGGTCCTGCACAGGTCACCTGACTTGGCAGGGCGTTAACTGCAGAAGAGGCCTCGGCATTATTCAAGGGCGGCAGGAGCGTGGGTGAGCCTGGAGTTGAAAAGGAGAAAGAGTCAAAAACAGTAGTGGCCTCTGTGCTGCCACGGAGAAACCAAAGCAGAGGGGCGTAACCACCTCCCTTTCCTAACAACTTAAGGGGCCGCTGCAGCCATCAGGCTCAGGCATTCAGCCTCACTTTCTCACCCATTTTTTAAAGTGATCATGAGCAAGGAATGGCACTGTTATAAGAATTTTAAGGTCATAAATATATAAAATAAATGTTCATAACTGTATATAAATGTGAGGGTTTGATTAGCTGCTTGTGCGTGAAAACGTGCTCCCTCAGAGTTTGTGCGACCCCACAAACCTCCGTGTGTGACGGAGCTCCTCAGACATGTCTGCTCTAGTCACTAGTAGAGTCCGACAGTGGCTGTCTGCGGAAGCGTTTCCAGCAAAGAAGTTCCTTAACGGAAACGCGTCTCCTGGACTCACGGCGTGACAGTTTCCTGCGAGGTGTGGGTCTCCCTATGGGAGACTCCGATACCTCCCCACTGTTCTCGCTGGAAGCCTCCCTGAGCCCTCCCTCCTGCTCGCATTCCCTCAGAGACCCACTCCTCCCCCTGCTGGTCCCTGCTTCAGCAGTTGAGTCTCTTTCATCCTGCCTGAGTCCCTCCACCACCTGATGCTCTGATGGCAGTTCCCTGACATCCACCTCCCCTCCAGGGCCCCCCTCACCCCCTCCCAATTCCTCCCCCCTGGGAGGTGAAGGGCTAAAACCCCGAAACGAATCTTCCTCATCTTCTGACGTCTCGAACAATTCTCTCCATCGATCGTCGTCCTGGCCAGCTGAATCCTCCTCCTCTTCAGAATCTGGGAACCCCTCCAACTCCTCTTCCTCGTCGGTGGTGGCAAAGTATTCCCTTCGGAACCTCGCTACAGGCTGAGGTTTACGTGGGAACCTCTGATGAAAAGTCTCTATTAAAACCTCGTCATTGACATCCTCTGCCCTAACCCAGGTGTTTTCCGACTCCGGTTCCCCTTCCCACATTACCAAATACTCTACTTGATCTCCCTTCCACCTGGAATCGAGGATCTCCGCTACATGGTAGCTGTGTTCCTTCTCCTCCATTGCTGGTCCCCTAGTGACCCTCCCCTCACTGTCTCCTCTATACGGTGACAGCAACGACCTGTGAAAAACTGGGTGCAGCTTCATGTGGTTCGGTAACCGGAGCCTGAAAGCCACTGGATTGACCTGCTGTATGACTTCAAACGGACCCAGCCTTTTGGGTCTTAATTTCTTACAACCTCCTTTGAATGGCAACCCTTGGGTTGACAGCCACACCTGGTCCCCCACCCTGATGCTTTCACCTTCCCTTCTGTTTTTGTCTGCCTGCCTCTTATATTCCTCCTTAGCCCTGTTTAAATTGAGTTGGAGCTGGCGATGGATCGCTTCCATTTCTTCCACGAACTGTTCTGCAGCTGGAACGCTCCAGTTCTCCCCCTCCCCCCCTGGGAAGGCTCTGGGATGGCACCCGTGATTAGCCAAAAAGGGGCTCATCCCCGTGGACACGTTCTCTGCATTGTTGTAGGCAAATTCTGCCAACGCCAACTTCTCCACCCAATCATTCTCTCTGTCATTAACATAACACCTCAAATATTGTTGGAGAACCCCATTTGCTCTTTCCGCCTGCCCGTTGGTTTCAGGATGATGGGCCGTCGAGAAATTAACCTCTACATGCAGTAAGCTCATGAGCTTCCTCCAGAACCTGGAAGTAAATTGTTTCCCTCGGTCTGAAACCACCCTCAAGGGGGCGCCATGCAACCTAAACACATTCTCTACAAACAATTTGGCGGTTTCTTCTGCTGTAACCGCATGTGAGCAGGCTATGAAGTGGGCCATTTTAGTTAACAGGTCTACTACAACCATGATGGCTGTTTTCCCTCTAGACCTTGGCAGATCAGTCATGAAATCTATTGCCACTGCTTCCCACGGTCTCTCAGGTGTGGGCAGTGGTTCTAATAAACCAGCCGGCGCCTGCCTCTCCCCCTTGGCTCTTTGGCATTGTTCACACCCTCTCACATACTCCCGCACATCTTCCCTGACCTTGGGCCACCAAAATTCCCTGGTAACCAGCCACATGGTTTTGTGTTGCCCAAAGTGCCCTGCTGTGGGGCTATCGTGCAGCTGCTTGAGTACCTTCTCCCTCAATTCCCCTTCAGGTATATATAACGCTCCCTTATAATACAATGCCCCATTTCTCTCCTCAAAACCACCGGATTTGTCTTCCTCCCCTCTGAGATCCCTGAGTTTCCCCTGGGCGTATGCATCCTGCACCGTACCCTCTACCAATTCCCTTTGCCCCACCAAAGTCGCCCCACACACCCAGCGGTCCTCTGGAATGATATGGGTTTCTTCGGGTGCTCCCTCCCCCTCCAAATATTCAGGTTTGCGTGAGAGAGCGTCCGCCCTAACATTCTCTGGGCCTGGCACATAACAAATCTCAAAGTTAAATTTGGAGAACTCTTGGGCCCATCTCAACTGCCTTTGGTTGAGCACTCGCGCCGTTCTCCAGTACTCTAGATTTTTATGGTCCGTGCACACTTGCACTTTATGTTGTGCACCAACTAGCAGATGCCTCCATCTCCGGAACGCTTCATGAATAGCAAGCAGTTCTCGGTCGTACACCGTGTAGTTCCTCTCGGATTTGTTCAGCTTCCGCGAGAAGAAGGCACACGGACGCCACTCTGACTCCTCCTTCCCCGGCTGCAGAAGAAGCACCGCCCCTATGGCTCTGTCAGATGCGTCTGTTTCAACCCTTAGCTTCTTTCGTAAATCCACATGCAGAAGTTGTTCTTCAGAGGCGAAGGCCCTTTTCAGTTCCTCAAACGCTCGCTCCGCCTCCGCCGTCCATACAAACTTCTTTTTACTGCTGAGACAGTCAGTGATGGGCGCCGTCAGATGGGCGAAGTTGCGGATGAACTTACGATAAAAGTTTCCAAACCCTAGGAACCTCTGCACATCCTTCTTGGTTTTGGGTGTTTTCCATTCCAGCACTGCCTGTACCTTGCCGGGATCCATGGCCAATCCCTTGTCTGACAGGCGGTACCCCAGGAATTCCACCTCCTTGGTATGGAACCGACACTTCTCCAGTTTGACCCACAGCCTGTTGGCTTGCAGTCTGCTCAACACTTCTCTGACGTCTCTCACATGTTGCTCCTCATTCTCAGAATACACCAACACATCATCTAGAAAGGCAACGCAATTCTTGTAGAGCAAAGGGCCCAGCACGTGGTTCATAAAAGATTGAAAACACGCGGAGCCTGCTTGTAATCCAAATGGCATAACGAGGTATTCAAACGCCCCCAAAGGGGTAAACATGGTGGTTTTCCATTCATCCCCTTTCCTTATGCGTATCAGGTTGTACGCCCCCCTTAGATCCAGCTTTGTGAAAATCTTTCCCTTCCTCACCCTGGTCAAAATATCATCAATTCTGGGCATAGGGAACGCCACCGGTTCAGTCACTGCATTCAGCCGCCTAAAATCACATACAAGTCTCGGCTTGTCCGCATTTTTTTTGTCCACAAAGAACACTGGGCTCCCCCCTGCTGCTTTGGACTCTCTGATGAAGCCTCTCTTCAGGTTCTTGTCAATGAACCCTCGCAACTCCTGCATTTCCCTGTCTGACATGGCATACAACTTGCCCACGGGAAGCTGTGCTCCTGGGAGTAAATTGATCTGACAATCAAAGGGTCTATGAGGTGGTAGTTGGTCAGCTTCCTTCTCGCTGAACACGTCGCTGAGATCTGCATACTGTGGTGGTACCTTCACCTTCCCCATTACTTCAGTCTCTGCTAGGGTGGCTTGGGCCCCTGCTGAACCCTTCTCCCCTTTGCAGTGTTCTAGGCAATGTGCTGAACCAAAGGACACCACTCCTTGATGCCAGCCAACCAGCGGATCATGTAGAGCTAGCCAGCTCATTCCCAAAATAATGGGAGCGCCTCCCAGGGTGGCCACATTAAACGCTATCAGTTCTGTGTGCCTTGCCACCCTCATTATCATTGGGACAGTCTGCAAGCGGACTCCTCCTCCCAACAACTCCCTGCCATCAATCGTGGTCACCTGCAGGGGGTTGCTTAAAGGGATGGTCTGTATCTGGTGTTCAGCAGCAAACTCCTTGCTCATAAAATTGCAGGAGCTGCCTGAGTCCAATAGCGCCTTTATTTTTAGGGGGTGCCCATTCTGCAGCTCTAGCGACACTTCAATCACTAGAGCAGGTCGAGGAGCTTCTGGCACGGGCACTTTCACTGCTCTTTGGCCTGGCTGCAGTGCCCCAATTGTGGCAACCAGGCGTTGGCTTTTACCTGCTCCGCTCCCCCTTCTTCTCCCCCCTCAACAGCTCCCACCATCCCTTGCCATTCCTTCCTCTGGGGGCAGACTCTGGCAAAGTGGCCTGGCTGTTGGCAGAGATAGCATTTCCGGGGGCCCTTTCCCTCCTTCTTAGCTCCCTCGCTGGTTTTTGAAAATGCGCGCGCGCGCGCTGTTCCGATTTCCATCGGCTCTGCCGGCGGGAAAGCTGGCTCAGGAATGTCTGGAATGCGGAACTCCTTCCAACGTTCCCCTCTCCCTTCCCGCCTCTCCAAGGCTCTTGCCTCCTGCCGCGCTCCTATGGTCAGCGCAGATTTGGTCAGCTGATCCATAGACTCCGCCCTGGGGCTCCGTGCCAGCTCGTCTTTCACCCCCGAAGAAAGACCTTCTTCAAATAGCATTTGAACGGGTGCCGCCGATAAATCCCAACTCAGTCTGTGAATCAGCATGGTAAACTCAGTCCAATATTCACGGACAGATCGACTTCCCTGCTTACAAGCCATTAGCTGTCTGCGCACCACCCCTTCCTCAATATCGCTGGAAAACATGATATCCATTGCACGAAAGAACTTCATTGTGTCCTTTAGTATGTCATTGTGCGTTGCCATTAGGGGTCGAACCCAGTCTCTAGCCCCTTTCTCAAGATGCCCAATTACAAAAGCAACTCGCGATTCCTCATCAGGGAACTCATCGAACTGCACATTAAGGGCATATTGCATCTCTGTCCTAAAAGCATGGTAGTCCTTGGGGTCCCCCCCAAATTTCTGCACCAATCCTGGTACCTTTCTGGGGAATTGCGTGGCTCTCCCCTTCTTGTCTGCATCCTGAGCCCTTCTCTCCTCCAACCTCGCCGTCTGCAGGGCCAGTTGAACCTCCAACGCTCGGTATCTATCTTCCAAGCTTGGACCAGCTCCAGCCCCTGCTCCTCCGGTTCCGGTTGGTTCGCTCATGATGCCTTCTCTTGCACAGGCAGCGTACAAAGACTGTCGGACTGCTGTGAGGGTTTGATTAGCTGCTTGTGCGTGAAAACGTGCTCCCTCAGAGTTTGTGCGACCCCACAAACCTCCGTGTGTGACGGAGCTCCTCAGACATGTCTGCTCTAGTCACTAGTAGAGTCCGACAGTGGCTGTCTGCGGAAGCGTTTCCAGCAAAGAAGTTCCTTAACGGAAACGCGTCTCCTGGACTCACGGCGTGACAGTTTCCTGCGAGGTGTGGGTCTCCCTATGGGAGACTCCGATACCTCCCCACTGTTCTCGCTGGAAGCCTCCCTGAGCCCTCCCTCCTGCTCGCATTCCCTCAGAGACCCACTCCTCCCCCTGCTGGTCCCTGCTTCAGCAGTTGAGTCTCTTTCATCCTGCCTGAGTCCCTCCACCACCTGATGCTCTGATGGCAGTTCCCTGACAATAAACCACATGTCTGAAACCCCATAGAAAAAGTCCTGAACAAATTGGCCTCAAATATTTCTCTGCAAGGTCAAAATGGAAACTCTCCCCATTGTCTCTTTGCTCACAAATCCGGTCTTAAGGGCACTTAAGATATGAATAGGGTGTGAGCCCAGTAGTTATCATAACAAAAGAATGGCCAGGATCCCCAGGTAATCCAGTCAAGTGACCATTAACAGGCAACCTGGCAGAAATGATAAAAACAATGCACTCAGATTTCTGTTGTAGACCGCCTTTTCTGTGATGTAGGTATGATGTTTCTGGGGGTGGTCTTGGACTCCAGGGTGGGCAATTTAAAATGTCTATATAAGGGCTTGCGTGCATGGTTCGGGGTCTTCCTCCTCTCTCCTGCGTGTGGGGGAGCACAACAGTTAATAAAGATCAAGCTTACTAGCTGCTTTGCTTCTCAATATTCTCTGGTTGGCCTCTATTATTTTCTCCTACCGATAGAGAACCTGCAAAGGGACTCTATATGGGCTCTTGGGTACCCCATAAGGGAAAAGAAGCAGTTTGGTTTTTTTACTTATAACAGCACATACACACACCCTCTTCCTTCTACAGCCACCAACCTTTGCACCAGGCTGGGGACTGGGCAGCCTGGTCTGTACCATCCCCACAGTTATCGACACTGCTGCCATCGCAGACTAGGCTGGGAGGGATGCATTTTCCATTGTGGCAGGGAAAATACGACTCCGTGCTGCAGGCCGAAGCGTTCAAGCCTGCAAGGGGAGGGAAAGGCAGATTTTGCTGTTCTTGTTGTTTAATGTACCTATACAGTGGTACCTCGTGTTAAGAACTTAATTCGTTCTGGAGGTCTGTTCTGAACCTGAAACTGTTCTTAACCTGAAGCACCACTTTAGCTAATGGCACCTCCTGCTGCTGCCGCACCGCCACTGCACGATTTCTGTTCTCATCCTGAAGCAAAGTTCTTAACCCAAGGTACTATTTCTGGGTTAGCAGAGTCTGTAACCTGAAGCGTATGTAACCTGAAGCGTATGTAACCCAAGGTACCACTGTAATCAGTGCTTTTTTATAGAAAAAAGGGGCCAGTACTCACCACGAAGTTGTTACAGTGAGGTGCTGGTACAGCGTACCTTTGAGTATCCCTAGATAAAAAGCACTGCCTAGAATGTACCTCCCAAACTAGCTTAAAACAATAGTTAAAATGCATTTAACACCAGCATTGAAATTTTTAAAAAGGTAAAGGACCCCTGGATGGTTAAGTCCAGTCAAAGGTGACTACGGGGTTGTGGCACTCTTCTCGCTTTCAGGCTGAGGGAGCCAGCGTTTGTCTACCGACAGCTTTCTGGGTCATGTGGCCAGCAGGACTAAACCACTTTTGGCACAACAGAACACCGTGACGGGAACCAGAGTGCACAGAAACGCTGTTTACCTTCCTGCCACAGTGGTACCTATTTATCTACTTGCACTGGCGTGCTTTCGAACTGCTAGGTTGGCAGGAGCTGGGACAGAGCAATGGGAGCTCACTCCGTCGCTGGGATTTGAACTGCTGACCTTCTGACCGGCAAGCCCAAGAAGCTCAGTGGTTTAGACCACAGCGCCAGTTATCCTGACAGCAGCCCAGTGGTCCACATCACCTGCACCTTACCCTTAGGGTTACAAGTGTTGGACTAGGACCCAGGACAGACCAGAGTTCAAATCCCCCCCACTGGGCAACATGAAACTCCCTGGCTGACCTTGGAGCCCAGTTGCTCACCTACCGTCTAGGATTGGGAGGATTAAATGAGGAGGCACACACCACCTTGAGCTCCTTGGAGAAGCAGTGGAATATCAATGCAATGAAATTAAAATAAGATAGAGCGGCGTTGCTCAGCTCATTTGCAGCGGCTTCCTGCCTTACCAGTTCGAACGGAGGTGAAGTCACCGACAAAGTCGACACGAGGTTGCTGGCCGCGAGTCACGAGCCTCAAGGTGAGGAAGTTGCCTGTGGAGGTGACGGGCCGGGGGATGTTCTTCCCGCACAGCGGCATCCCCAGGGGCTTCGCGGTGTGGTTTTGGCCATCGTAGAATTGCACGTAGGAGCCTGCTGTGCAAGGGTCAGGGGTCTCCCGCTCGCTTCTGGGCTTGGGAAGGGCCAGAGTGGGGTGGTCGTTGCTGGCCCTGCTGGCCAGCGTGCTGG
This sequence comes from Podarcis liolepis, assembly GCF_965112155.1. Classification (NCBI taxonomy): domain Eukaryota; kingdom Metazoa; phylum Chordata; class Lepidosauria; order Squamata; family Lacertidae; genus Podarcis; species Podarcis liolepis. Next base: position 11,455,660 of record NC_139561.1, on the reverse strand, counting down.
AAGGCGAGCGCACCATGCTGTACACCAGGAAGAAGCGGAACTGGAACTGGACCTTGTCTTTGGGGGTTGCCGCTTGCATGGTCAGCTGGCAGTCGGTGCTGGCCACTACAAAGTAGTAGCGGCGGGAGTCTCGGTGGGATGTCAACACCATCCCATCCCCGTGCAGGGTCTGGCTGCAGAAATCGACCACGCTCACTGTTGGGCAAGAGGCAGAGGAAAAGTCATTGGCAAGGCACAAGGACATACATAGAAGAACCACCTTCTGGATCGGGCCAGAGCCATCCATTATATTATTATTATTATTATTATTATTATTATTATTGCTTTTCAGATTTATACATTTCACTAATTTTACGATCATTTTAACATTTCAAAACTTGACTTCCTTTCCCCTCTTCTTTCTGCTGTTCCTTAAATTTATTTTTCATACCTTCTGCATATCCAAATTAACTTACTTTGCCCATTTACTCATCTACTTTAAATATATACAGTGGTACCTCGGGTGAAGAACTTAATTCATTCTGGAGGTCCGTTCTTAACCTGAAACTGTTCTTAACCTGAGGTACCACTTTAGCTAATGGGGCCTCCTGCTGCCACCGCGCAGTTTCTGTTCTCATCCTGAAGCAAAGTTCCTAACCCGAGGTACTATTTCTGGGTTAGCGGAGTCTGTAACCTGAAGCGTCTGTAACCCGAGGTACCACTGTACTCTTATAAAACTGCAAGTCATTACAATAATCCTGCCAATGTTCTTATCTGTTTACAATTTATCTGTAAATATTCAATAAACTATTGCCATTCTTTTATAAAAGGTTTGTTGTTTTGATTTCTTATTCTCCCGGTAAGTTCCACCATTTCTGCGTATTCCACAAGTTTTTGTATCCATTCTTCCTTTGCTGGGACTTCTGCTTCTTTCCATTTTGGGGCGAGTTACATTCTTCCCGCTGTAGTAGCATACATGAATAAGTTTCTGTACAGCTTAGGTAGTTCTGTCACTATAATTCCCAAAAGAAAAGCTTCTGGGTTTTTTTTTACAAAAGTTATTTTAAACATCCTTTTCAATTCATTATACAGTCGTACCTTGGATCCCCGAACACCGATGGAGAACCTACAACAGACCCTATAAGGGCTCTTGTGTCCCCCATAAGGGAATAAGGGCAGATTTTGTTTAGTACACCTCAAAGCTGGTTAGTCCATCTCATTCAACATTTGGTTACTGGCAAGAGATGACTCAAGCTCATTATCAGGAAATGAGGCTTCAGCCTCCCCACCTCTTCCTTTGTCCCCCCCCTCCCCATACATGATATTATGGGGTATACTGCCTCTGAAAGTGGAAGCTTAATTTAGTACCAATCTCCAGACAGAACTATCCTCCATGACAATTTGTGTACAACTGTGTGCAGTTTGCAGTCAACAAGGTGCAACTATGGCTATTTCGTTTTGCTTCTAAGAATGAAATTACTAGAGATTTGGGGGGCGAGTGAGAGTTCAGCCTAATGTTCCGTTCACCAAGCATTTAGCAGCGTGCTAAATGAGCACACTATCACACGTGCTAAAATTATTTGCTTTACTAATTGCAACACCCAGCATATTACCATGGGCTCATCGGTGGCCCAGAGATGGCCGAAGGAAGCCCGTTTAACCAGAATAACACCCAGAGGATGGTTGCCTTGCTACTGTCGAGTGCAACAGAGGACAGGGTTGTTTTGTGGCAATTTAAAGTTGGTAAAGAGATTTATGGTAGTGGAAACCTTTGTGGCCTAAAGACCCCTTCTCCTTTAGTCCACATAAGTTTATGCCACTATAAATCTCTTGGTCTTTAAAATGCCACAAGACTCTATTGTGTTGCCTAATGTCAACTGCTGTCTCAATTACCCGGCACTCGTTTATTTCACTCCTTTTCACCATTACCCAGAAGCAACAAAACGGCCAGCACATTAAATCCAGGAATTCTGGCCCTCTAGTTCTTCCCATCAGCCTCATAATTTCCATACATCCTAGTGTGAAGAATGAGAGGCTGTACTCAACAAGTCCCGTCCCCCCCGTCCACCACCAGCTTCTGGGAAATTTCACTTGGGCATTTTGTCACTGGCTCATTCCAAATTGCCAGTAGTGAGTGAGAACAGCCTCTGGAGACAGGTTTTCAAAGACTTCTGAACCACACAGTGTTCAAGGTGGCTGTTATGTTGGCGTATAATTATGGAGGGGCGGGTTATTATTTAGCTGTTTTAATTATTTATATGTGTTTTTACCTTGTATTTTATTCTGTGAACCGCCCTGAGATCTTACGAAGAAGGACGGTATATAAACTAAATAAATAAGTAAGTAAATAAAACAAATAAACTTTGCAGCTTAATTGTTAGAAATGGTCATTCTGGAACCACAACTTGACCAGATGATCTCCAGGGAACCTCTCAACTAGGACTGGGCGATAGCTGCTTTTCAGCATCGTGATATATCACCAGGTAAACACTGTGATATATGATATATCATGATGCCTGAAATAAGGATGGCAGCAATGTCTAGGCAACACGATGACCATGTACATACGCAATAGACAATCTTTGTAGAATTCTGTCAAACCATAACAAGTACAAAATGAAATCTTTAGCCTCAAAGTCTCTGAAAATCTTTAAATGAAGCGAGGTACCAAACTGTGTACGATGAAAGACAAGCTGTGAAGCTTTGTGTATTTATTCAGCAAATATGATGTCCAACACTGAACAGTGAGTCCGGATACTGACCACTGTTTTGTGGAATTCTTTGTCAGCGTGGTGGGAGGATATAGAATTGCTTCATAAACCCATCTTATTTCAAATGAATGTATGTAAATGAAAATGTCAAATGCTGTGGAACAGTGCTCATGTAATAATGTAGTCATAAGGATGGCGCTATGTAGAGGCATTGCCTGGCTTCACAGTTTTTCCTGCATCATATAGCATAGCGCGCACACAAATCATGATTCATGATATATTGCCAGGTCAAAAATTATGAAATCGTTATCATAATATGGACTCCAAACCATCTTTGGACGATATATCGCCCAGCCCTACTCTCAGCTCATGATTATTATCTCTCCTGGGGCAGTAAACACAGCACTCTGTGGCAACCTTGTTGTGCTACAGCCACAATCCAAGCCATATTGTCTCCATGAAAACCAGCAACATGGAAAAAAGAGGCAGGCAAGGGCAGTTAAGATACCTGGATGCTACACTAGGTCTTTTGACTCCAGCTCCCATCACCAACCCAGTCCCCGTCTGGTAGAGATTTAGGGGCCAAGCCAAGATGTCAATCCAAAATCGCCTGGGAAGGAAATTGAGGAACCGGCTAAAGCAGAGCTTTCCAAACTCTGTGTCGCGACAGGTTACTGTGCTGGCTGCAGTGTCTTGTGCAAATGCTTCTCTTGGGACTGGAAAGGGGTTAGTTTAACCTCTGGTTCGTTAGTAAAACTGAATTACTGTGTTGCAAAATGACGCATGTCTAAAAAGTGTGTCACCAGCATGAAAAGTTTGGAAAGCTCCTTTAAAACAAACAAACAAACAGAATCCTTTTTCCTGGGGATAACTCAGATGGAAATTCCCAGGTGTCAAAAAAGGCTATTTATGTATGCCACTACTGTGGCTCATGTTTCGTTAGCCCAAAAATGGAAAACGAGAGAGGTCCCAACTAAAGAAGAATGGCAACTTAAACTGATGGAATATGTACACCAGTGAAATTAGCGAAGATTTATAAGTTGAAGGATAAAAGATGCTGGAAATGTAGAGAGGTAGAAGGTGACCTCTACCATATGTGGTGGTCGTGTTGCAAAGTGAGAGGCTTTTGGGAATTGGTCTATAATGAACTTTTAAAAATCCTGAAATATACATTTCCCAAAAAGCCAGAAGCTTTTTTGTTAGGAATGGTCGGTAAAGAAATTTAAAAAGAAGATAAGATCTTGTTTCTATATGCCACGACAGCTGCAAGAACTATGTTAGCACAAAATTGGAAATTAGAAGTAATACCCAACATAAGTGAGTGGCAGGTTAAAATGATAAATTATGCTGAGCTTGATAGAATATCAGGATGATTAAGGGACCAAGACGAACAGAAATTTCATGACAATTGGAAGAAATATTTAATATATATGGAATCTAAAGCTCAGGTGACACTGCCGGGTTGAAATAACTCTAACAGCGGGAAAGGCCTATGTAAAAGAGTTAAAAAGTACGCGACTATATAATTTATTCGATACTTACCAAAGGAGTGGAGGGAAGTCCAAGGCTCAGTTGAGACTAACTCAGTTATATATTTTATTTATGATTTGTGAAGTGGATATAATTTGTATAAGGTATGTGGTGGATTTTTTGTTTATGTTTTTCCTGTATATATGTCCAAATATGAATAAAAATTTATGAAATAATAATAATAAAAATAAACTGATGGAATACGCGCAGCTTGCGGATCTAACATATAAGAGAACAACAAGAACATACATTTAGAGAAGATTGGAAAGATGTCTATTGAATATATGGAGGAAAATTGTGTACACTTGAAAACATGGGCAGCATTAAGATAAATTCAACAGTGTAAATAAGTTTCGATAGATGTAATAATGGACTACTGAATGGTTTAGTTTATATAAAATATGCAGGGATTTACCTTGTGCAAAATGAACCATGGGAAGAGAGGAAGGGAAGTCATTGATATTTTAAGGTTGTTTAAGTGAATATTCTAAAATGTAAAACAGAAATTTAATAAAAAATTGTGACTGTTGAATTGCAAAAGAAAAATGTAAAAGAAAGGAAAAGTTTGGAAAGTTCTGAGCTAAAGTTTCAGCCTACCTGTCTGCATGGTGGAGACTGCAGGGACAGCAGCGTTCAGGAGAAGCAGCCATTTCCCCCACGCCTGCAAGCCTCCTCGATGGGCTGGTTTGCTCATCTTGGTCTCTTTCGGGAGCCCCTGCATGCCAGGCTATAGCAGAGGAAAAGGCAGGAGTGTGTGAAATGGCAACAGCTGTGAGAAGCAGGGTTTAAATGGACCACCCCAGCCCCTGGTGACCAAATCAAGCCGGGGATTGCTTTTGCGTGATCTGACAAGGGAACAAAAGGAGAGGCTGGCAAGCTTATTGCAAAAGAGTCCCATCCTGGTATAAGTGTGTGTTTTTTCCAAACGGGCAGCTTAACTTTTGCCCTCCTTCATGCCGGCTTTTGCAGACGCTGTCTGCACATCGCTCAGTTGCCATGGGAATGACGGGAGACGGATGGAGCGATGCAAACATCCTGTCTCGGGCAATCTAACCGAACGCCTCGGGAATCTTGAACTGGCTCCTGGCATCGCCATGTGCCAGCTCGCACCTGCTTTCTGGACGATCCCACGCCTGAGGCTGGCAGTTTTGAAACGAATGCAAGATGGGTCTAAGCAAAGCCAGCCAAATGGGAAACAAGAGCGCTGACAGACACTGCTGGGCCGTTGGCTGAGGGTGGTGCCATGCCTTCAGGCTCACATGGGCACCATGCCTTTACAACGCAGCTTCCTGTTTTCCTATCCATATCTCTTGCAGCTAAAACCACAACTCTAGTCCGTGAAAGATAAGCCACAATGCATTTAATGGTCTTTGAAGGTGCACACAAGGTTCTGTGCTGCTTCGGGAAGAACATGTTGCTGCAGCTGCCAATGGAGACATATTCCAACTGACCTAGCAGTTAGATGGTGTGATTTTGTTTCCATCTGTTCCCTCTTGCTCTCCTTTTCTTTTCATTGCTTTCTCTTCCACAAAACCATTTTTCTTTTCTCTCTATTTCCCCCTTCTTCCTCCACCACTTCCAGTAACTTTCCTTGAGTAGGTTTCTCTCTTGTGTGATAGGAATTTTATGGTCTTAGACATACGGTAATGTTCATAAGTGTACCAACCAAGCACGTACATAGATCAGCACAGGAAGACCGACCTGGAACCATTTTGATTCCCAAACTGTCCCCAACTGACCAAATGTTTTCTCTGCAAGGTCAAAGGAAAATGGAAAAGCCTCCCCGTTGTCTTTTCCTTCACAAATCCTGTCTTAAGGGCACATTTAAGATATGAATAAGGTGTGAGCCTGTGACATGGCCCAGGAACTAAGTATTTGTCACTACAATTTATCACTATCCTAGGCCCTTCACGGCCTAGGACCCTCGTACCTACGGGACCGCCTCTCCCGGTATGCCCCACGGAGAGCCTCAAGGTCCATAAATAGCAACACCCTAGAGGTCCCGGGCCCTAAAGAAGTTAGATTACCCTCAACCAAAGCCAGGGCCTTTTCAACACTGGCTCCGGCCTGGTGGAACGCTCTGCCTCATGAGACCAGGGCCCTGCAGGATCTGATTTCTTTCCGCCTGGGGTCATTCACAGGCTGCCATGTCTCTTTCTTTTGTCATTTATGGCGCTTATATCCAACTTGGCATCTCAGAGTAGTCCCGAAGGGGTTTCCAATCTAATCAATAAAATGACCCTTAAACAAAATCATAGAATTGTAGATTTGGAAAGAACCCCAAGGTGCATCTAGTCGCATCTCCTGCAAAACAGGAATTCAATTAAAGAATCCCTTGCAAATGGCCACCCAACCTCTTGTGTATAAAAAACCTCCAAAGAAGGAGAGCCCACCACCTTCTGAGGGCGTCTGCATTGATATCCCATCTTTTACTCCAAGGAGCTCACGATGACATACATAGTTCTCGCCTTCTCATTTAATCCCCACAGCCTGGCCCCAGGTCACCCAGTGAGCTGCACAGCTGAGTAAGGAGGGATTTGAACCCTAGTCTCTCCCAGGGTGTCCCCTTCTGAGAAACAGCTCTTCACTTCACTCACAGAAGCTGCTCAGTTCTGCTCCTGATGAGCAGTTGCTGACGTGGTTTAAGAAAAACAACAACTGCAAGCATTCTATGATGTCACAGTAGGGGGCTTGCAGGCACTGGGCAACCAAAGTTGGCATGAGTGTTACACAAATCTGAAGGTGCACACATAGCAGACATGCACCCTAGAGAAAAAACAATCCTTCACCATTCAAAAATTATAAAATATTCCCTGGAAAAAAGACACACTTTCTTTGAGTTCACAGAGCAATCCTGAAGCCATCTCGACCCTCTTAATGACCCCAGATATTTACTCTGCAGTTGAAGGAAAAACCTTTCCCAATAGTTCTTTTCACTTACAAATCCTTCTCATATAACAATAATAATAATAATAATAATAATAATTTTTATTTATACCCCGCCTTCCCCAGCCAAGGCCGGGCTTAGAGCAGCTTACAAGCAATAATAAAAACAAGTTGAATAATTACAACTTAAGAACAAAATTAAAATACAACATTAAAATATTGAAACATTAAAATATTAAAAAGTAGCCTCATTGCAGGAGGAGAAGGAAAAGATAAAAGAAAGAGGGAGGGAATCAAATTGGCTCCAAACTAAAAGCCAGGCGGAACAACTCTGTCTTACAGGCCCTGCGGAAAGAAATCCTGCAGGGCCCTGGTCCCGTGAAGCAGAGCGTTCCACCAGGCCGGAGCCAGAGCTGAAAAGGCCCTGGCTCTGGTTGAGGCTAATCTAACTTCCTTAGGGCCCGGGACCTCTAGGGTGTTGCTATTTATGGACCTTGAGGCTCTCCGTGGGGCATACCAGGAGAAGCGGTCCCTCCCGTAGGTACGAGGGTCCTAGGCTGCATAGGGCTTTAAAGGTCAAAACCAGCACCTTCAACCTGACCCTGTACTCCACCGGGAGCCAGTGCAAAAATTCTGGGAATCTATTTACAATGAACTAAAAAAAATCTTTAAATATACCTTTATAAAAAAAAAAGCCGAAGCCTTTTTGCTGGGGATAATTGGAGAGGAAATCAAAAAGGAAGATCAAACACTCTTTCAGTACGCGACAGTGGCTGCTAGAACTCTAATAGCGCAGAATTGGAAGACATCAAAAATCCCAACTATAAACGAGTGGCAATCGAAACTATTTGATTATTTAGAATTGGCAAAAATGACACAGAAAATAAGAAATCAAAAAGACATAAACAAAGAATGGAATAAATTTATGACATACATGGAAACAGAGGTAAAAAATCTAAAAATTACAGTAGGTATGACGTAACACTTGTGATGTAAAGAGTTTCTTAAGGAAAAGAAACTGCAGATAAAAAATCATATAATATATTCTGAAATCGAGATGAAGGGAAGTCAATTAGTGTTGTGTGTTATTTAGTAAATGTAACCTAATTTGTTGGTATCTTATGTTAGGAGATGTTTTTTCTTTTCTTTTGTTTATTATTATTTTTCTTTTTTTATGTATTTCTTTTTTGTGTGTATGTGTGATGTATGTTTTTTTCGTTTGTTTTAATGTCTGATGTAGCAAAACAAATTAAAATCAATAAAAAAAACTTTAAAAAAACTTAATATACTATAACTTTAAATTTTCATCTGTTATCAATCCTTTTTTACATACACCTTTATAGCATTACTGCTTAAACCACCTAGCTTCATTCCAACATCATTCTAACATTCATTAATTTTGCAATATTTCTGTAAGTAGTCTTTAAATTTCTTCCAATCTTCTTCCACCGACTCTTCTCCCTGGTCTCGGATTCTGCCAGTCATTTCCGCCAATTCCATGTAGTCCATCACCTTCATCTGCCATTCTTCCAGAGTGGGATTGTTCTCAGGAGCTTCCGAGACTAGGTACTGCAATTTGTAACCCTCTTCTCTTCTTGTGTTGCAGGCCGCAAGGAGGGCTCTTTCCCATCTAGCCCCAGAAGTCAAGTGATGGGTGGGCTCGTTCCAACAAATTTAGCCTCCACTTTGCTCTCCACCAGGGGCTGCCAAGCATCTGGTAAGGTCCCTCTGCTTTGTTGGCAGCTTTGCCCAGGCATGTCTCTGGGAGTGCAAGGCTCTTCTGCTGCGCTCTCAAGCCTCTCTGATGCCACTTCTCCTTTGTCTTTGCCCACAGAGCAAGACCTTCAGCAAGGACATCCTTCGGAGTGCTGCCTTATCTTGTACGAAGCCGTCTGCCAACAGGCTGCCAGCAGTCTCCAGGGTGGCAGCTCTGCTTCTGGGTAAGTCAAGCAACGTTATTCCCTGGTAGGGATGGACAGAAACGTCTTGGTAACAATGGCAGGGAGGATGGACATGTCCCCAGGCCACCTGCTAGGTAGGCCTCCATCTGTGCCCAGATCTTGCTCTGAGTGCTCCGTGAGGGTGGAGGCCTCTAGACGCAGCAGAGCATACCTGTCCTCCTGCCGAGCTGCCTCTGTCTCTGCTTGCTTTGCACCGAGATGACGTCCCTTTTCTTGCCCCCCCCCTCTCTCTAGGTCATCTGGCTTTCCGGGATGCCAGTTTCATCCACAATCAAGACATGGCATCCTATGGAACATGTGAGTGAGACGTACGGAGGGCAGGGAGGGATGCTTCTGCTGAAAAAGGTCTTCAGGGGAAGGCAAATTCTCAGATGTATGTTCAGACAGAGGTGCCACAAGATGAACATGCAAAGAGAATTGGAATGTGACTTCACTGCTCTCTCTCACACACAAACACACCTGAAGGCTGTTTTCATATTGTTGATGGATGGCTCTTTTCCTGTGTATCTCCACCTTGCTCAACCTTTCTCCCTTTCCACTCAGGGCTGGAAGAGATGCAGCAGCATGAGGAAGAAGGGCTCAGGCAGACAGGGAGGAGCTGCCTGAACATCATGCAGCGGGCCTATAAACATCGGAAGAAAGGCAGGGTCCAGCGCTTTTTGAGGAGGCTGCTCCACTGCGTTCACAGGGAACCTTACCCACAGGACTTCCTGAGCTGCATGCCAGGTGGGTGGGGCATCTGGTGGGCTATTGGGACATCTGGTGGGCTGTTTGGATGGGGCGTTTCTCAACGAGCCCCTTTCTCCTCCTGACAGAACATCCGGAGTAGCGCCAAGGCAACGTGGACACCAGAGTTGTGCTGCAGAAATACCATCTTCTGCTCTCCGCGGGATCCAGTCTGGACCAGCGCCAAGAACATCAACACCATCAGGATCGACCAAGAGGAGTGGAGCTGCCCTCACGACCCTTTTAATTTATAAAATCCCTGATCTTCTAATTTCTTCCACCAACCAGGCTCCCTTTGATCCTCCTGCATATATTTTAACGGCATCCACCTTGAGTATGTTGGCATCCATTTTGTATTCAAGTTCTTCCAGATTTCCTTGGTCCTATTGTCTTCTTGAAAGCCGTGTTAATATCTCTATTAAATAGCCCTTCTCTTCCTATTCCTTCACTTATTTCATTCTCCAGCCTTATCCATTTAATCCCTTCCTTATATCCAATATCTATTAGATTTTTCAATTGGAACGTTTCATAGTAAAATTCTAAGTTCCCCATCCCATCTCTTCTTGAGATGAATAATTTACTATGTCTGGGGTTCTAACTCTTTTACTTCCAAAAATCCAATTTTTAAATACCTTATTCCATGTTTTGAACCATATTTTCCTAATGGGTAGTGTAATTACTTGAAATAAATAAATAAAATAAAATAAAAATAAAAAAATAAAAATAAAAAATTAAAAATAAAAAAATATTTTAACTGCTCTAACCCTACCTAGAATAGAAAAATTCTTATTTTTCCATGATTTTATATCCTTCTTGATCTTTCTCTACGCTTCTTTGTAATTTACATCTGGAATCCTAGCACTATTTTAAATAATATTTACCCCCAAGTATTCAATTTTTTCCCTATTGATATCCATCTTTGTCATTTTTGCAATTTCCTTCTTCTCTTTATTTACATCCCCAAATAAAATTTCTCCAAATTTACTCCCAATCCCGACTCCTCTTTAAAGTTCTTCAGGATTATCATAAATTCTCTTACACCCTCTAAGGGGTTTGTAAATAATAATAGGATATCATCCGCATAAATCTTTAACTTAATTTATTCCTTTCCTTTCTTATATCCTTTTATACTTACTGAGTTTCGTATTCTGTCTGCCAAGTACTCCATACCTAATACAAATAGTAGTGGTGAAAGTGAACATCCTTGTTTAACTCCTCTTTGTATATTGAATTGATCTGAAACCCCCTCATTCACTCTGACCACAGCCTTCCCTTCTCTATACAATTCCCGGATTGCTTCCACAAAGTTCTCTCCTAATCCTCCCTCCTGCATAATACTCCATAAGAACTTATGTCTAATCGTGTCGAAGGCCTTATACACATCCAATTTTAAAACCAACAATTTTCCTTTTACCCTGCTTGTTAATACATTTCACACATTTCTTATAGGATGGCCTATGTATCTTCCCTTAACAAATCCATATTGATCTTCCTTATTTTAGGTAATACCTTTTCCAGTCGCCTTGCCAAGATCTTTGTAAATATCTTATAGTCTTGATTTAATAGGCTAATTGGTCTGTATGACCCCACCGCTGTAGGGTCCTTTTGTGGTTTTTCAATCCCTACTATTTCCGCTAGTTTCCAAGTATCTGGGGCTCCCCCCCCCCTTCTAAGATATTATTAAATACTTTTTTCAGTTCTGAGCCCAGGATATCAATTGCTTCTTTATAAAAGTCTGCCGTAATTCCATCTAATCCTGGGGATTTCTTACTTTTAAGTGATTTAACTACATTCTCTATTTCTTCCAGAGAAATTTCCTCCTTCAGTCTTAATCTATCACTTTCTTTGATTTTAAACCCTAAACTTTCCCTACTTATATTTTTATTTTCTTCTTTATATAAAGATTGATAGAATTCTGCCAATTCTTTCCTTATTTCTCTAGAGCTTTGTGTAAGTATTTTCCTTCTGGTCTTAATGGCCTTCACCCTCTGTTTATCCCTTCTTTTCTTTAAATAGTTTGCCAGTCTCTTATATGATCCTATTGAGGTTCTCTGAAAATAAGTTTTGATCATATTATCTCTCTTCCAACTATATCCAGCTCATCCAATTCCTGTTTTAACTTTCTTAATTGCTCCATAAAGGTAAAGGTACCCCTGCCCGTATGGGCCAGTCGTGACCGACTCTGGGGTTGCGTGCTCATCTCGCTTAAGAGGCCGGGAGCCAGCGCTGTCCAAAGACACTTCCGGGTCACATGGCCAGCGTGACGAAGCTGCTCTGGCGAGCCAGCACCAGCGCAGCGCATGGAAATGCTGTTTACCTTCCCGCTATAAAGCGTTACCTATTTATCTACTTGCACTTAGGGGTGCTTTCGAACTGCTAGGTGGGCAGGAGCTGGGACCGAATGATGGGAGCTCACCCCGCCGTGGGGATTCGAACTGCTGACCATACAATCGGCAAGTCCTAGGCACTGAGGTTTTACCCACAGCGCCACCCGCGTCCAGGGAAACCCATACTCTGCCTTTTTCTGAAAAGCCTCAAGCTTATCAGGACCTAATGGCCTCAGTCACGGTAACCCATCTGCCCACGTGGCAAGATTGCAGGCATCTTTTAATGACCCTCTTCACTGTTGAGAAAAGAAGAATAGTTGCCACCGCAGAGCGAAACCTAAGGGGGGAGGTGCCACCAGCAGAGCCAAACCCCGATGGATGGGTCCATACTTGGTACCCCATTACAGTTTCAAACCAGCTTGGACTGGCACCAACCGGCCTCAACCGGTTCAAACCGACCTAGACCTGTTCAAACGGGCCTAGACCGGTTCCAACCAACCTAGACCTGTTACAACCAGTCTGAGCTAGTTCCAACCAGTCTGGGCCAGTTCAAACTGGTCTGGGCAAGTTGCAACCCGCCTGACCCTTTTCCAACAGGTTTGGGCTGGTTCCAACCAGCTTGGACGGGACCCAACTTGTATGAACTGGTTCCGACTGGTCTGGGCTGGTTCCAAGCGACATAGTCCTGTTCGAACCGGCCTGGACCTGTTCTAACCAGCTTGGGCCAGTTCCAACCCACTTGGTACTGTTCAAACAGTACCGGTTTGTGTCGGTTTGACTGGTTTGTGCTGGTCAAAGCTGGTTTCAACCGGTCTAGGCCGGTTTGAACTGATCCAAGCCGGTTTGAGCCGGTTTGAGCCGATTTGAACAGGTCTAGGTTGGTTTGAACCAGCCCAAGCCAGTTTGAACAGTTCCAGACAGCTTCGAGCAGGTCCAGGCCAGTTGGAGCAGGTGCAAGTCATTTGAAACTGGCCCAAGCTGGTTAGAAGAGGTCCAGGTCGGTTGGAACAGGTCTATGTTGCATGAAACCAGCTCAGACCAGTTGGAACCAGTGCATACCAGTTGGAGCAAATTTAAGCCGATTCAAACCAGCCCAAACTAGTTGGAAAAGGTTCAGGCAAGTTCCAACTTGCCCAGACCAGTTTGAACTGGTCCAGACTTGTTGGAACTAGCTCAGACTTGTTGCAACAGGTCTAGTCTGGTTTGAACCTGTCCAAGCCGAATTGTGCTGGTCCAAGGTGGTTTGAACCGGTCGAGGCTGGTTTGAACCGGTCCAAGCTGGTTGAATCCGGTCTAGGCTGGTTTGAACCTGTCCAAAACCACTTTTAACCGGTCTAGTTCAGTTTGAACCGGTCCATGCCGATTTGTGCTGGTCCAAGCTGGTTTGAACCAGTCTAGGCCGTTTTGTGCCAATCGAAGCTGTTTTGAACCTGTCTAGGCCGGTTTGAACTGGTCCATGCCAATTTCTGCTGGTCCAACCTGGTTTGAACTGGTCTAGGCCGGTTTGAACCAGTTGGAACAGGTCTATGCCGCTTGGAAACAGCCCAGACCGATTGGAGCCAGGTCATACCAGTTGGATCCAATCCAAGTCGGCTCAAACCAGCCCAAACCAGTTGGAAAACGTTCCAGGCCAGTTTGTGCCAATCGAAGCTGTTTTGAACCTGTCTAGGCCGGTTTGAAACAGTGTAGGCTGGTTTGTGCTTGTCAAAGCTGGTTTCAACCAGTCTAGGCCAGTTTGAATCGATCCAAGCCGGTTTGAGCTGGTTCAAGCCGGTTTGAACAGGTCTAGGCTGGTTTGAACCGGCCCAAGCCAGTTTGAACAGTTCCAGACAGCTTCGAGCAGCTCCAGGCCAGTTGGAGCAGGTGCAGGTCATTTGAAACTGGCCCAAGCTGGTTAGAACAGGTCCAGGCTGTTTGGAACAGGTCTATGTCGCTTGGACCAGCCCAGCCCAGTCAAAAGCAGTTCATACAAGTTGGATCCTGTCAAAGCCGGTTCAAACCAGCCGGAAAAGGTTCAGGTGGGTTCCAACTTGCCCAGAGCAGTTTGAACTGGCCCAGACTGGTTGGAAGTAGCTGATACTTGTTGCAACAAGTCTAGGCTGGTTTGAACCGGTCCATGCCGATTTGTTCCAGTCCAAGCTGGTTTGAACTGGTGTAGGCCGGTTTGAACCGATCTAGGCTGCTTTGTGCCATTTCAAGCCAGTTCCAATAGATCTAAGCCCATTTGTGCCGGTCTAAGCCGGTTCGAATTGGTCTAGGCCAGTTTGAACCGGTCTAGGCCGGTTTCTGCTGGTTTCAGCCGGTTTGTGCTGGTCCAAGCCAATTTGAACCAGTCGTGACCGGTTTGTGCTGGTCCAAACCGGTTTGAACCGGTCTAGGCCGGTTGGAAAATGTTGAGACTAGTTGAAACCTGTCCAAGCCAGTTTGAGCATGTCTAGGCCTGTTTGAACCTGTGTAGGCTGGTTTGTGCTTGTCCAAGCAGGTTTGAACCGGTTGAGGCTGGTTTGTGCCAATTGGCTGGCCAGGGGATGACGCAGCCAGGGATACCCTCAATCGCACGGAGGTTGAGAGCCAGCCCCTGCGCACATGGAGAGGGCGTGAAGCCCACAAGTCCACCTCCTCTCCAGTTCGGAAGTGGTTTTCTGGTATCCAATTCTTGCCAAATACAGCAAAGTCCTAAGAATGCTCTCAGGAACTTTGAGAACTCAAGCTGGGCATGTCAAAGGTGACAAACAAGTTCCTTGCTTCAGAATACCCCCTAAAATGCCACTTGCTTCTCCCTCAAGACTTTAAAGCTTCTCTTTTTTAACTCGGTTTCAACACCTCTAAGTTGGGAGAATTTAAGGACGAGGATCAACACTTCTTAAGCCATCCACAAGCTATAACTGTCAATTTAAAAGGTTCCACTTCTGTTCTTAACTTAGAACTTCAGAATGCAACACTCCAGATTCCAACTTACCGTATAATGAATTGAAAAAAAAAATGTTTAAAATAACTTTTGTAAAAACAAACCCAGAAGCCTTTTATTAGGAATTGTAGGTACCGACATTCCAAAGGAACAGAAAAGCCTTTTCATGTATGTGACAACAGCAATGTGGATGCTACTAGCCCAGAGATGGAAAGAAGACAAAGTCCCTACCAGAGAGGAATGGCAAACCAAGCTGTTGGACTATGCCGAAGTGACAAAACTGACTGGAAGACTCAGGAACCAAGAAGACCAAAACTTCAACGAAGAATGGGGGAAAATTCTAATTTATCTAGGAGACCACTGTAAGCAGATGAAAACCTTAGCAGGATTTTAATAACACTTGTAATGTAGTGAATATTCTGGATAATATGGAAAGATATAAAATATGGACTATGAAATAATATGCAGTTGAGAAGATGGACAATAGGATCCATGGAGGGGAAGGTGGGAAGTCCAGAGATTTGGAGAAATCTCTAAATAGGGATATGTAATTTGGATTCTTATAATTCTATATTTGTAAAATCAAATAAAAATTATTATACATGTAAAAAGGGAGGTTTGGACTCTTCCAGAGTCAGTGACTCTGCCTACTGTGGTGCTCCCTGCCTTCTGCCCCAGCAGCCCCAAAGGGCACCGGCTGCCATTGCTCTGAAGATAGCAAGGAGAGAGGTAGCAGGTTGCACCCCACAGGAATGCAGTAGCTAACTGCTCCTTCCACCTACATTAAAGCTAGTAGTACAGGATGAATAAAAAGCGTTTTGCAAAATGTAAAAAAGAAAAAAAACCTTTAGATACTGCCAAGCAGGGATGTTATAACATGAAGAAGACATGGTAATTATTGTTAGCAAATCACTCCTCCGTTGCTGATATGTGGCTGGAAAGTCACATGTCACTGTTTACGTTCCTGAGATGGGAAAGTCTGAAGTCTTGTCTCTTTCCGTTACGTTGTGTTTTTGAACTGTGTTTCTCTCTCTGTGTCTGCTGATGAAGAAGAGAGCAGACGCCATTATGATTTGTCCTGTAAATATTGCAAAATAAATCTAAGAATGCTCACATTCACGCTTCCAGTCGTCACGGCAGACTCTGCTAATTAATAGCGTGCACAGGATCATCTGACCTGTGTCACTGAGCACACCGGAATGAAGACTGATGTCCATTCTGGGGAAGAGCAACACCGGACAACGCCAGGAGAGGTTTGTCACATACCGGGGACAGTGTGGGCCCCTAGGGCGTGTTACGGACGATTATTATTTAGGTTTCTGTTGAGAGCCAGTGTGGTGTCATTGGTGAGAGTGGACTAGGACCTCAGAGATCAGGGTTCAATCCCCACTCGGCCATGAAGCTCAATGGGTGATCTTGGGCCAGTCACTGCCTCTCAGCCTAACCCACCTCACAAGGTTGTTGTGGGGATTAAATGAGAAAGGGGAGAACCATGTATGCCACCTTGAGCCATATGGAGAAAAAAGTGATATATAAATGCAAAAAATAAGCAAAAAAGAAAACAACAACCCACCCCCTAAAATATAAAAAAATGTTGATGGAGTCAGTAGGTATAGATTTGGAAAGTTTTTATTTCCTAGGAAAGAAAACAACCCACCCAACCTCAAAACCTTTGGTGTTTTAAATAAAACAAATCACATTCAAATCATCAGAAAGTCTATGCCTCCCCACAATCCAGAAGCTTAGAAAAGAGAACACTGCAACAGGTTTGGAGCAATAACTATTTCTCCCCCCCCCTTCCTCCAAATGCTAATTAAAGTAGACTATTTTGTACATTATGCTTACGGAGAAGGCAGAGAAATTCATTACCAGCACAAGCGTTAACCTGTGAGAGATGAACACATATACATTCTTAATTGTTGTTAACTCACTCTGCAGAGTAGCACTGCGAGTGCAAAGAATCAACATCACATTTTTAACAACAATAAATTAAAGTACATGAAAAGAATGAGCCAACATTCAATTATGGGGTGGGGTGGGGTAAATCTTGAATTAGATTGGGAACCAGCCAAAAAACACAAACAAAAAAAGAGAGGGGAGGGGAGAAGATGGGATTTTATTCATTTCCTATAAACGCTAAACATAACAAGCCAACATGTAATTTTCAAGTATTCTCCACTAAAGAGAGTAGATGTTAATGGAGGCCGCCGGCCCTGTAAGAGAGCGATGTGGAAGAGAGAGACAGAGATGGGGGAAAACCACAAGTGCTAGTATAATTTCTTACCAGAGACATTTTCATTTCCCCCACCCACCCATGAACCCTCCCACCAAGGCACAAAAGGGCATATGTTGCTTTCAAAAAGTTCCTTGTTCTTCAGCTGAAGTCTTGTCCAGTGCTGGGTCGCTGAGAGATCGGAGTCATTCACACACTCAAGACGCAGAGATCTTTTGGTTCAGTTAATAGCGCAGGGTGTCAGTCCACATTGTTTAGCTCACAGTCAGAAAAGACACTCAGTTGCGCCCCCCCTTGAATGATGGGTGGGAGTCCACGCACACACAGAGAGCAGGAGCTCTCAAAAACTTTTAATGTTAGCAAACAGATTCTATCTCTAAAGCTGAACATTTTGCAGTGCAAAAACTCCAGGTTTTGTTTTAAGCAAGAAAACTGCTGATGGCACCGCTGCAGGGAAAGGCAAACTCTTACCCCCTCCCACCTTCTCTCTCGGTAAGGTCTTTTGCCAGCCTTGTGCCTTCCAGGTGTTTTGGAATACAACTCCCATCAGCCCCATCCAGCACGCAGGGAGATGTAGTTCAAAACATCTGGAGGGCACCAAGAAAGACTAGCAAAGTCTCAAAAGTATCTCTCTCTTCCCCACTCCCCAATCTTGCCTCCACCTCCTGGCCTCCGACCTGAAAGATGTTGAACGCTCACTGTGATGTTGTCTTTCAGGTGTTGAGAATCTGCAAACGGGCCCCGGGGGGCTAGTGCTATGAGTGGCACCCAGGCAAACCCCCACCCTGAATAGAGTCCTCTTCATCAGCAACTTTTTCTGGGTGACAATGCTGGTTGCACCAACTGCTTGATGGGTAACAGGTCTGCATTGCAGGGGGGGACCCCAAAAGAGGCAACAGGGGCCTCAGATCTTCCAGGAGTAAAAAGGACACACACCCTGAACAGTGGATGAAGAGAGCACACTGCGGGTTTCCGGGATTCCAGTAGTACACACACTATATGCAAAAAACTTCCAGCCACTTCTCTCCCTTGGTTGCATGCTTTATTTGGGTGGGGCAGGGAATGTAATTTTTGTTTTTTGAATGGAAAGAGCTGCTCACCTGCCACTTTTCTCCCCTATGTTTTAACACCAAAATCTGGCCTTTGGTGCTGTTAATGATGACACCTCCCTTTCAAGTGTCATCCAGAGCACCAAAGCGAAGTGCCTCATCAGGTCTTGTGGGATGCGGCAAAGTTCAAACCCCACATGCCATTTCAGCTCCAGAGGGAGGAAAAAGCAGGCCGGCTACCTGAAATCTCCCCACACCACCTCTGGCAAACGCTGAACATTTAACCTGTCAAGGAAAGCCTTCTTTCCCCATAGGAGTTAGAATCAAAGGAGTACCTCCACTGCACCGTGAGCATGGCACTTCTCATCTAATATGCCGCCACACACTTTCCTACCTCTAGGACTAGCAGCAGGGCCACCTGCGACACAGAGATGAGCAATTTACAGGGAGCAGTTAACACCACCTGCTCTCCTTCAAGGGAAATTGTGTGCATGTCTATACAGCAAGCACACTTAATACTAGCTTAGCAGTTGGTCAAATCCCCTTTGTATTGAGGGTCCTGGGGCAGCAACACAGCAAGATCAGAGCATTATAGCTGGTGAGCTACCTTCGGGACAGCCACTGGGAGATCGTTTTAATGTGAAGGCCGTCCGCAAGGGACCCCAACGAAGCAGAAACTGCTGGCGTGCACCCACCCCAGATAGGAGCCAACACTGCAATTTGGACAATTGAAAATAAAAGTGTTCAGACTCCTCTTTATAGGCTCCCAGGCAAGGTCTGGTTGCCTTCCACGCAGGGATGCTGCACACCTGCAGGTCGTTCTAAACTCCTGGCTCCGTGGCTCCGGGAGGGACGGGGGTGTTGGATTACACACACACAAAAGGCAACCCAAGAGGCTGAGTCGGTCTGCTGAACATCAGGCATCTGAAGCAGGCCTGGCTGGCGAGGGTTTATACCTTGCTCCGAAAGAGCGGCTTGGCTCCTGGCCCGCAGTACTCATTGTAGATGAGTTTGAAGAGGAACAAGTGGAACAGGGTGATGAGGGAAGCCACGCTGAACCAGAAGAGGAAGGGCAGGCCAGGGTACTGCTTGGCCATGTGCTCCTCGTGGTCCAGGATGGCTTTCAGGTGCAGCGTGTGCCTCAGGTCCTGCAGGTGGACCAGGTCTGTGGAGATGTAGAGCAGCGGGGTGATGGGCTGCGTCACCATGACAGGGAAGGTGTGTCCTCGTGGCTCCGATGTGAGCTCGATGGGGTCATTGGCACAGCCTCCCTCGCAGGCGTACAGCTTGACTGGCTTGTCCTGGAACTTGACCGAGACATGCAGGAAGGGCTTCCCGTCCGAGTCCAGCAGGACGGCCAAGTTGATCAGGTCCTTGTTGTAGTGGATGCCACGCAGGGAGTAGCTGTTGTGGAGCACGTCGGGGTCGGCCTGGAACTGGAGGTGGTTCTCCGTGAACTGGAGCCCGCCAAAGCTGAGCACCATCCCTTGCATGAGGCCATGGGCCCCTGTTGCGACCAGGCCTCTGCAACCACGCTTCTGGAGAGTCAGCTTCCACAAGTTCGAGAGCTGGAGGATCTGGGGGACAGTTGAGAGCCGGCCCGGCCAGAGGTTCTCAGCATGCATTGTGGCGTGGCCGCTGAAGCAGTGGTCAGCGTAGTTCAGGGTGGCCTCCATCTTCTCTCTCTCCTCGCTGCCAATGAGAGGGTCAAGGAGGGGAGAGGGCGTGGTGGAGAGGACGTAATACAGGGTCATGTTGACGGTGTCACTCGAGG
This sequence comes from Podarcis liolepis, assembly GCF_965112155.1. Classification (NCBI taxonomy): domain Eukaryota; kingdom Metazoa; phylum Chordata; class Lepidosauria; order Squamata; family Lacertidae; genus Podarcis; species Podarcis liolepis. Next base: position 11,435,576 of record NC_139561.1, on the reverse strand, counting down.
GGGTGTGAGCATCGGTGATCTTCCTCATCTCGACCCCTGAAACGGACAGAGAAATTATTATGGAAATCTTTCCTCCATAACTCAGAGCTTATAGATAAGAACATAAGAAGAGCCTGCAGGATCAGGCCAATGAGCCACCTAGTCCAGCATCCTGTTCTTTCACGGGCTGCCCACCATTTGATCCTTACAACCACCGTGTGAGGCAGGCTTGGCTGTGGACGAGCCACTTGGAATGGCCCACACATCAAACCTCAGAGAGGGACATGAATTATAGCTTGGGCTTCCCTCCCTGCTTTTGAAATCCTGTTTCTCTACTTCTCTAGCTCAGGCAGCTGCAAATTTAGAAGTGTGAAGGAAGGCTGCGCTTGCACACAAATGAAAGGATCCTAGTCACAAGGCTGGCGGTAGGGAGTGAAATGTAACGGAAGAGTTAAGAGGAGAATCTCCTCCAAGAAACTGCACCTCTATATAGTCACATGCCTCCTATTTTAATCCACTTTGCAACACTCCCAGGAAAACTATGCGGCTGAGTGCGTGACTAGTTTTTATAAGGCTGCAGTGTTTTGGTAATCAGACCTGAGGATCAACAAAGGAACATGATAACATAAGAAGAGCTCTGCAGCTGGATCTGGCCAAAGGCCCATCTAGTCCTCATCCTGTTGTCACCGTGGCCAACCAGATACCTCTGGGAAGTCTGTAAGCAGGACCTGAGTGCAACAACACCGCTCACTTGTGATTCCCAGACACTGGCATTCAGAGGCACACTGCCTCCGACAGCGGAGGAAGAACCTAACCATGGTGATTAGTAGCCTCCAAGTGTTTGTCTGTCCCCCTTTCCAAATTGGCATCCATCTCTGCAACTTGTGGGAGAAGCCAATTCCAGAGTTTATATGTCACGTTTATTTCTCTTGTTATTTATTTGCTTCCTTGGTCGCCAGATATGAAGTATCTCAAGGCAACTAAACGTACACCTTAGAAGCAGATATAAAGTATAGAAGCATTAATCTTGTGTTAAGTCTTGAACCAGAGGGTGAGATGATGGTTTGATTGACATACTGTTTAACCCACTGGAATGCTTCATGAAGCATGTGAGGAAAAGGTCGTATCAAAATTAGTCACTCTCATTAGTCAGGGAGGGAAAGGGAAGAGGAATTCTCAGGGAAGGGAAGCAGCCCAGTGGTAGAGCATCTGTTCTGCATACAGAAGGCCTCACCAGCCGCTCTGAGCCGGGCTTCAGCTGGGGATGGCGGGATATAAATAAATAATAATTATTATTATCATCATCATCATCATCATCACCAGGTAGGGCTCCCTCCCTGAAATCCTGGAGAGCCACTGCCAGCTGGAGTAGGCAGCTAGATGGACCAATAGCTTGACTCAGCAGAAGACAGCTTCCTATGTTCCTTTGAACACAATAAGTTGCCTTATACCATGTTAGCCCATCTAGTGCAATACTGTTGACACTGACTGGCAATCGCTTGCTGGAGTTTAGGACAGGAATGCAGCATTCTGCAAACAAAGTGTGTGTTCTGCCGCTAAGTGACAGCCCCTCCCACTTCTCTGAAAGGGCATTTTATCAGGCCCATCCACATAAAATTCTGGATTATACAGCAGGGCAAAATGCAAGGTCACAGGGTTCTAACAACCAAACCAATATGTTACATCACATGCCCCAGAAGCTCTGTTCCTTATTTCCCAGAGCGTGGAAGTGGGCCACAGTTAATCAGTAAGGAAGGAGATGAACTCTGCATATGCTCAAGAAGCACCCTTGAAGAAGCCAGCACACATGCAGGAAACAAGATAGCCTAGTTGATGAGCAATATGGGATATAAACAGCCCCAACATCAATATCACATGAGTTGCTTGCTTCTGCTTAACAAGCCCTTAACCTTGTTTATTTATACTTCTTAGCTCTCTCAAAACAGCCTACTGTTAAAGACTACGAAAAGGACAATATATTATCACTAGCAAAGAAGTTACAGTGAAGCGTGAGCAGTTGGATGCAATCACAGGCTCTTCTTTAAAAGGGAAAATTGTGTGCCCCTTCTCAAATCTTTTGTTTGCAGGATCATAACTGAAGAATAGCTAACTGCAACCTGCCCTAGAATGCCTCTGCCCACCAGAAAGAGAACTACTTCCTTCTGGAAAGGAAGTAGTAGAGCATCCAATTTGCACACAGACAGTCCTAGGTTTGACCCCTGGCATCCCCACATAGGGCTGGGAAAAGACCCCTGGAGAGCCGCTACCAGCCAGTGTGGACAATACTGAGGTAAATGGTCCAATATGTTAACTTCTATCTAAGACCACTTCTTATATTACTGGGCATAATCCTCCTTGATTTCTGTGCACCAGGAATGCTGAACCTACGGGTGTTGCTGGGTGACAACTCCCTTCAGTCCCGTCCCCCGGCCATGCTGAGTGGGGCTGAGTACGAGTCCAACCACATGTGAAGGCCTGCTTCTTCTTGTGCCCTGCTGTACATCAAGAAAGAGGCACCCCTCTGATGTAATGCCTACCAGGAGTAACTCCTATTGCTTTCACAGACCCAGGCCAATTGCTCATGGTTTATGCACATCTCCCAAATCTCACCCTCCCTACAACACCCTCAAAGAGACAGTGGAAGGTGCAAGTGACAAACAGCATCGATCCAATCTCAATTATGCACTGGTGCCGGCAGGTGGGCTCCAGCGTGCTGGTGGGGACTCAGTCCATCAGCTCTTATTAGCACCAGGTGGGCACCAGCCTTTAAATGCCCCACAATGCCTCTGGTGTAGCATTGTTCTTTGGTGGGTGCAATTAAAATAGTGGAAATTCAGAGCGCAGCTGCTATGGCCATCTCCCACTGCTGCCAGGACAGACCGAGACAGGAATAGGGGGCACTTTGCAAAAAGCCCCCGCCTCGAACCTGGATCTGGCCCTGGCCCGAGGGGAAATCATAGAGCTTGACGTTGCCGTTTTGTTCCAAGCCGGGGCCGTGCCGGCCCAGCTCTCACCTGAAATAAACAGGTCGGCCCACGCCTGCCTGTGTTCCTGCACCAAGTCCTCTGTCCTCATCCTCATGACTTCCAGCATCTCCTTCTTGGCTGCCTCCCGGAGCCTGCCAAAGGTTTCGTCGACACGGGCGGCCTCGACGGGCTCCGAGGTGTGGACCACGGACAGCAGGGTCTCGTCGAACTGGGACTTGGGCGCCACCTGCACCCGGTTGACCAGCTTCTTGGCCGCCACCACCACCAGGACCACCTTGTCGCCCACGGGCTGCAGCACCCGCCCAGAGGAGAGGAAGAACTGCCGGTCTCCCGACTTCTCCATGCTGGTGATGAACTTCCCACCGCCGTTTCCCCCGGAGGCGGCTGAGGCTGGGCCAGACACCTCGAAGGCCACCAAGCGGTCAGTGGGGTTGGCGATGGCTACTCGCTGCAGGTAGAGGTGGGGACGCCCGCGGTGGGCTAGCAGCTCCTCCCGGACGGTGACGCAGCCCCCGCCGGCCGCCTCAGAGGCTGCCGGCCCGGTCTGAACACACCGTGCCCAACGGACAGCGCCTTCCTTCAGCATGGCCACGGCAGCCCCCACTTCGGCGACAGCGTTAGCCGGGGGCCGGAGCTGCGCCAAGGCGGCGTATTCGGTGGCGTGGGCCAAGGTGGGCGCCGGGCCTTTCCCCGCCGAGGCTGCCACCCAGAGCCGGTTGGCTGTGGCGTCCAGCAGCAGGTAGCCGTTGCCCACCAGGGCAGGTGGGGAGCTGGCATCGTCGCTGCCCGCCGGGTGCCCGGGGGCCTGGGGCAGCAGCCTGGCTTCCCCTTGCTGCGCCCAGGCCTGCCAGGCCCGCGTCTCGGCCTGCAGGCAGAGCCCCGCCGCGCCCCCGGGCGGCTGCCGGGAACTCCAGGGCAGGAGTCGAGGCCAGGCCCCTCCGAGGTACCAGTAGGCCACCAGCAAGAAGCCCAGCAGGGCCAGCAGGCGCCTCGCCCAGCTGCTCGACAGCAGGCCCGGCAGCCCCTTCAGCCGCTGCTGCATCCACATGGAGGACGGCGAAGGGGCAGAGCAGTCAGGTGCAAGGAGACAGCGGGACGCCGCTCGCCGCCAGCCCGGCCGCTACCTCATGGCCCCCGGGCGGCGCGGCTACGCGAGGCCCCGGCTCCGAGGCCTAGTCGCGCTCGCCCCACCAGCAGCGCGCGGCCTCGGCTCGCCCGCCTGCCCGCTCGGCGGCTCTCTCGGAACGAAGGACGCAAGGGCAGAGCGGGGGTTGGGCGGCTTCTTCCCGGCCGCGGAGCGAGGCGCTGGCTTCGCCTCAGCCGGACGGGCTCTCTCGTGAACGGCGAGGCGGGGCGGTGGCGGCTGAGTGACGGCCCAGCGGGAAGGGCAAGCCCCGGCCGTCAGGCGGATCCCGCGGCTGGCGCTGCTCCTCCTGCTGCTGCTGCCGCCGCCCGCAGAATTTTTTAATTTTTATTTTATTTTAATTTTTATTCCTCGAGATGCTGTTGGGGATTGAACCTGGGACCTTCTAAGTGCAAAGCACAGAGTCATGGAATTGTAGAGCTGGACGGGATCCCACCCACAGGGTCATCTAGTCCGACCCCGTGCAATCTCATGCAACACACAATGCTGCCTTATACAGAGTCAGACCCTAGCTCTGCATTGTCGGCAATGACAGACAGCTGCTCTCTTGGCTTTCAGCCAGGGGACAGTCCCAGTCCTGCCTGGAAGATGCTGAGGACTGAATCTGGGGCTTTTCTACATGCGGGTCAGGAGCTCGGCCACTTTCTTGCTCCACCGAGCTCAGTATTGTCGACACTGACTGGCAGCGGCGGCGGCTTTCCGCAGCTCTTCCTGGAGATGCTGCCGGAGTGGGATCTTCTGCTCTGCCCCAGAGCTGCATCCCTGCGCAGGATCTCGGTGTTCCAGGGGGGCAGAAACGAAAGCGGGGTGGGCGGGATACGGTGGGGCTGCGCTGGAGAAAGAGAGGAGGAGCTCCCCTCCGGAGGGGCGTTGTTTATTGCGTGGCACAGCAGCCCCGGGACGGCTGGGAGGGACTTGTGCAGTTGCATCCCAGATGCCTTTCCTTCTCCCCCGCGAAAAGTGAGAGTCGCTTTCGCCCCCGAAGCAGCACCGTTCCCACGATGCCCCTCCGGTCCCAGATGCTGCTGATCCTGCTCTTCTTCGCCGCCCAGGGCGCCCACGGAGGAGCCAAGCGACAGGACGGTAAGTCTCCGAGTTGGAAAACTCAGGCAGCGCCCCACATCATGGGGGGGCTTGCTTGGCACCCCTTTTCTCCCCTCAGCATGGAGGCAAACCTAGTTTAGTTGGCTGTGCCTGTCATTGGATCTACCGGTTGTGCCTCGCCCTCACCAGGCCTGAGGGGCACTGGATTGCCCAGCAATATTTGGCCCCTGAGAGTGCAGGATGCTGAATTTACGATTATGCACAAAAGTTCAGACCTTTTTACTCCATGCTGGTTAATGTGGAATAGAGAACCACTGAATTTTTTGAGGGGAGGGGAGGCGTAAATTCTGGCTGAAATCTGTGGTGATCCTACTTCCAAGAGAACTTGTTTAGGGTCAGGTCGGGCAAGCATTTGGCGAAGATCATATAAAGCGTTTCCCCATTTAGACCTTGGGTATTTGCAGTCCGATTTGGGGTACGCCTCTGAATACAAGTTGCTAGGAATTACAAGTGTGGGGAGTGCTTTTGTGCTTAGGTCCCGCTTGGAAGTTTCCTTCTGGGGTGTCAGGAAGCCAGACTAAATGCTCCTTTGGCCTGATCCAGCTTCAAGGCTCTGATTATGTTTAACCAAGATCATACAAGGGAGTTAGAAAGATGCATCTCTCTCTCACACACAGAAACCCTTGCAAGATACGTCCCTGCACTGATTTTTAATGTGTTTTGCTGGTCCCTGAAAGTACAAACTGGACTTGGGCGTGAGTGTGGGGGACAGGACAAAGTGCTTGGGGTATGAGTTTGAGATTTATTTTGCCCTAGTAGAAAACACTGCATGAGGATTTGCTCAATGTTCCATGTTAGCGAACACAGCTTATGAAGCTGTCATCTGAAGAATGGGACCAAAAAAATATAAAAATCTACCATTCTGATTCTTAAATGCAAAGGGGAGGGAACCCCACCAGCCAACCCTACGTGGGAGTAATGAGGAACTGCCAGGAATTACGGTTGTAAAAATATTTTAGATTTTCGGCCGGCGAAATTTTTCCAGCTCTGTCGCGGCCACGCAGCAGAAAGCAAAAAGGTGGTTAAATTGCAATTCATTCATGCTGCAGGGAAGATTTTCTTCCTGGCTGGTCACCTGGGGTAATGATCTGTTCATACATGTCTGATTCGGGGAGGCAGGAGAGGAGAAGCACTCAGCCAGCGGGCAGGGCAAAGCCCAGGAAATGCCTCTGCTCCCCTGTTGTGTTGCATCGTACCCAAAGCCAAATTATTTTGACACCTAAGGCTGAGAGTTAGATAATGGTGAATAACTGGACAAAATTTTCTGCCTAACGGTAAGGCTGGGACACTCATTCCTTCCCCCTATGAAATCACGCTCCGCACGTATGCCTTGGAAAGGTTTCATGGGAGGGACAGTTGGGGGAGAGCAGCGTGGCAAAGCCCAACTTTGGCAAATGGTAGGGCTTTCCCCCCCTTTTCTTTCAAACTGACCTCCCTCCAGAGAGTGCAAATGCCAGGCAGGCATCAGGTGTCAGTCTCCTACAGTGCAGAAGAAAGAGGACTTCAGGAATGTGCTTTTCCTAATTCCATGGCAGTCTGCACAGTGAGACCTTTTTTCTCCGAAATATGATAGCCGCTTCTGTCCGGTCTGTCAGGGAGGTCGCTGATTATTGCGGGCTGCCTTTTGCCTTGAGGCTCAGAGTTGCGTTGAACGAGGAGTAAAATGGATTGGCCTGAAAATGCATTTTGGCTCGACTTTTTCGAGCAAAGTCGCTATAACACAGGAAACTGCCTTATATCGAGTCAGACTGCGGGGCCCATCTAGCTCAGTATGTTTCCCAAATTTGGGTCTCCAGCTGTTTTTGGACTACAGTTTCCAGGATTCCTGACCACTGGTCCTGCTAGCTAGGGATGATGGGAGTTGTAGTCCAACAACAGCTGGAGACCCAAGTTTAGGAAACACTGGTCTGAACTAACTGCCAGTGTTTCAGGCAATGGATATTCTCATCTGCACCTGGAGGTGCTGACGATTGAACCTAGGACGTTTTGCAGGCAAGGCAGGGGCTCTCTTTAAGGCATAGGAAGCTCTCTCATATTGAGTCAGGCTATTGGTATGTCTAGCTCAGTATTCTCCACACAAGCGTTTCTCAAAGCTGGAGCTCCAGCTGTTGCTGGACTACAACTCCCAATATACCTGGCTAGCAGGACCAGTAGTCAAGGATGATGGGAGTCGTAGTCCAAGAACACCTGACCCAAGCTGACTCTACACTGATTGGTTGCAGCCTTCCGGGGGTTTTTATTTAAGAGATTCTGAATACCAGTTGCTGGAAACCGCAGGTGGGGAGGGGGCTCTTGTGCCCAGATCCGGATTGCAGGTTTCCAACAGGCATCTGATCGGCCACTGTGATAACAAGATGCTGGAATAATAATAATAATAATAATAATAATAATAATAATAATAATAATTTACTTATATCCTGCCCTCCCCAGCCAAAGCCAGGCTCAGAGCAGCCAACAACAAGAAAAGTAACACAGTTTACATAAAATCACAATCAATTACCGTAATTGAAATGCATTCTAAAATCAATTCAAAATCAAATTAATGACAACCATTGGGCTAGAGTTCTGTGAGGATTACCAAAGGAGGGGGTCAGGCTGTGCCTTGGCCAAAGGCCTGGTGGAACAGCTCTGTCTTGCAGGCCCTGCGGAAAGATGTCAAGTCCTGCAGGGCCCTGGTCTCTTGTGACAGAGCGTTCCACCAGATCGGGGCCACGGCTGAAAAAACTCTGGCTCTGGTTGAGGCCAGCCTAACCTCCCTGTGGCCTGGGATCTCCAAGATGTTTTTATTTGAAGACCGTAAGGTCCTCCGTGGGACATACAAGGAATAGATGGGCCATTGGCCTGATCCAGCAGGCTGTTCTTAGGGTTGTTGCAGACAGGAGTCCTTCTCAGCCCTGCCTGGAGATGCTGGGGATTGAACCCAGGACCTTCTGCATGCAAAGCAGGTGCTCTGCCACTGAGCTACCGCCCTTTCCAATAAAAATAAATCATAATATAGTTACTGCCTTCTCTCTCTTCCCCAGGAGATCAAATTCTGCATGGCCAGTGTGTTGGAGAATGCATTCAGGCAACGTCAGCAGATTTTAGAATGTTAGATATGCATGCGCATCTCCCAAAGCACAATGCAGGAACCTGTTCCTTACATTCCTGGTTGGCATATCCGGTGTCACTGATCCTCCTGATTGACACACCAGATGTTGTTTGCTGCTACATCTGGATGCATTTCCTGGACCTGCAGGAAGCATTCACTGGGCACTTGGGAGCAATAGCGTTCCTGACTGGAGCATGTTTCTTCATGGAATGCTGGAAAGGCCTAGTAACCGGATCATCAGGGCATTTGGGAACGTGGAAGAAATCCGACAGCGGGGCTTAAAAAACTTTCTAGGGTCTTTACAGCTGTAGAGTTTCCTGGATCCTTTCCCCACAGCTGCCTCTCAGCTTTAGCTTTGCAGCGTTTTGTTGGGAAAGTGATTTTGTGCAAGACTCTCATTTCAGAGGGTCTCTTTTTGTACCCACCCACACTGGTGGTTGGCGCCCATTGAAACTGATGGGGCAGGAGGTGGGGAGCCCAACAGTAGGGGGCGCCAGAGCAACACTGAGTCAAAGGAGAAAGACGCTGGCAGGCAGGGCCACCTCCTGGGCTGGCAGGTGGGTGGAGTAAGATTGAGGGTGGTGTGGCAGTGCCCCATTTGCCCTCATGGGCAAATGCCCTCCAGTGTCCATCCACCACCTGCAAATATTTGCTTCTGTAAGAACATAAGAAGAGCTGCAGTGGCCCATCTAGTCCAGCATGCTGTTCTCACAGTGGCCAGCCAGGTGTCTGTTGGAAACCCCCAAGCGGAATTTGACCACAAGATTATTCTGCCCTCCTGAAGTTTCCAACAACTGTGGAGGCAGAGCTATAGGCGTCTTGGTCAGCAGCCACTGATCGTCCTCTCCATCAATAGCTGTCTTCTCTGCTTAATAACCCATGGAACCAAATGGAGATTGCAGGATTTTTGATACTTTCCCCTCCTCCCCCCTTGCCTTCTAAGTAGGCACGTAAGGGGATATGGGGAGAGGAGAGTTGCATTATATTTAGTCTGGATGACATCTGGAAGGCAGAACGTGACTGCCAGGGGCTGTAAGAGCAGGCCGCAGGAGTCAAAACACAACAGTAGCTTGCTCAGATGCAGGGCCAAAGGCACTGGTCTATTACGCTTGCATAATGGTCAGAAAAGGAGCCCTTGAACGGGAGATTTGCCCATGTGAAATCAAAGGTAAACTTTCGTTCCCCTCCCTTGTAATCCAAGTTGACAAGCAGGCCGTCTCAGATGTGCAGATAAGCTTTCCGCTCCTTGATGCTTTGAACGCTTCCTGTTTAGTTTGGTTCCTCTTCTCTAGCCTTCTTTGAAAGGCTTTGGTACAGCAGGCTTCGTTTCTGAAAGGTCCCCCCCGAAAAAAATATCCACAACCAACTCTTCTGTTCAACTGCCCAAACAGTAGTAGGGGAGCTTTTCAGTGGAAGGGAGCCAAGAATTGCACTGGCTCTCAGTTTCAGGGACTGCCTGAACCCTTATATCCTGGCATGATCACTGAGATCATCTGAAGGAGCGTCACTGGTCATTCCCTGACTTGGTGAGGCTCATTTGAAATCAACAAGGAACCAAGCCTTTAGTGTCATTGACTGCCACTAGAGATTCTGTCTCGGCTCTTAATAGCCTACTGAATTCTTTACTTTTCTGGTAAGGTAAAAGGTAAAGGGACGCCTGACCATTAGGTCCAGTCGTGGCCGACTCTGAGGTTGCAGCGTTCATCTCGCTTTATTGGCCGAGGGAGCCGGCGTACAGCTTCCAGGTCATGTGGCCAGCATGACTAAGCCGCTTCTGGCGAACCAGAGCAGCACACGGAAACGCCGTTTACCTTCCCGCCGGAGTGGTACCTATTTATCTACTTGCACTTTTGATGTGCTTTTGAACTGCTAGGTTGGCAGGAGCAGGGACCGAGCAACAGGAGCTCACCCCGTCGTGGGGATTCGAACCGCCGACCTTCTGATCAGCAAGCCCTAGGCTCTGTGGTTTAGGGCTCTTCTTAATATTCTTACCTTTGATTGAGTAAAAGTAGGACCTTCTTGATTGGGAGACGACTACCTAAATTTTCCTTCTTCCTCCTCCATCCAGATAATTTATTGGTTCTTACTGTGGCCACCAAGGAGACGGAAGGATTCAAACGGTTCAGAAGATCAGCCCAGTTCTTCAACTACAATGTCAAGGTGATGCCAGGAGATTCTGAGTTATGTGGAAATAAGGACACAAGAAGCGGGACAGGATGTCAGACCCGTTGGTCCATCTAGCTCCATGTTTTTGCATTTTTTTTCAAAATTTTTTTTATTGGTTTTCCAAATTTCTTACAAACATAAACAACAAAAAAGAAAAAAACATTACTATTAAAAAATACATACAAACATTTATCCTACCTGTTATAATCATATTTTTGTTACCAATGTTAGATGACTTCCTCAAATCCCTCTAGCTGTATTTCCATATATCTCATTGTAGCAGTTTTCCAATACTAATTTCCAGTCAATTTACCTTAGTCATCTAGCTTCATGTTGTCTACACGGACTGGCAGCAGCTCTCTGGGGTTTCAGGCAGGGGGCATTCCTAGCTAAGGTTACCAGATGCCCCCGTTTCCCGGAGACAGTCCCCAGATTTACAAATCAGTCCCCATACAAAATCCATTGAAATTGAGAAGTGTCCCTGGATTCATTGAAAAAAATCTGGTAACCTTATTCCTAGCCCTACCTAGAGATGCTGTGGGTTCAACCTGGAACCTTCTGCTCGCGAAGCAGATGCTCTACCACTAGGTTGTGGCATTTGCCTTAAGACACAGGAAATACCTTCTCCATGCAGCTTTCATCTCACATTCAAAGCCCAACTCATTTCACATTACACAATATGCCTTGTCAACATACTGTGTTAATGTTCCGTACATGACCTGTGATTTAAAGACACAGTTCCAAATGTTTTGGTTTAAAGATCCATAGAAAACTTGGCAGCTGTCTTCCTGCCCAGCAGTAAGGGAATGAAATTGCCACCTTTGGACTCCCAGTACATTTCCGAGCACAATTCAAAGTGTTGGTGCTGACCTTTAAAGCCCAAACGGCCTCGGTCCTGTATACCTGAAGGAGCGTCTCCACCCCCATCGTTCTGCCTGGACACTGAGGTCCAGCGCCGAGGGCCTTCTGGCGGTTCCCTCATTGCGAGGTTACAGGGAACCAGACAGAGGGCCTTCTCGGTAGTGGCACCCACCCTGTGGAACACCCTCCCTTCAGATGTGAAGGAAATAAGCAGCTATCCTATCTTTAAAAGACATCTGAAGGCAGCCCTGTTCAGGGAAGTTTTTAATATTTAACGCTGTACTGTTTTTTACACTTCATTGGGAGTTGCCCAGAGTGGCTGGGGAAACTCAGCCAGAAGGGCGGAGTATAAAGAATAAATTATTATTATTTATTATTTATTATTTATTATTTATTATTATTAAAAATGCACAGGTGCTAACCCGTTGAAGCAGAGAACTTGGGCAAAGAAAGGCTTCATTGCAAATCTGCTTTCACCCTCTAGGTCCTAGGATTAGGAGAGGAGTGGCACGGAGGAGAGAATAAAAGGACGACAGGAGGTGGTCAGAAGATCCGTCTCTTAAAGTCAGCTTTGGAAGAATATGCGGAGAAGGAGGATTTGGTCATCCTCTTCACAGAGAGGTAAGGAGACCATAAGCAGTGTGTTCTGTGCAGATTGGTGGTAAGAAAGGCAGGCAGGTGGAGGCTGGCTGGGGGCAGACAGGTTTGTGGGGGCAGCATCCCATTCTCCCGAACGCAGGTGTAGGAGAACCTTTCACGTTTCCGAGCACAATTCAAAGTGTTGGTGCTGACCTTTAAAGCCCTAAACAGCCTCGGTCCAGTATACCTGAAGGAGCGTCTCCACCTCCATCGTTCTGCCCGGACACTGAGGTCCAGCTCCGAGGGCCTTCTGGCGGCTCCCTCGCTGCGAGAAGCCAAGTTACAGGGAACCAGGTAGAGGGCCTTCTCGGTAGTGGTACCTGCCCTGTGGAACGCCCTCCCACCAGATGTCAAAGAGAAAAATAACTACCAAACTTTTAGCAGACATCTGAAGGCAGCCATGTTTAGGAAAGCTTTTACTGTTTAATAGGTTATTGAATTTTAGTGTTTTTTTGGAAGCCACCCAGAGTGGCTGGGGAAACCCAGCCAGATGGGCGGGGTATAAATAATAAATTATTATTATTATTATTTATTCTTCTTCATGCTCCAGATGTTGCTACGCTACAACTCCCATCATCCCTGGCCACTGGCCGTGTTTGCAGAGGCTAGTGGGAGTTGTAGTTCAGCAAAATCCAGAGGGACCCATCCCATAACTAAGCCTCCCTTGTCATGGACCAGTAAGGAAAAATAACTTCTATACCTTTCCCAGCAGAAGCACCTCCTTGAATTCTTCTTCCTGCTCTTTCCGGTACCATCCTTTCCTCCCTGTTTCCTCCCCTGCAGCTATGACGTCATATTTGCTTCAGGCCCGGCAGAACTCCTGAAGAAATTCAGGCAAGCTAAGGCCAAAGTCGTCTTCTCGTCAGAGACCCTAATCTACCCCGACCGAAGGCTGGAAGCAAAGTACCCCCAGGTCCAGGAAGGGAAGCGATTCCTCGGATCCGGAGGTAAGAGGGACTGGAGCTGTGGCATGGAGCATTGGAGGAGTAACCAGGAATGAGAGAGCAGGAGGAATGGTTGAAATTTAAAGACTATTTAGTTAAATATGTTAAGATAATTTAATTGGAAAAAACTTGCAAACACCAGATTGTCTTAGGATTTAAATATGTGATGTTAGAGAATAATATGTTTAAAGTTAAAATGAAAAGAAAGAAAGATGTTAAGTGATTAAGTTAATTTTATGAGAAAATTGGTTTTGGAAAACTGTTACAATGATATACACTGAAATTCAGCCAGGGGAATTAGAGGAAGTCACTTAACAATGTTACTAAGATTGGATTAAGTACAGTTAAGATTTATGTTCGTTTGTTTGTTGAAAAATTTTGGAAAACCAATTAAAAAAATTGGGGAAAAAAGGAATGAGAGAGCAGGAACTGGGTTCAAGTTTCAAAATGCAAGAACACAAGAAGAAAAAAATCCCAAGCAAAAGTGCATTTTCTCCCTTCCTGTGTTTTCCAGCAACTGGTAACCAGAAACTTTGCTGCCTCCAGCCATGTAAGGCAGAGCACAGCCATTCTAGCTATAATAATAATAATAAATAATAAATTGTATTTACACCCAACCAGAGCCGGGCTCAGGACAGCTAACACCAATAAAATCACAGTAAAAACTGTAAAATACAGGTTAAAATGCAATTTAAAATTCAGCCTCATTTTAAAAGTAGCTGATAGATTGAAACCATAAGGGGAGGGAAAACATAAGGGTCAGACTGAGACGAAACCAAAGGCCAGGCGGAACAGCTCTGTCTTGCAGGCCATGCAGAAAGATGTCAAGTCCCGCAGGGCCCTAGTCTCTTGTGACAGAGTGTTCCACCACGTCGGGGCCAGTACTGAAAAGGCCCTGGCCCTAGTTGAGACCAATCTAACCACCTTGTGACCTGGGACCTCCAAAATGTTGTTATTTCTGGACCTTAAGGTCCTCTGCAGGGCATACCAGGAGAGTACGTTGGTCCCGTAGGTACGAGGGTCCTAGGCTGCATAGGGCTTTAAAGGTCAAAACCAGCACCTTAAACCCGATCCTGTACTCCACCGGGAGCCAGTGCAGTTGGTAAAGCACTGGATGGATGTGATTCCGCTGCGAGGACCCGCTAGTAGACATCAGTGACTGTTTTGTATTTGTCTAATCTTCTTTTCAAGCCATCCAAGTTGGTGGGCCTCATTGGCTCCTGTGGGAGTCAGTTCCATAGTTTGGGGACTGGTGAGTCACCATGTGAGCCAATGGGTTTTGAGAGTTTGCTTCATAATACTGTATTTTTCGCTCTATAAGACACACTTTCCCCGCTCCCAAAATTAAGGGAAAATGTGTGTGCGTCTTATGGAACGAATGCAGGCTCCTTGGCTTCAGCGACAGCAACGGGAAGCCTCCGAAGCGCAGTGGGAGCGCTCCTGCCGCGCTCCGGAGGCTTTGGGTTGCTTTTGCTGAAACCAGGAGAGCGAGAGGGGTCGGTGCACACCGATCCCTCTCGCTCTCATGGCTTTGCTTCGCTGGAGAGGCGCTGCGCAGCTTTCCCTCTCTGCCGCTTCACTGAAGGGGCACTGCGCAGAGAGGGAGAGAATTTTTTTTCTTGTTCTCCCCCTCTAAAACAAGGTGCGTCCTATGGTCGGATACATCCTATAGAGCGAAAAATACGGTAATTCAGTTCCATTCAATACATATTATTGTTTATAGGCAATGACTATCACAGTACAGCATAAGCACATATCACACAGCTACAGAACAAAAGACATTGCAAGCACCAGAACGGGACAAATCTACAATGTCCAAAATTTAGTAACGTTCTTTCTAGTGCTTCATAATAATGAGATCTGGAAGCTTACCCCTTTCTGGGTGCACAATGCAAGTCTGCAAAGGATACTGTCTTCTCCCTGAACTAAATAATCATTACTTGATCCTTCGTTGTGCAGCTACAACTGCAAAATGGCTGAAGGGATATACATTTCCTTCAGCCAACTAATACAGAAATAGAACATTTCCAGTTAACACAGAACGCCTTGTCTAAGCAGAACCAAAAGCGAGGTAAGTCTGGGATGTGCTTCTACCCTGAGAAAGATGTAGGCTTTTTTTTTAAAAAAAGCAATGATTCTTAATTACTTTAGGTAGACTTTTCAGACTTCTTAAAAAAACACACACTTCTGCTTAATGATGAAGAGTTCTGCATAGCACTGAGGTCTGCATGGAACTGGCTCCACAGGAGGCAGTGATGTCTAGCAACCTAGTAAAGGTAAAGGTAAAGGGACCCCTGATCATTAGGTCCAATCGTGGCCGACTCTGGGGTTGCGGCGCCCATCTCACTTTACTGGCCGAGGGAGCCGGCGTACAGCTTCCGGGTTGTGTGGCCAGCATGACTAAGCCGCTTCTGGCGAACCAGAGCAGCGCACGGAAACACCGTTTACCTTCCCGCTGGAGTGGTACCTATTTATCTACTTGCACTTAGACGTGCTTTGGAACTGCTAGGTTGGCAGGAGCAGGGACCGAGCAACGGGAGCTCACCCCGTCGCAGGGATTCGAACCACCAACCTTCTGATCGGCAAGTTCTAGGCTCTGTGGTTTAACCCACAGCGCCACCTGCGTCCCAATGTCTAGTAACCTAGATGGCTTTAAAAGAGGATTGGACAAATTCATGGATGAGTAGAGAACTATTGATGGCTACGAACCACAAGGGCTATGCTCTGCCTGCAGAATCAGAGGCAGCAATGCTTCCGAACACCATGAGAAATCACAGGGGAGAGGACTCTTGTGCTCAGGTCCTCCTTCCCAGAGGCATCTAGCTGGCCACTGTGAGAACCAGAGGCTGGCCTAGATGGGCCATTGTCCTGATCCAGCTGAAGGCACTTCTTATGTTCTTATGCACACTTCTCTTGCAGATCAACATGAACTTACCGTATTTTTCGCTCCATAAGATGCGCTTTTTTCCTCATAAAAAGTAAGGGGAAATGTTGGTGCGTCTTATGGAGCGAATGGCACTGGGCAGAGAGGGAGAGCTGCGCAGCACCCCTACAGCGAAGCGGGAGGAGGAACGGAGCCCCTTCTGTTCCTCTTCGCGCTTCGCTGAAGGGGTGCTGCGCAGCTCTCCCTCTCTGCGCAGCGCCTCTCCTGCGAAGCTGGAGGAGGAACAGAAGGGGCTCCTTCTGTTTCTCCTCCCGCTTGACTGAAGGGGCGCTGCGCAGCTCTCGCTCTTTGCGCAGCACCCCTTCAGTGAAGCACCTCTCTTGGCTTCTGCCCGCTGCCCAGGAGAGGCTGTGTATGGCTATCCCAGAAGCCAGAACAGCCAGAGGCTATCCCAGAAGCCAGATCCCTCTTGCTGTTCTGGCTTCTGGGATTCAGAATATTTGTTTTCTTGTTTTCCTCCTCCAAAAACTAGGTGCGTCTTGTGGTCTGGTGCATCTTATGGAGCGAAAAATACGGTATTTCTTATTCTTTAGAAACCAGAGTTGTTGACACTTGCGTTTAGGTATTTAATGTGGCCTGGAATGTTTCTTGACCTTGAAGGCAGAAAAGGGGAAAGTTAATTCTCTCTCCGTCTCTCTCTCTTCCTGACAGGGTTCATAGGCTACGCTTCACACCTCTACAAGCTTGTAGCAGATTGGGAGGGTCTTGACAGTGATAGCGACCAGCTGTTTTATACGAAAGTCTTCTTGGATCCAGAAAAACGGGTAAATTCAGGGCGCAGAGAAGCTGTGTGCATGTGTGCCAGACAAGCTTTTAAAAATGTAGTTACTTTCTCCCCATTTTAATAAAAATGAATATTTTATTTACAATCAATATAATACACATAAAACATAAAACAAGCTATTGGATGCTCAAACAACCCCTAAATTATATATATGTAATGAAATAAAACTACTTGTTTGGGAACCTGTGGCCCGTCAGCCAAACTTGGCCACCAGGATGCTCGTCGTTTGGCCCATAAAGATGTCAGGTGTGGGGTGGATAAGGCTTCTAAGGAACAATAGGGAGCTGAAAGTTGTTCCTTTGCTGGAGCTCTTTCCAAATTTAAAAATCCACCACCCACAAGCGGACAGTATTGAAATGACTTGGTGGTCCACAATTTGTACCTGTCTGGTGTAAACAGACGTTTTGCTTTAGAGAGAAGAGCCAGAATTTCAAAACCCCTTTTCCAACTCATACGATAATGTGATTTCTATTTTATTTTGTCTCTCCCATAGACAAACATCAATATCACTTTGGATCACAGGTGTCGGATATTTCAAAACCTGAATGGAGCCCTAGGTGAGCATCTGGGAAAGGAGATGGAGAAGTGTCTTGCATTTCTGCAACCTCAGTTCTGGGGTTTGTGAGGAGTCAGGTTTTTAACGGTGAAACTCCCTGCCTGTTGACAGGGAGTTAAATGATTTTATTTGATAATTTTAAAAAGTGCTTGCTGTCCCGGGCGCTTTCAGAAGGAAGGACGGGATATAAATGGTAATAAATGAATGGACCCTTTGAAATGAGTGGGCACGACTAACTTAGTTCCATTATTTTCAGTGGGGCTGCTGTAAGTAGTTGGTTTCAACCTCTTAAGTCATCTTGCAAAGTTGCAGTCAGGCATCGTGGAAGTTTCTTAATCCATATCCTTCTGGCTGCTCTGATCTCTGCATGCCCTGAACAAAAGCAGGTTTTGGCTGAGCTTTTGATGCAAGTAGCTACAAAAAACTTTGCCTAAGGCTATGGCAGGAACCAAAACTAGATCGTAGGGGGTGTAGGTGATTGTTACTCTCTCAAAACATTGTGTTTTATTTTGTTTCCTTTTTTAAAAGAAGTCAACAACCGATACGCAATTAATGACTTATTTCTTCATATTGTTTTGATGTTTTTGTCATAATCAGCAAGTGCGGAAATAACTACAGTAGTACCTCGGGTTACATACGCTTCAGGTTACAGACTCCACTAACCCAGAAATAGTGCTTCAGGTTAAGAACTTTGCTTCAGGATGAGAACAGAAATCGTGCTCTGGCAGCGCGGTGGCAGCAGGAGGCCCCATTAGCTAAAGTGGTGCTTCAGGTTAAGCACAGTTTCAGGTTAAGAACGGACCTCCGGAACAAATTTAGTACGTAACCAGAGGTACCACTGTACACGGAAAAGCATGGTAGTTCATTGTTCCCTTCTGTTCTCTCCCTCTTTTTTTTAAGATGAGGTGGTCCTGAAGTTTGAGAACGGGCGCGTGAGAGCACGGAACCTTGCATTTGACACCCTCGCGGTTGTCATTCATGGCAACGGCCCCACCAAGGTAAGGCCAGTCAGGCGTGAAAGAGTGAAAATGTTTATTCGGCTTTACGCCCATCATAAAACACAACACAACACAACAAATCAAATAAAACAGTGGACTCGTACAAGCCACCAGTAATATAACACAATTCACAGCTCACAAGGACAGATATTAGCAATTCAAAAGAAAAATTTAAGATTAAGATTTAGGCACTACGCTAAAATCAATATCTGATGTCATTGTAGAAAATTCTTATAACTATCAATAATCGGCTAACATTCCATTCCGTCTCTTGTACGAGAGGACGGCTGTTAGGAATTTAGCAACCTGTAGGGTAATATCCAAGGATCCACATCTTGAAGAACCCAGGCAAGCTGTAGGTCTACTGGTTTGTCAGCCATAGGCTGAATTATGGAGTTTAGTATACTAGCACGAGCTGAACTGTACATAGGGCAGATAAACATGACATGCTGTAGAGATTCAGATGTTTTCATTTCACAAGTACACATTGAAGGGACTTGGCCCTTAGTGAATCTATGTCTCAGGACATTTGTTGGAAAAACATTGAACCTAGCAGCCAGTCAGGGTGTTCCAGAACCATAGGGACCTAAACAGAGCCTAGCTGCTGGATCAGGCCAGTGGCCCATCTAGTCTCACAGTGGCTGACCTGTGGGAAACCCTCAAGCAGGATCTGACCACAAGAGCTCTCTCCTCTCCTGTGGTTTCCGTCAATTGGCATTCAGAAGCATCTGACGGTGGAAGCAGAGCCATCGTGGCTCCTCCATGAATTTGGCTGATCCTCTTTTAAAGCCATCCAGGTGCGTGGCCACCACTGCCTCCTGTGGCAGTGAGTTCCACAGTTTAACCCTGCAGTGCGGGAAGAAGGATTTCATCTGTCCTGAACCTTCGGCTGTGATTTCTAGTGTCACCAGAGAGGGAGAAAAAACATTTTCTCTCCATGCCATGCATAATTCTGTAAACTTCTCCCATCTCGCCTCTCGCTCGCCTTTTCTCTAAAGTGTCCCAAGGAGGGGAGAGCGCTTCTTGAACTCGGGCCCCGCTTGCAGACTTCTATTTTTGGAGCACCTGGGCAGCCACTTGGAGAACAAGATGGGCCTTTGGAACAATCCAGTTTCGTGTTCTGAGACTAGAAGGAAAGATGTCCTCGCTTGCAGACTTAACAGAGCAAAGCGAGTGTTTCCGTCCCAGCTTTGCGACTAAAGATCTGGGAATCTTTCTCTCTCTTCAAAAGCTGCAGCTGAACTACCTGGGGAACTACATCCCTCGGACCTGGACCTTTGAGACGGGCTGCACGGTTTGCAACGAAAGCTTGAAGAGCCTCGCAGACCTGAAAGTAAGGACCAGCTGGCTTGTTGGGGAGGCTGGGATACCTGTGGGCCCTGTTTCGGACTCCAACCCCCATCATGCCTTGTTCATCAGCCGTGCTGGCTGGTGGGAGTTGGACAACAACCAGAGAGTCACACACATTCTCCACTCGCTGAGCTAGACCGTCTCTTGCCACAGCTGTGCCTAGCTACCTCTGCTAAAACTCCCACCATCCCCATTCCCAGCCATTGCCCATTCTGGTTGGGGCTGGTGCAAGCTGGAGTCCCAGCAGGGCATTGTAGGCTACAGGTTCTCCTTCCTGGGATGAGGCCGTCACTTGCCATCACTGCCCACTAGCTATCCCCATCGCGACTCTTGCCGCCTTGTGATGGAAGGATGGGAAAGCTGTGGTCCTCCCAATTTTGCTGGGCAAAATTGTCCCTGACCGGTGGCCCTGCTGGCTTGGGCTGATAGGAGCTGGTGTAGTCCCCATGACACCTGATTCCTAGTCTGTTGCCTTCATGCTGTGCTGGTGAGTTTCCTAGAAGTACCTAGTTGGCCAATGTTAGAAATAGGATTCTGGAACCTGGATGGGGAACCTCACCTCCAGGGGCCTGAAGTGGATCACCGAACCTCTCTCTTATTTTTAATTTATTTATTTTGATACTTATAAGCCACACTCTCATAACCAGTATTGCAAAGTGGTATACAGACTAAACACACAGTATTACAATCAGAAACATCTGGCTGCACCCCATATTTCCAGGCCACACGCCCCTCCTCTCCTTCACACCCCCATTGAGTTATTTTGCTTCGCTTGAAATACATCCTTTCCTACTTTAAAGGTAAAGGGACCCCTGACCATTAGGTCCAGTTGTGGCCAACTCTGGGGTTGCAGTGCTCATCTCACTTTATTGGCCGAGGGAGCCGGCGTACAGTTTCCAGGTCATGTGGCCAGCAGGACTAAGCCGCTTCTGGCGAACCAGAGCAATGCACGGAAACGCTGTTTACCTTCCCGCCGGAGTGGTACCTATTTATCTACTTGCACTTTGACATGCTTTCGAACTGCTAGGTTGGCAGGAGCAGGGACCGAGCAACGGGAGCTCACCCCGTCATGGGGATTTGAACCGCCAACCTTCTGATCGGCAAGTCCTAGGCTCTGTGGTTTAACCCACAGCGCCACCCACGTCCAATTTCCTACTTTGTGGCTTAAAATGCAGTGAGGTTGCTTTAGCCCAGTGCATTTCTTCCTTTTCCCCCCCATAAGATTTTATTGAAGCTCTTTCATAATATAAGAAGAGAAAGGAAATTAGCTTTGCTATCCAGCTGCTATTTGGATCAAAGTGGATGGCTCAGTTGGTAGAGCATGAGGCTCTTCATCTCAGGGCTGTGGGTTCGAGCCCCACATTGGGTTAAAAAAAATCGTGCATTGCGGGTGGTTGGAGTTTGTGGCCCTCATGGTCCCTTCAAAATCTACAGTTCTGTGACTCCATGATTCTAAATAAAAACAAAAAGAGAAAAGAAAATGCAGGGTCCGCTCTCAAAGGGAGTTCTCACACAGAAAGAGGTGGATGCTCCCAGCTCTCACCTGGGAGCTTTCCTTTCTTCCCCCACCCTCCCACCCTGGGAGATCTTCCCTTCCCTGCCTGCCTCTTACTTAGGGTCCTTCACAAGCCATCCATCACCTTCATGTGTGTAATCTTTGGACCCCAGTAATGGCGCAGAGCAGAGAACATGCATCCTCGAACCCTGGTCTTGCTTCTCTGGACGGAGGACAGAGCGGTTTGTGTGTAGAAACTAACCCACTGTAGAAAAGTAAAATTCACACTCGTCGCTCCGCCCACTTTTGCCTCTGGCCCTGCCCACCACTGGTATCTGGCCCCCAGAATGTTGCCCAGAAGAGAATGTGGCCCTCAGGCTGAAAGGGGCTCTCTATTGCTGAAGCAAGCCTTCGACCTGATCCAGCTTATGTTGACATTCCTATCTGAAAATATAGGTTGCTCATCACGGCTGGCTGTCATGGTCTGTCTCATCTTATTTATGTAGTCTTGTCTTTTCTCCCCTCGTACCTGAACGCAGGAAGATGTGCTGCCTGTGGTCCTGATTGGCATCTTTGTCGAGCAGCCCACCCCGTTCCTCACCCCGTTCTTCCAGCGCCTGCGGAAGCTGCGCTACCCCAAGAAACGGATCCAGCTTTTCATCCACAATCGGGTGAGCGCCTTCGTCCCATCCTTAGGGAGGGCCGTTTGCCTCCCAGAAGCCTTTGCTCCTTTAAGCTCTCAGCCGGTGAACGTGGCTGTTTTGACCAGACCAGTCATAGCTCTGGCATAAGGCGTTCTGCTTTGTGTTGTTGTGTCCAGGAGGAGCATCACCTCGACCAGGTAGAGGAGTTTGTGAACGAACACGGGCAAGAATACCGCTCTGTCAAAGTGGTTGGGCCGGATGACCATGTGGAGAATGCTGATGGCCGGAACATGGGCATGTAAGCCAATTATTATTCTTATTAAGCTCAAGGTGGCACACATTGTTCTCCTGGCCCCCTCGTTCTCTCCCCACAACAACCCTGTGAGGTAGGCGAGGCTGAGAGTGGTCACCCAGTAAGCTTCATGTCCGAGTGGGGATTTGAACCTGGACCTCCCAGGTCCTAGCCCAATACTCTTAATAATTATACCACGCAATCTCTCCTGATAGGGACGCGGGTGGAGCTGTGGGTTAAACCACAGAGCCTAGGGCTTGCCGATCAGAAGGTTGGCGGTTTGAATCCCCCCAACGGGGTGAGCTCCCGTTGCTCGGTCCCTGCTCCTGCCAACCTAGCAGTTCGAAAGCACGTCAAAGTGCAAGTAGATAAATAGGTACCGATTTGGCGGGAAGGTAAACGGTTTTTCCGTGCTTCTCTGTTTTGCCAGAAGCGGCTTAGTCATGCTGGAAGCTGTACGCGGGCTCCCTCGGCCAATAAAGCGAGATAAGCGCCGCAACCCCAGAGTCGGCCATGACTGGACCTAATGGTCAGGGGTCCCTTTACCTTTTTATCTCTCCTGATGCTGTAACGCTTCTGACCTTTTGTTTGCTGGTGAGAGATGGCCAAGGTATAGGCAGTGACTCTTGATAGTATCTGCCCTTTAAAACCTCTTGAGCCAGCCACGGACTGACTGACTGATCTGCCTGCTTACTGCCTCTTTAGGGACCTGTGCAGGCAAGACCCAGTCTGTGAATATTATTTCAGCGTGGATGCCGAAGTAGTGCTGAAGAACCCTGATGCACTGCGGATCTTGATCGAACAGAACAAGTGAGTCGTTTATCTCAGCTTCCTGTTCTGTGGGGGCCTTAGGCAAGTTTAGGGAGAAGGTGTGGTCCTTCCGCATTCCACATCTGGATGCAGCTGCCAGATTGAAACAAACTGTAATAATAATAGGGGTTGCTCGTGCGTAAGTTGCCGCCACTCCTGGCTAGGTTGCCTTGTTAAACCTTTCTGTCTGGACAGCCCTTCACTTCGTGGCTGTTTCAGTCGCTACCAGAATCCGTCAGTGGGCATCTCTTAAACCTTTTCCAGCATAAAAGCTGTTTGACCCCAAGTCTCCTCCTACTCTCCCTGCGCGGAAGTCTTCTGCGCAGGGAGGGTGTGGGTAGCGGAGGACCCGTGCTCTCCCCGCTGGTGTCCAGCGAAGAGTCCTGGAGCCCCCTCGCCAATTCCCCCATCTGCCCTTCTTTATCCCTGGTGTAACGCTGATTTCCTTCCCCAGCTGATGAGCTGCCTCTCTCCCTGCTGGGTCCCTCTCCAGCATCGCTTGAGAGCCTTGCCTCCGCCTCCTGCTCCGATGTCAGTTCCCTGACACTAACCTCTCTTGATGCAACAGAGCCTGTCTCCGTTTGGATTGGATTGTTAATTTTCGACATGATTCCCGCATTGCAGGAGTTCCCAACTATACAGTTCTATTATTCAAGGTGCCCCCCCTCCACTCCACCATTTTGTGTGAGTTTGGGGGTGGGGGGAAGAGATACGGACTCCAGTTTTCCGAGCGACTCTGCTTTCGTATTTCAAATCTTTAAAAGATGCAAGTTTCTATCCCCTATGGAAGAGGAAATATGCTTGAAACTGCTTGACTGGCTATCAAAACCCAGAGGAGTTGCTGAGTAAGGTTTTCCAGAGTTGGAAGTTCATTGTCCTGCATAGCTCCTTTTGCTTAGTAAATGCCACAATCTTGGAGAAGTTATGCAAATGTACTTGGCTTTATTTTATGCATGTTCTGAAGTTAATCTTGGGCCAAATAGACCTGGGAATATCTTGCCTTTTGTTACGGAAATTACAGGTGGGGCACATCTTTAAAGTTAAATATTACAAATATTATGCCTGAATATATCCTTCCAACTTGACAGCTCAGGGAAGTCACCTAGCTTTAAAAATAATATAAAATCATCTCCTTTCCCAGTTCCCCCCCATTCCAAAGCTATTTTCCCCTTGCAAAAGGACTCCAGGAAGTTCTCAGAGGTGACAATTGCTGGGCTCATTGTTAGCCAAAGGAAGCCAAATCTCATCACCTGACTCGCCTCAGGCTCCAGACATGCAAAGGAACTTCTATTGTACTTTTGGGTGGTGGGTACTTAAGACATATTTGTCTATGCTAATCTTATACCTGAGTCTTGCCCCACCATATCTGCTTATGCTAATCTTGTACCAAGGACTTGTCTGGACCTGTTTGCCAAGGTTAACCCCTCCCCTTCGAACTGTATTCTGGGATGTGGTGGGAAAGTTTTAAAAGTCTTTGTCACCCCTTCCTCTGGGTTCAATTGCTCTTTGAACCTATTGCACAATAAACTTTGGTCTACAGCTATTTGCTCCGGTTGGCTGGACTCCTTCCTTTATTCCGCAGGGACCCGCGGGCTCTGCCCGGCGA
Source organism: Podarcis liolepis (assembly GCF_965112155.1). NCBI lineage: Eukaryota > Metazoa > Chordata > Lepidosauria > Squamata > Lacertidae > Podarcis > Podarcis liolepis. Next base: position 11,411,182 of record NC_139561.1, on the reverse strand, counting down.
GCTGGGTGACTGAGCAGCCTTGCACCTAGATTTTTCCTTAACACTTTCATCCCACTGTTTCCCACCTCTATACAAGCAGAAGTACCGTGTTTTTTGCTCTATAAGACTCACTTTTTCCCTCCTAAAAAGTAAGGGGAAATGTGTGTGCGTCTTATGGAGTGAATGCAGGCTGCGCAGCTATCCCAGAAGCCAGAACAGCAAAAGGGATCGCTGCTTTCGCTGCGCAGCAATCCCTCTTGTTGTTCTGGCTTCTGAGATTCAGAATATTTTTTTTCTTGTTTTCCTCCTCCAAAAACTGGGTGCGTCTTATGGTCTGGTGCGTCTTGTAGAGCGAAAAATATGGTACCTCCCCAAGTTTTGGGTTCATATGCACACTAATATCCAATTCTTTTCTGTGCCTTCCTTAACCCCCACCTCCCAGATTTGTGATTGCCCCACTTGTGAGTCGTCTTGGGAAGCTGTGGTCAAATTTCTGGGGGGCCCTCAGTGCCGACGGTTACTACGCCCGCTCAGAGGACTATGTGGATATCGTCCAGGGACGCCGGATGTGAGTACCATGAAGGATTTCAACAAAGCTTTGGCTGCTTCTCCATGTCACACTAAACCATAGTTTAGCACAAAGTGTTGTAGAAAAAACAGGGAGTTTGGCTTTTGCTGCCCAACTCCCCAAGGGACTGAGTCCCCTAAGTCCATGATCGGTCAGAGATGAATGGATGGAGGCAAGATCCACAGAAAGCAAAACAGATCTTTATTTTCCTGTTGCAACAGAGTTCCCTCCCCTCATTGCAAGGAGGTAGGAAAGACCCAGAGCAATGGTGTGCAAGCCCCTCTAAAGACTTTGCCCACCCTGTAGCCCAAGACCACCCCCCAAAACATCATACATACATCACAGTAGGAGGTGGTCTCCAGCAGAAATTTCAGAGTGTTGCTTCTCTCCTGTCTGCCAGTATACGTGAGAATGCCTTACTTGATTGCATTTTCTGGGTAGCCTGGCCATTCCTTTGAGATGGTAAATCTCAAATAAAAATAAAAATAAAATAAAAAGGTAGTTCCTGAATTTCTTATGCATATTGAGTTTGCTGAGCTTAACAGATACTTGCCAGACTGTATTTGCAGGGAGGTGTAAGCTCCTACAGTCCAAAGCCAATAGGAAATTTTTTCCCATTTCCTTCTTCCTTGCAGAGAAATATTTCTCAAATTGGAGAGTCAAAATGGCTTCAGGATTGCTCTCCTGTTCTATTTCAGACACATGGTTTATATACTTATGTATGTGTTTTCCTTGTACAGTTATGAACATTTATTCTATATTTGAGACCTCGGAATTCTTATAACAACAGTCCATGAGTAGGAACGAGCTGCAGGCTCACAACCTTTTCTCTCCGGAGCTTCTGCCTCTGGTTTTTTTGTTGTTTTTTTTAAAAAAGATCTTTATTAAGGTTTCAACATATTACAAAATATGCAAAAAAGAAAAGAAAAAAGAATTAAAGAGAAAAAAGTAGAAAATAAAAATACAAGATAAAAACAATTAAAAAACAGATTAGTCTTTCCATGTCTTATCTTTCATTTGCTTGTTTCCCCGACCTCCTCACACCTCCCTTTTTGTATTCCAGTTCAAATTAGTTAGTTCAGCAAATCCTTTCCCTCTTTAATTTTATCTTAATCTCTTATCTTAAAATATAAGAACTTTAAATTTTCACCTGTTAACAATCCATTTTTACATATTCCTTTTAACATTGCTGCTAAAAACCACTTAACTTCGGTCCAACATCATTCTAACATTCATTAATTTTGCAGTATTTCTGTAAATAGTCTTTGGATTTCTTCCAGTCTTCTTCCACCGACTCTTCTCCCTGGTCTCGGATTCTGCCAGTCATTTCCGCCAGTTCCATATAGTCCATCACCTTCATCGCTTCTGCCTCTGGTTTTGCTTAATCACAGTTTGTTGTGTCATCGGGACCAAGCAAACCATGGTTAGCATGAACTTGAACCGTGACTAGTTTCAAACAAGCCAACATCATGGATTGAGTGATTCCCTATGAAGAAAGATTGCAGCATTTTGGATTTTATAGCTTAGAGAAAAGGCGAGTGAGAGGTGACATGACAAAGGGGTTTAAAATTTTGCATAGCACGGAGTAAGCGGATAGGGAAAAGTTTTCCTCCCTCTCTCAGAACATGAGAACTTGTGGACATCCAAGAAGCTGAATGTTGTAAGATTCAGGGTGGATAAAAGAAAATGCTTCTTCACGCAGCACATCATTAAACTATGGGACATGCTCACATGATGACCACTAGCTTTAAAAGAAGACAAATTCATGGAGAAGAGGACTATTGAGGGCTACCAGCCAGAATGGCTGTTTTCTGCCTCCACAGTTGAAAGCAGCAATGCTGCTAACGAACTTAAAAAAATCTTTAAATATACTTTCCCCAAAAGACCTGAAGCTTTTCTACTGGGATTGATTGGAAAGGAAATAGAAAAAAAAGATAAAAACCTCTTTTTATATGCCACGACAGCAGCCAGAAATATGTTAGCTCAGAATTGGAAAACAGACATAATACTGAATATAATGGACTGGCAGGTTAAAATGATGGACTACGCAGAACTGGCCAGACTATCAGGAAAATTAAGAGATCAGGACGAGCAGAAGTTTCAAGAAAATTGGAGTAAATATTTGATGTATATAAGAAACAATTGTAAATCTTTGAAGACACTGGTAGGGTTGGAATAACTCTTACAGCGTGTAGTTGATAATAAGATATATAGAGTAAGTGATATTAGAACTTTATTTGATACTTACCAAAGAAATGGAGGGAAGTCAGAGGCATGATAGAGCCTAAGTTAAATATGTAACCTATATATGTGTAATTTATGAATGTATGTATGTGTACTGAAAATCAATAAAAATTTAATTTGCAAAGAAAGAAAGAAAGAAAGAAAGAAAGAAAGAAAGAAAGCAGCAATGCTGCTTCTTTGGCTGATTTTTGAATCCGTTTTTTAATTGATGGAACAATTTTAAAAATCAGAATATAGCGTATTTTTTCTGTGTATAAGACGCCCCGATGTATAAGATGACCCCTATTTTTTTAAACCCCAAATTAAGAAATTAAGTTGTTTAGCTTTTGGGGGGTGGGGTGGGGGAGGTCACTTCCGCCAATTGCTCACCCGCCTGCCTGCCACTACTGATCACTTGCCACAGCCACTGCCGATCGCACACCTTGCCGCAGCTGCCAATTGTCTGCCTGCTCACCAGCCCACCCGCCCACTTGCCGCAGCCACCAATCACCTGCCTGCCTCGCCACAGCCGCCAATCGCCTGCCCAATTGTCGCTGCCAATCTCCAGCTTGCTGCTGCCATTAACCGCACGTCCCCCCTCTGCATTCACTATCCGCAACCCCCAATTTTTGCCTCTTTTTCTTTTTTTAAAGCAAAAAGCATCGTCTTATACACAGAAAAATATGGTAGCTGATGAAACTAAAAGTAATAATAATGGCAGCCTTAATAACTGTATATGGTAAAAGGCTTTGGGGTTGGTTAATGCGGCTTCATGCCTAATTCTTTCTCCCCGCCCCCCTTTTTCAGTGGCCTGTGGAACGTCCCATACATCTCTAGCGTCTACCTGATAAAAGGTAGCATCCTGAGATCGCAGCTCGCTCAGACCGACTTTTTCCACAGCGGCAAGCTAGATGCAGACATGGCTTTCTGCCACAACATCCGGGAACAGGTCGGTGTGGCAAGAACAGAAGCGTCGTGGTGCAGGGTTGGGGTGGGTGTGCAAATTGCTGTTGTTATCTCTGCAGCAGGGTGCTTGCCTTCCGCATCCTAGAGCCACCGAATCAGCATGAAAGAGGAGCTTTTTTAGCCTCTGAGAAGGAATCTCCTCGCCCTTTGGTGCTGATTGGAGCTAGAGGGAAAGGAAGGAAGTGAGGATCAGCTCCTGGGGACACTCTGGAGAAGAGCAGCAAGGAGTTGGAGCTGTCCTGTATGCTTCTGTTTCAAGAGAAAAGTGTGCAAGTTCTGCAAATGGAACTTTGCAGAAAAAGCAACTTTTGTTGTTGTTTAGTTGTGTCCGACTCTTCTTGTCTCTCCATGGACCAGAGCACGCCAGGCACTCCTGTCTTCCACTGCCTCCCGCAGTTTGGTCAAACTCATGCTGGTAGCTTCGAGAACACTGTCCAACCACCTCGTCCTCTGTCGTCCCCTTCTCCTTGTGCCCTCCATCTTTCCCAACATCAGGGTCTTTTCCAGGGAGTCTTCTCTTCTCATGAGGTGGCCAAAGTCTTGGAGCCTCAGCTTCAGGATCTGTCCTTCCAGTGAGCACTCAGGGCTGATTTCCTTCAGAATGGAGAGGTTTGATCTTATTGCAGTCCATGGGACTCTCAAGAGTCTCCTCCAGCACCAGAATTCAAAAGCATCAATTCTTCGGCGATCAGCCTTCTTTATGGTCCAGCTCTCACTTCCATACATCACTACTGGGAAAACCATAGCTTTAACTATACAGGCCTTTGTTGGCAACTTAAGTCTCTCCAAAAGAAGATATTGGAGCACTCATAATTTACCCCTGCATTGGAGGGGGTTGAACTAGATGACGCGTGGGGTCCCTTCCAAATCTGCAATGCTAAGGTTCTGTGTATGTGCACAGAAAATAGTAGATCTAGCTGACAGGCAATGCATTGAGATCTGCACTGATCGTTGCAATGCGTCCCTAATTATTGGATATTCTTAGAAGGTTGCATAATCTTAGAAGGGGGCATAGCTGTGGCTATCATGAAGCAACCCTGCACTTCTGAATTTGCCACTACACTCCTGGGCAAGAAGCTGTGTTGTTCTGGGATAGTGGGGAGGAAAACCACAGACTAGGCCAACTGGGAAAAGAAACCACAGGGTAGATTGGCTTCACGGGATACTAGTTTTCCATTGTGAGCAACGGTTCTCCTCATTTGCAGGGCATCTTCCTCTTTGTGACGAATCAGCAACAGTTTGGCCATATCCTCTCGCTGGAGACTTACCAGACAAGCCACCTGCACAACGATCTCTGGCAGATCTTCAGCAACCCGGAGGTGAGGTGTCTCTTGTGGAATAACCCAGCGGGCAGTACCTTTCGCAAAACTTAGGAGCTAGCGGGATTTCTCTAGGAACCAGTTTGAAGGGAGAAATGTGTAAGCCGAGCAAGAGGAGAGGTCCTGCGTTCGTGCTGCTGCTGTGTGTTCAGCGGTGATGTGGGTTTTCCGGAAAGTTTTCAATAGTGCCGGTGGGAGTTTGAATAGTCCCAGCTGCAGGGATGGGAATCACAAGTGGGGAGAGTGCTTCTGCGCTCAGGTCTTGCTGGTGAGTTTCCCATTGATTCATCTCGTTGGCCACTGTGAGAACAGCAAGCTGGACTAGATGGGCCATTGGCCTGATCCTGCAGCCAGGCTCCCCTTATATTCTTAAGAGAATGGGAGCTTCCAATTTTAATTCAGCTGCAAACATTTGGGAGACATGGGGCATGCGATTTTCCCAGGGCCACCTGTTATGAGCTTAATTTTGAACCCCAGCCCAAGCTTTTAAAATTAGGGTGGATCTTTCTCAGACATGAGCCCCTGGGTAAGGTAAAGGTAAAGGGACCCCTGACCATTAGGTCCAGTCGTGGCCGACTCTGGGGTTGCGGCGCTCATCTCGCTTTATTGGCTGAGGGAGCCGGCATACAGCTTCCGGGTCATGTGGCCAGCATGACTAAGCCGCTTCTGGCGAACCAGAGCAGCGCACGGAAACGCCGTTTACCTTCCCGCCGGAGCGGTACCTATTTATCTACTTCCACTTTGACGTGCTTTCGAACTGCTAGGTTGGCAGGAGCAGGGACCGAGCAACGGGAGCTCACCCCGTGGCAGGGATTCGAACCACCAACCTTCTGATCGGCAAGTCCTAGGCTCTGTGGTTTAACCCACAGCGCCACCCTGAGCCCCTGGGTACCTGTCGCCAAATGGGCGTCTTGATAAAATTGACAATCATAAGCCATACATTCAAACATAGACGGAAGGACATGATATCTTCAATCCATTGGGTAATACATGGCGGACGCTTGTCTTTCCAGCCTTAAGTCTCTAATAGCCACTGTAAGGGCTTACACAAAACCATTTCACCCCTGTCCACCCGTTAGTCCCCACACCACAAGGATATGATTTAAGAATGTGTCACCTTCGTCACCCACCCAGCCCCCCAACGTTCATTTGTTCTTATTTTCTCCTGACACAGGACTGGAAGGAGAAATATATTCACGAAAATTACACCGCAGCCTTAAAAGGGAAACTGGTGGAAACGGTAAATAGCCCTTGACTCTTTTGAAACGGGACTGCTGAATTGGGGTGCCGAGGACCTAAAGAGCAGCATAGGCAAACTGAAGGAGGTGCCTGCTGCCAGGGCCCCACGTTCGGGTGCGCATGGCCTTTTCGGTGGTGGCTTCCCCGGAGATATTCATTTGGCTTCGTAGCTGGAGGCACTAATGCTTCTGAATGGCAGTTGCTGGAAACCACAGGAGGAGAGAGGGATCTTGGGTTCAGATCCTGTTTGTGGGCTCCCTTCTGGGGCACCTGGTTGGCTGATGTTCTGATCCAGCAGGCCCGTCTTATGTTCTGTGTTTTGCTTTCACCCAGTTCTAATATGTGGTTATTTTTTTCAAAAATCCTGTTTAGCACCACTTTGTGTGTCTGTGTGTATGGGAATTTATTTTATATTGCTTGTGTCTCAAGAGCATATTTCTTATCTTTGTAAGCTGCCTTGTGGATTTTTAAAAAGGTGGGTTATAAATCCTTCAACGTAAGTATCTGAATTCACGATATTTTATTTTGCAATCTATTTCTGAGACGTTTTGTTGCCTGCCATTTATTGGTTTATTTACCAAGTTTAAAAGAAAACACTTTTCAACAAGGCATCGCTAATCCGATACACAGTATACGATTAAGAGAAGATAATCAAAACAACGTATGAAAATAGAAATCAAAATGTATTTAAAAAAGAGAGAGAGAGTTACCACACTTCCTCTCCTGCTGCTTTCCCCCAGGGAAAACCACTCTTTAGTGCTCAATTGGACCAAACAGTAATTCAGGTTCCCCCCGGATTGCCTTTTGTTCCAATTGATCGCGAAAGAGCAGCTTTTGCCTTGGAAAGCAGCAGGGCAAGGGGACTCATGCTTTCTAGGCACGGCACAAGCCGAAGTGTGGACGAGCCAAAATGATGGAAGAAATTCATCTTAGTCAGCCGATGGATGAGTGACAGAAAAGGAGATGAATGGAACTCCCCAAGGAAAAGCACCCCAGAGGGCAATCACATAGTAGCAGTGCCTCTTCTGTGATTGCCCTGGAGCTTTGGAATTCCCTTCCACAAGAGATTCACTCATCTTCCTCTGCCCTCATTTGCTCTGCCCAGCACTGATTGGCTAGTGACGATTGGCTAGAGACTGTGACATACACAACAAAAAAGCAACGCTTGCAATGGAGATTCATTATAGGTTCTCAAACCTTTGTGGGGGGTTAGGAGTGGGGTGGGTTGTTTTCATACAAGAGGTGATGCTTCCTGAAATATCCAGAACCCTGACTGTTTTGGTCTTTATTTCCGTTTTCCTTTGCCCTTCCTCTCATACTCCCTAAGCTCTTACGGTTCTTCTGTCTTGCTAGCCCTGCCCGGATGTTTACTGGTTTCCGATATTTACCGACGCAGCTTGCGATGAACTCGTAGAAGAGATGGAGAATTTTGGCCAGTGGTCCAAGGGAGGCAACACGGTAAGGAAGCCCTTGGTGGTAAATCTACCAAATTCATTAACAGATGCATTTTAAAAGAAGGATTCTAATACAGTGGTGCCTCGCAAGACGAAAAGAATCCGTTCTGTGACTCTCTTCGTCTAGCGGTTTTTTCGTCTTGCGAAGCAAGCCCATTGACAGATTAGCGAATTAGCACTATTAGCGGCTTTTAGCGGCTTATCTGCTGATTGGATCAGCTGATAAGCAGCTTAGCGGCTTAGAAAAGGGGGGGGAGGGGGGGAAACCGCAGGAACTCGCAAGACATTTTCGTCTTGCGAAGCAAGCCCATAGGAAATTCGTTTTGCGAAGCACCTCCAAAACGGAGGGGGCGTCTTATAGATGGAAAAATATGGCATATACCACCCTATACCCGGAGGTCTCAGGGCGGATAACAGAATAGGAAGCACTCATATGGGAGGCCCTTTTGATTTTGGTAGTAATTCAGTTTGAAACTCTAGCCTGCATCAGTTAGGTAATGCAAATAAGCATTGAAAAGTAACTTGAAATACCAAGTGACAAAAATACTAGGATAAACAGTATAATAATTTTGTTGAAGCAACAGTTCTGATCAAATGTTGAACTGTGTGGGACCACAAAGGTGTGAGCACAAATCATTTAGACAAGGGTGTGGTTCTATTATTATTTTTTAAAATAACCTTTCAAAAGCACTTAACTATACAGGGCTAGTGCAATGCAAGCCACTCCACATTTTTCAGGAGCACAGATGTGAATATTCTGCCTCATATATTTTAGGGATTAGAGATAATATATATTCCTTCAGCTGTTCTGCAGCTGTACGACGAAGGATCAAATAAGGGTTCTTTAGTCCCCCGAGAAGACAGTATCCTTCGCAGACTTCTGAGGTCTGGCTTTCCTTGTACACACAGAAAGGAATAAGCTTCTAGAGCAGTGTTTCCCAACCGGTGTTCCGCGGCACACTAGTGTGCCGCGAGACGTTGCCTGGTGTGCCGTGGGAGGGAGGCGGGCGAGTCGGGCGGCGAGAGGCGGGGCGGCGAGGAGAGGCCGCCCAGCGCGGGGCTCTCGCCGTCTGCCTGCCTGGCTGCCTGTGTGGCGCTGACGTCACGGGGCTGTAACGTGCCCCACATAGGCACACGCGGGGCGGCGAGCGAGCTCCCTCCCTCATCCCATCGCCGCTCGCTTCGGCCGGCCTACTGGGCTGTCGCAGGCGGAAGGCCTGCGCATGCGCGAGGTTTTCGCGCCTTCGGGATTCCCTTCACGCCTTCCTCCTCCCGGGTCCTTGAGAGCGCGGGAAGCGGCAGCGCGAGACCGGCGTTGAGCCTGGTAGGTATTGCGCTTGCCAAGGCAGTCATTTGGGAAATGAAAACTTGCAAAGCAAGCAACCAGTTCAATCTGAAGTACGTGTATGCTTAATATCCTGTATCTGAAACCTGTTCTGCCCCTCCCCCACACTTGGTGCCATTTTCATCTACACATGCAGCAGAGTAAGTTGACCCAGAATAGTACCAATTCAGATGGCAGATGGGAGAATGACAGTGCTGAATGCTTTCCCATGTAGAACAGTCCCTGCAAATAAAAACCTAGCATATTTGGAAGAGGGATGCTAGCCTAACCATTATCTTCTATGCTGTTACTATTTTTTTTTTTTTTACATAAGTAAAAAGTGACCTTTCCCCATCTGGCATGGTGGTGTGCCTCGAGATTTTTTTCATGAAACAAGTGTGCCTTTGCCCAAAAAAGGTTGGGAAACACTGTTCTAGAGAGCATCATTCTGAAGCAAACCCTCAAAAACCATTGGCTCGCAGTGGGGATGCTGAGTTCCCCGTACCCAAACTGTGGAGCTCACTTCTGCAGGAGGAAGTGATGGGTACCAGCTTGGTTGGCTTTTAAAAAAAGGACCAGTTTGTGGAGGAGGTCTACTAGGCAAGCTGGCTATGCTCTCTCTCCAGTCAGAGGCAGGAATCCTCTTGAATACCATCAGCTGGAAGCCACAGGAAGGGAGTGTGCTATTGCCTTGAGTCTTGCTTGCAGGCTCCCCACAACGGGCAGGTGGTTGGCCACTGTGAGAAGAAGGTGCTGGACTGGACAGGCCACTGGCCTCATCCAGTAGGCTCTGCTTACATTCTTACTGGGTGTATTTTAAGGTTACCAGACGTCCCCGTTTCCCGGGGACAGTCCCCGGATTTACAAATCAGTCCCCTGAGAAAATCCTATCATTCCTATTGAAGTTGAAAAGTGTCCCTGGATTCATTGAAAAAAATCTGGTAACCTTAGTGTATTTGGGGCAGTTGTCACCCATTAGCCTCCCACTGTTGCTGTGATCAAATGGGGAGGAGGAGTCTGAATTATGTTGGGATACTGCCAGGAAGACAGGCGGACAGGCATCAGGCAGGCATCAGGCAGGCCCGCAGCCGGTCTCCCTTGGAACAGCATCAATCAGCGACACGAGCCTCAGATACTTTTACAGGCCGTGCATGCTCCATCAGCAGAGTGAATAAATCTTCTCACAGCAGAAGAGGGAGACAGAGAAATGTGTAAGCATAACGTACAGCATTTTATTCAGCATAGTTCAGGAACAAAGGAAAACATGTCTGCTTCCCTTTGTGTCCAGCAAAACAGCAGTGACACAAAAGCTATATACAAGCGGAAGTTCCCATCGAGAGCTGGAAGTAAACAGGCATGTGACACACAACGGTACCCTTTTAAGGTGGAACAGAACTATATCTTAACAGTGTACACCTCTGTTGCTCGTCGGAAGGGAGGTGGGATAGAAATGCAATAATAAAACTCAAATGCATAACCAGTGTAGTGTAGTGGTTAAGAGTGGTAGACCCGAAATCTGGGGAACCAGGTTCGCGTCTCCGCTCCTCCACATGCAGCTGCTGGGTGACCTTGGGCCAGTCACACTTCTCTGAAGTCTCTCAGCCCCACTCACCTCACAGAGTGTTTGTTGTGGGGGAGGAAGGGAAAGGAGAATGTTAGCCGCTTTGAGACTCCTTCGGGTAGTGATAAAGCGGGATATCAAATCCAAACTCCTCTTCTTCTTCTTAACCTGGCAGGACACCCGGATCCTGGGAGGATACGAAAACGTCCCGACGATCGATATCCACATGAACCAGATCAACTTTGAACGGGAGTGGTACAAGTTTCTCCTGGAGTACATCGCCCCCATTACGGAGAAGCTGTACCCTGGGTACTACACCAAGGTAAGGATCGGCTCATCTGTCGTTCTGAGAACATCCAGAATCTCATCAACAGGAATTGGGTCCTGCAGCAGGATTTGAACTGGAGACCCTAAGTTGGTGAAGGGGGGGGGGATGCCATAGGAAGTAATTGCTGGCCGTGGGAAGTAATTACAGGGAGAGGCGGTAGGTTGGAATATGCACAAATATGCTGTGGCGATCACACAGGGTCCCTGGACGTTTGACGGTCTATTGATCCCTGTGCCACCACTGTGATTGCTTCCCTGCTGCCACCAACCCGTTTCTCTCGCGTACACACAGAGTCCAGACAGTTGTTAACATTAAACCAAATACAGTGGTGCCTCGCAAGACGAAAAGAATCCGTTCTGTGATTCTCTTCGTCTAGCGGTTTTTTCGTCTTGCGAAGCAAGCCCATTGACGGATTAGCGGATTAGCGCTATTAGCAGCTTTTAGCAGCTTTTAGCGGCTTATCTGCTGAGCGGCTTAGCAGCTTAGAAAGGGGGGGGAACCAGCAGGAACTCGCAAGACATTGTCGTCTTGCGAAGCAAGCCCATAGGAGATTCGTTTTGCGAAGCACCTCCAAAACGGAAAACTCTTTCGTCTAGCGAGTTTTCCATCTTGCGAGGCATTCGTCTTGCAGGGCACCACTGTAAACAAGTTTATTTTATAAGCCTGAACAGGTTTATGGTTTCAGATAATTTTTCTTGTCAGTTTCTTAATCTTAGCTTCTTTACCAGCCTATACCTTCCTAATAACTCTTAACTGATTATCCCAACTGTCTAGCTGACTCCTCTTAACAGATTCTCTCACTCTCTCACATCAAACTATCCCAACCCACAGATGTATCCTCCCTCTCCCTTCTCTAACACCCGGCTGACTCCTTAACAACACTAACTCTAACTCTAACTCCTCCCCTTGGGTTCCCACTTGCCATTCACTTCACACTCATTTAACCCTTTCCTTATGACCCAGCATGATGTCACCTAGGAGGGCAAACGCCACATATGCGTTTTTAAAACCCCAAGAGGTATTGTGCTGTGGAAGGGCCGTAGAGCAGCTGTTGTGCATGCAGAAGGTCTCATCTTCAACCCCCAGGTGAAACTGGGGAAGATTCGTTCTTGAAACCCCGGAGAGCTGCTGCCAGTCAGCGCATGCAATACTGAACTAGATGGCCCAATACTCTGACTCAGGATAAGACGGTTTCCTGTGTCTTAAGAAAAGGGCCATAGTTCAGTGGTGGAGCATCTGCTTGGCTAGGTTCAGCCTTCAGCATCTTCAATCAGAACTGGGAATGTCCCTTTTTCTGAAACCCCGGAGAGCTGCTGCCAGTCAGTGCAGACAGTTCTAGATGGGCCAATTGGTCTAACTCAGTTTAAGGCGGCACAATGGAGCGCTGTAGCTCAACGCCTGCTTGGCATGAAGAAGGTTCCAAGCTCCAGGTAGAGCTGGGCTTCTCCCTTGTCTGAGAACCACTGCCAGTCCGTGTAGACAATACTGAACTGGATGGACCAAGTAGAAGACAGGATCCTGTGTTCCTGAGCCACCTTATATGGATTCAGGCTACCGGGCCATTTAGCTGGGCACTGACTGGCAGCAGAGTTCACCAGGGTTTCAGGCAAGAGATTTACCCAGGAAGACTTGGATCTTTCTCCATGCAAAGCACATCCTCTGCCACTCAGCTTCAGCTTGCTCTCCAACTAGTCAGCGTTTGGTGGGTGGGGGAATCAATTCGGGCAGGTTTGCTGTAGAAGCCAGCAGAGCACAGCACTAGTTGGCTGGCGGCTGTGACGTCTCAAACCCTCCCTTCCCTCAAGCTGCTTTGCAACCTGATTGCCCCCCCCCCAAAAAAAACAAAAGTGCCAAACAATCTTGATATACTAGTGGCTGCACAAAGCTTATGGGGAGAGGTGAGACTGACGACTGAATCAGTGATGCCACTCTTATCTGCTGCCTTGCCATAGACAGATCCTGAGCCTGACAACGCTCTGTCTTCGTTCCAATTGGCATGGTGGCCCTTTTCATGATGTTCTGTCCGCTCCTCATTACAGACCCAGTTTGAGCTGGCCTTTGTCGTCCGGTACAAACCCGACGAGCAGCCTTCGCTGATGCCGCACCATGACGCCTCCACTTTCACCATCAACATTGCCTTGAACCGCGTCGGAATAGATTACGAAGTAAGTGCCATTGGAGATTGTTCTTCCGGTCCCAAAAGCATCTGGAACCTAACGGGCTGGGATTCACAAGAAAATAAGAACAGCCTGCTGGATCAAGCCAATGGCCCACCTAATCCCATCCAAGTTGGTGGCCGCCACTGCTTCCTGTGGGTGTGAGTTCCACAGGTTAACTATGCTCTGCAAGAAGTCCTTTATTTTATGGATAGCTCAGTTGGTTAGAACATGGTGCTGATAACACGAAGGTTATAGGTTTGATCCCCATATGGGACAGCTGCATATTCCTGAATTGCAGGGGGTAGGCAAACTGAGGCCCGGGGGCCGGATCCGGCCCAATCGCCTTCTCAATCTGGCCCGTGGACGGTCTGAGAATCAGCATGTTTTTACATGAGTAGAATGTGTGCTTTTATTTAAAATGCATCTCTGGGTTATTTGTGGGGCATAGGAATTTGTTCATCCCCCCCCAATATAGTCTTGCCCCCTACAAGGTCTGAGGGACAGTGGATCGGCCCCCTGCTGAAAAAGTTTGCTGACCCCTGGCCTAGATGATCCTCAAGGTCTCTCACAACTCTGCGATTTTATGATCTGTCTTGAATCTTTCAACGCTCAGCTTCATTAGATGTCCACAAATTCCAGGGTTATGAGAGAGGGAGGGGGGGAAAATCCCTATTCACTTTCTCTGTGCCATATATGATTTTCTAAATCTCTATCGTGTTGTCTCTTACTCGCCTAAAATGTCCCAAACGCTGAAATCTTTCTTCACTAGCTGACCTCAGTTACCGCTCACAGTTAGCCTGGAGAGAGGTAAACATTTTCTGTTTATTGCATTAATATCCCACCTTTTCCTCCAAGGAGCACACATAGTTCTTCCTCATTTAATCCCTACAACAACCTTGGAAGGGAGGTTAGATCGAGAGGCGGCGACTGGCCGAAGGTTCCCCTAATCAGAGTGGCATGGCTGAGTGGAGATTTGAACCCTGGTCTCTTGGGTCCTAATCCAACACTTACGTAGAGGCACTCCCACACTTTCTAACATGCCCCCGTGTATAACACGCCTCCTATTTTGGGGGACTCAATATTAAGAAAATGGGGGGGGGAGAGATTGCCTCCGTGTATAAGACTACCCCCCTTTTTTAACATTATTTTTTATTTTTAAAAAACCTGGTCTTAAAAGTATGGTAAATAAAGTCATGTTCTCTCAGGAAAAGCTTGCCTGCATTATCAAGGCTGGATGTCTGATTTAGCAAGAAGAATAGGGTATCTCTTCTCTGTCTGGCTAGCTCAAGGCTGACTTTTTCCTGCACAAACATCCTTGACACAGTCTCAAGACAGTCTGAGTAAGCAGATTCTCCTAACAAAATCCTTTCACACGCTTTTTAAAAAAACAAAAAACCTTTTCTTCGCATATAGGCTATCTATCAAGGCATATAAAGTAAAGGTAAAGGGACCCCTGACCATTAGGTCCAGTCGTGGCCAACTCTGGGGTTGCGGCGCTCATCTCGCTTTATTGGCCAAGGGAGCTGGCGTACAACTTCCGGGTCATGTGGCCAGCATGACTAAGCCGCTTCTGGCGAACCAGAGCAGTGCACGGAAACGCCGTTTACCTTCCCGCCAGAGCGGTACCTATTTATCTACTTGCACTTTGACGTGCTTTTGAACTGCTAGGTGGGCAGGAGCTGGGACCGAGCAACGGGAGCTCACCCCGTCGCGGGGATTCGAACCGCCGACCTTCGGCAAGTCCTAGGCTCTGTGGTTTAACCCACAGCGCCATCCGCGTCCCTTCAGCATAAACAGTACTGTACTATAATTCCACTACAAAGCTTGTTGCTGTTTATTTTTTTTAAAAAAATGTTATTCCTTCTTTTCAGGGCGGAGGCTGTCGCTTCCTGAGGTACAACTGCTCCATCCGAGCGCCCCGGAAGGGGTGGACTCTCATGCACCCTGGCCGCCTGACCCATTACCACGAGGGCCTCCCCACCACCAAAGGGACCCGCTACATTGCTGTGTCCTTCCTTGACCCTTAGAGCTGCCTCTTCCGGAAGGACAGAGAACGGGGAGGGGGAACCCTTTCTTCCCATTTTTATGCCTCTGCAGGAAAAGCTCCACCAGGAATGAGGAATCCCTTGAATTTACGGAAAGGATTGGAGACAGATTCGTCATTTCTGCGCCCCACCTCTTGAGGAGGGTGTCCAGTTCCAAAGTCAGGGTGTTCCAGGCAGAATATTTCCTCCTCCTAATTAGCACCCTTCCTCCTAATTAACCTTTCACATGCGGCAGGATCCTTTGGAAATTTATCCTGCTCCAGCCTTGCTGAAACCCCCCATTTTGTTCCGTGAGGAGAGCTGCCTCAACAGATCCTGCCCACCATCCCTGGTGCTCAAAATTCCCCAGTCAGGGAAGCCGCCTCAATTTTTAGCCTCCAGCGAAGGGTTTCTCTGATTCTGCTTTTGTAGCATCTATTTAGAGACAGCCCAAAGTGTTTCTCTATACCTCTAAAGCACACAGTTCCCTTGACACCAAGAATCCTGGGAAATGTAGTTTGTTAAATAGTGCTACAAATCCCAGCACCCTTAAGTGTACAGTGGTGCCCTGCAAGACGAATGCCTCGCAAGACTGAAAACTCGCTAGACAAAAGAGTTTTCCGTTTTGGAGGTGCTTCGCAAAACGAATCTCCTATGGGCTTGCTTCGCAAGACGAAAATGTCTTGCGAGTTCCTGCAGGTTTTTTTCCCCCTTTCCTCCCCTTTTTCTAAGCCGCTAAGCCGCTTATCAGCTGATCCGATAAGCCAATAAGCCGCTAAAAGCCGCTAATAGCGCTAATCCGCTAATCCGTCAATGGGCTTGCTTCGCAAGACGAAAAAAACGCAAGACGAAGAGAATCACAGAACTGCGCTTCTCATGATTTTTTTTGGGGGGGGAGAGCCATGTGCTTTCAATGTGCCACTGTGTACGCAGCCCTAGACCTCCAGGCAGATCATCCAAATGGTGCCTCCCAGTTGCTGGTAAATATCTAATAATAAACTGAATAATTTTGCGATTTGGTCCCCTTTCTCGCATCCCAGGGGCAGCCACAACTCGCCCTCCTACCTCCACCCTGACCTACACTGAAGTGGTAAGGCGATGGCAGAATGAGAACATTAGCTGACTTCACTTCCTCCTGTTCTGCAAAGTGGGCAGGAGAAAGTCAAGTCAGGCTTGACTTAACATTGGATCAGTGGAGGCACCAATTTGCTAGGCAAATTCCTAGCATTCTAGTAATTTCTCCCCTTGGTCTGACGTCCGAAACAGATCAAAGGCAGGCACTTTCCAAGAGCTGTACGTATTTATTTGGGAAAGTTGCCCCCTTCCTTAGTAGGATGCCTAGTTTTCCTGCACAAAAAGTTGTACAGATTTCGACCAGAGATTTTTACAGTAAAAAGTTTACAAAAACATCGCAACGACTGTTGGTTTTCTTTACCGGTGGGGGCCCTCATGGAGGGAGGGGTCCCAATTCGCATTTCAGACACTGCACTGTGCAGAGAGGAGAGTCAGTGGGTCCTGCTTCTCTTAACTCTTAGATTCATCAACAATGTCATGCATTTAAGCTCTGGGTAGCAAAGCACAGACAGATTTGCTAATTTATGTGTGTGTGTGTGTGTGTGTGTGTGTGTGTGTGTGTGTGTGTATGAGAAAAAGATACCGTATTTTTCGTTCCATAAGGCGCACCTAGTTTTTAGAGGGGAAAATAAAGGAAAAAATATTATCCCCCCCCCCCAGCCCCAAAGAGCAAAGAAGCCAAGACAGCTAGCGGGATCCATCCCACTGGCTGTCTTGACTTCTGCCATAGCCGCGTGCAGCCTCTCCCACCCGGAGAGGTTGCGCGCAGCTATGGCAATTCCCCCACCTCCCGCAAAAGCCCACAGGAGCTGCGCACCCTTTAAGGAGTGCGCGACTCCTGTGGGCTTTTCTATGAGGAGGGAGAAGGGACTGACTGGCCGTGACAGTCCCTTCTCGCTCCTGGGGAAAAGCCCACAAGAGCTGCGCGAAGCTTGTGTGTGGCTCTTGGGGGCCTTTCCTGCCTGCCTCCCCCCTGCATTCGCTCCATAAGACGCGGGGAAAGTGTGTCTAATGGAGCGAAACGTACGGTAAATTCCAGAGAGGCCATCATGTTAGGCTGCAATGGATTGGATTGGATTGCTTTGCAATCACTTCAGCACCAGATAAATAAATAAAAACCACCCCCTTGGCCCTTGCTTGCAATGCATACCCATTGGCGTATACAGGACAACGTGATCTTTCAGGGATCCTGGTCCCAGGCTGTGTAGGGCTTTCAATACCCAACCCGCCACCTTGAACTTGACCTGGCAGCTCATTATCTGTGATCAAAGCCGTTGGCATCCATTTGTCCCAGAAGATGGTGGAAGAGAGCATCTTCGGGAGTGAACTCACAGCATTGGAGAGTTTCAGCACCTACTGTGGCCGTCAAGACAGATATGGGAGAGACATGTTTTGTTGCAGCTGGGGCAGGTGAGGAGTCTGGTTGTGCAGCTGCGAGTGCACTATGGAATTTTTCTCTGCGCAAAGTGCTTCTTCTTCTTCTTCTTCTTCTTCTTCTATTTATATTTATACTCCGCCCATCTGGCTGGGTTTCCCCAGCTACTCTGGGCAGCTTACAGCACATAAAAAATGGTAAAAACATTAGATATTAAAAATTTGCTGATATAGGGTGGCCTAGTCTACATACAACGGTACAACAGCCATATGATTCAAAAAGAAATAGCAATGCAACATAACGTTAAAATTAAAAATTAAAAGTGTATCCCTCATGGGCATAGCCAGGATTTATGTTACGGGGCTAGGACACCCACCTGTCTTGATCGCCTGTCTGGCTCTGTCTAGCAGATTCGGAATGAAATGTCTCAACAGCCGTTGTTTTCAATTACTTTCTTTGGACCCCAATAGTTCAGAGAAGTCTGTCAGAATCTTCAGTCATTTGAAAACTAGGAAGTTAAAAAATTAACACCAGGGAGTACCTTTCATGTGGTTAATGAGTACATTTTGCAAAATTACAAAGAACACACCTTTTTTTAATCTTACTTTTAAAAAATCTAAACTAAAACAAGTTTTCCTGGATTGCTGAAAACCATTTCAGTATTCCCTTCTCAAATTCCTCCTTTTTTCCCAATGCAGTTTTTCTGTGCACACTCAGTAAGCAGACTCCATTGTCTTTGCTCCCCATAAGATACTGAATGAGCTCTGTAGGGTACATATGGCGCACGGCTGAACAAGAGAGAGATTTCCATTTCAAATATTCTGATTATTTCCATTTTTAGTTAAGTATTTTTATTTATTTACTTGATTTGGAGGGGGCAGCTGCCCCCCCCTGCCCATGATATCACTACAACATCACTTAAACACACACATACTATTATTAACAATAATACTATATACTAATAATAATAATAAATAATAATAATAATAATAATAATAATAATAATAATAAATAATTACAGCCCACATATATATATATATATATCCCGTTCAGCTTCCAGCACCGGGACTTACCTCTCCCTGCAACCTTGCATTGGAGCTGGAAGGACGCAAGGGAAGGCCTAACAGGAAACTACATCTCCCATGAGGCAGTGGGGGTTATGGCCGTCGCGGTTGGCGTGACGTCACCTCCCGGCGCTTCCCTCTGACGATGCCCGGGGCTTGGTTCCTTCTCGCAGCAGCGCAGTCCGGGGGAGAAGAAGGTGAAGGTGAGAGAGCAGCAGCGCCTGGGGAGCGGGCGAGGCGAGTGGACGCGTGTCAGCGGGTTCAGACGTGGCAGCCCTCGAACCAAGTGCCGCTTCGCTAAAACCCCACTTGCTTGGCGTTTGGAGGAGGAGGGTGAGGGTGGCGGCGTTCCCTCGCGTGCGCGACACGTGTCGGCTCGGGTCACGCGTGCAAGGTGTGCGGCCAGGTGAGGCTCCGCGCACGTGGGTCGGGCATGTGCCAGGTGGGCGGGCGCTGGCTGGCTGCAGCCACAGTCTGAAGGGCGTGGCTGGCATGGGTGGCCTTGGGGCGGACTGGCAGGTGCGAGGGGTCGGGGTGACGGTAGGATCCAGGTGCGGGAACCCCCTGCAAAACGAAAGACTGTTCCTTCTGCAAGGTATGAGCGTGAAGGTAAGCAGGTAGGGGGTGGCTGGATGCGGGGGGTGTGTGGTTTGGGCAGGGAGGGGCAGCTGCCCCCCAAATCAATAAAAATGCATAGCAAACTAAGGTTCTGCGCCCCCTAACAAAAGGCCTGCCCCCCTAAATCCTGGCTCCGTCCATGGGCCTGCAGTTCAGGGGCGGGACATCTGCTTTGAATGCAGAAGGTTTGATACCCAGAATCTGCAGGTAGGATTGGGGCCAGGGCTGGATTTAAGTTTGATGAGGCCCTAAGCAACTGAAGGCAATGGGCCCTTTATATGCCCAGCTGTCCTTTGTCAACAACAAATTGTCGCTGTTTTTTTGTGTTGAATATATGCTATATGGGGACGTGGGTGGCGCTGTGGGTTAAACCACAGAGCCTAGGACTTGCCGATCAGAAGGTCGGTGGTTCGAATCCCTGCGACGGGGTGAGCTCCCGCTGCTCGGTCCCTGCTCCTGCCAACCTAGCAGTTCGAAAGCATGTCAAAGTGCAAGTAGATAAATAGGTACCGCTATGGTGGGAAGGTAAACGGCGTTTCCGTGCGCTGCTCTGGTTCGCCAGAAGCGGCTTAGTCATGCTGGCCACATGACCTGGAAGCTGTATGCCGGCTCCCTCGGCCAGTAAAGCAAGATGAGCGCCGCAACCCAGAGTCATCCGCGACTGGACCTAATGGTCAGGGGTCCCTTTACCTTTACCTAAGCTACTGAAGGTAATAGGGACTCTTATATGTCCAGCTGTCCTTTGTCAACAACAAATTGTCACTGTTTTTTTGTGTTGAATATATGCTATATGGTAATTTATGGACCTAATAGGTATCTAAAGCCATTTGCACATCTTGCCATGCAACCAGAATGTAGGCACCCTATATATAGAAATGAGCAAACCAGTGATATTTTAGGGAGCGGGCGGGGCCCATTACTTACATCACAGGAGCCTACACAACACAAAACACTGTTGCTGTATGTGGGTTTTATTTTATTTGTTTTTTATCTTATATTTTGGAAGCGTACATCCAGTTATTTATCTCATGTCTACAACTCGAGGTGATGTGCATTGGGTCCATCTAGTTCAGCATTGCCAACACTGGTTGGCAGCCAGGGCCAGATTTAGGTTTGATGAGGCCCTAAGCAACTAAAGGCAATGGGGCCCTTTATATGTCCAGCTGTCCTTTGTCAACAACAAATTGTCGCTGTTTTTAGTGTTGAATGGTGGCACTGTGGGTTAAACCGCGTCTACTCACAAGCAAGTCCTACCTAACTTAAAGGGACTTACTCCCAGGTCGGGTAGGGCTAGGACTGCCGCCTCAGGCTCTCTTTAAATTTAAATTTATTTATATTGTGCCTTCCCACCGGAGCTGCGACTCGACGCAGCTCACAAAAATTAAAAACTGTTGGAAACATTGCAAAGCTAAAAACAGATATTAGCTCAGAAGTAGCTAAACTGTGCTAGAATTGAAACGATGGAAAGACAAATCTGTTAAAATGCAAGTGGTGCAAACCGCAACAGCCCTTCCTTACAAAAACCCAAACCAATTAGTCCCCAAAGGAATGGCGTTGACCTGCCTGCAAAGGACAGCAAGGAGGGAGCCAGTCTGACTTATCTAGGGGGGAGGTCCAAAGTCTGGGAGCAGCCACCGAGAAGGCCCTGTTATGTAGCCCCATCCAGCGTGCCTGTGGGGGTGGCAGGATCGAGAGAAGGGCCTTCCCGAAGATCTCAAAACCCGGGCCGGTTCACGTGAGGACATTGGATCTTTCACATAGCTTGGACCTCAGCCCTATAGGGCTTTATAGGTAGTGAGGTGAGGTGACAATATTCTCCGGAGAATATTCTTGAGAATGAGAATAATGATTTTTTTTGATCCAGTTACATTACTGGGCATTGTGCCATTCACCATTGGCAGTTCTGAAATGTGAGCTACAGAAAACTTTTTTTTTGTTGTTTTAAAAATGCTATTCATTTAATTTGATAAACATTTGAATTCATATGTATTCCAACTATATGTAATAGCCTTTTTTCTACTTTGGATTGACCTTATTCTTAGCAATTCTATACCCTTGGCCATACAGTGTGATTTTTTTACAGAAAGCAGCTTCAATACTTTATACACTTAAAGTCCCTGGGCCTAGGTCTATACAATTATATGTAACAGCATGTGAGGTGGCCGTGATTTAAACAGTTGACGTTTGCCCATGAATAAACGTGCATATTAACTAATTATCTCATTTTCAATGCATTAAAATGATATCATTTTCAATGCATTAAAATGAATATTCTCCTATTTTAAATGAAGATTCTCTAATATTCTCATTAATCGAGAATATTCTTGTGAATATTCTCCAAAAGATTGTTCTCGAGAATTTAACCTCACTATTTATAGGTCATTACCAGTGCTATGACCAGTGCTATTACCAGGTCCTGTATACCTGAAGGAGCGTCTCCACCCCAATCGTTCAGCCCGATCACTGAGATCCAGCGCCGAGGGCCTTCTGGCGGTTCCCTCACTGCGAGAAGTGAGGCTACAGGGAACCAGACAGAGGGCCTTCTCGGTAGTGGCGCCCGCCCTGTGGAACGGCCTCCCATCAGATGTCAAAGAGATAAATAATTACCTGACATTCAGAAGACATCTTAAGGCAGCCCTGTTCAGGGAAGTTTTTAATATGTAACGCTGTACTGCTTTTAACACTGATTGGGAGCCGCCCAGAGTGGCTGGGGAAACTCAGCCAGATGGGTGGGGTATAAATAATATATTATTATTATTATTATTATTATTATTACTATGAGTTGTGCTTGGAAACAGACCAGTAGCTAGTTGGGGCTTCTGTAGCAAGGGAGCCTTCTGTTCCTCATAGCCAAACCTGGCCAACAATATGATTGCAGCTCTTTGGGCAGATTGGATTTTCCTAATGCTTTGCATAGGCATGTTTGCTCCCTGGTCTGTGGGTGGCTGGCGCCATTGAAGTCCCCCTGGAGTCTTTGCTGATATCTTTTTGGCGCCTTAAGCCTTAACTTTCCCATCTACGCTTGAGATGGACTGAGCTGATTTTGCTCTGCTGTGCTGCCAAACCTTCCTGTAGCTGTTAGTGGGTTGTTTTATATGTCTGTATAAATCGGAGGTGTTCATATCACGACGTTTCATGTGAATTTTTGCTGGTGTCGTGGTTAAGTTTTTAAATGTAAGTCGCCTGGAGATCTGAGTGCCTAAACAATCTAATAGGGATTTATTTGCATGCATTTTTCTCTTTTTGCTGTAAGGGAAAGAGTTGTTGTTTCTGAATAGCATTAAGATATTCCGTGTCGTCGCCATCGTTTCTAAATGCATTAGAAAATACTTAATAAAATACGGTGTCGGGGAGAAAAATGGTGGAAAGGATGGTGTGTTTCTTAGTTGGATTCAGGCAACACCTGCGCTATTTACAGCACCTTAAACAGTTATGGCTTCCCCACGAAACCCCGTTTAGTCGTGTCCGTTTAGTCGTGTCCAACTCTTCTTGTCTCTCCATGGACCAGAGCACGCCAGGCACTCCTGTCTTCCACTGCCTCCCGCAGTTTGGTCAAAGTCATGCTGGTAGCTTCGAGAACACTGTCCCACCATCTCGTCCTCTGTCGTCCCCTTCTCCTTGTGCCCTCCATCTCTCCCAACAACAGGGTCTTTTCCAGGGAGTCTTTTCTTCTCATGAGGTGGCCAAAGTATTGAAGCCTCAGCTTCAGGAACTGTCCTTCCAGTGAGCACTCAGGGCTGGTTTCCTTAAGAATGGATAGGTTTGATCTTCTTGCAGTCCATGGGACTCTCAAGAGTCTCCTCCAGCACCAGAATTCAAAAGCATCAATTCTTCAGCGATCAGCCTTCTTTATGGTCCAGCTCTCACTTCCATGCATCACTACTGGGAAAACCATAGCTTTAACTATCCCGACCTTTGTTGTCAAGGTGATGTCTCTGCTTTTTAAGATGTTGTCTAGGTTTGCCATCGCCTTTCTCCCAAGAAGCAGGCGTCTTTTAATTTCGTGACTGCTGTCACCATCTGCAGTGATCATGGAGCCCAAGAAAGTGAAATCTTTCACTGCCTCCATTTCTTCCCCTTCTATTTGCCAGGAGGTGATAGGCCCAGTGGCCATGATCTTCGTTTTTTTGCTGTTGAGCTTCAGACCATATTTTGCGCTCTCCTCTTTCACCCTCATTAAAAGGTCCTTTAATTCCTCCTCACTTTCTGCAATGTTGTGTCATCGGCATATCTGAGGTTGTTGATACTTCTTCTGGCAATCTTAATTCTGGCCCCTTACAGAGCTTCAATTCCCATAATTCCTTGGTGAGAGGCATTGATTGTTAAGCCACTCTTTGCGGGAAACTGGGGACTCCTGACACCCCTTAGCATCCCTTAAAAAACTACAGTTCCCAGGATGCTTTGGGGTAAGCCGGGGCTCTTTAAAGTGATCTGGCGCTGCCTTAAATGTGTGGTGCAGATGGAACCCTAGGGATACACAGCGGCGGCTTGGGGGCACTTGCACCATTGGCAGGAAAAATGCAAACAGCAGCTGTGCGTCTGGGGCATGTGCATTCTCTAATCCTGTCCAACTTTCTCTCCTTGCAGTGACGGGGGAGCAAATTGGATTTGGAGCAGGGGAAACAGCTTCTTCACCTTTTCTCTGAACCGCTTAGGAAACAAGACGCAGGACATGATCGCCCTTTGAGAACCCAGCCTGTGCCTTAGAAGTAAGTTGGGCAGCGATTTGGGGCGGGGCGGGAGATGTTCCTCAAACATACATGCACCCATAATTTTATTTGTATGCCATAATAATAATAATTTATTATTTGTACCCCGCCCATCTGGCTGGGTTTCCCCAGCCGCTCTGGGCGGCTTCCAACAAAGATTAAAAATACATTAAACCTTTCTGTCGTTAACACAAGGCGCCTTGCAACACGGACAAAATTGCATACTGCAACAAAAATAGTTGTAAACAACGGATAAAACACATTCAGAAAGTGCGCAGCCAAATCAAAAAATTCCCCCAATAAATCATAGTAAGTTCTAAAATAAAGACACACACAAAATTATATTGGTAACAGCAACAACTGCAACGATTCACAGCCAAGGTGTGGAACCTACATAGAAACCAACTTCATGAGACCAGGTTTATTTTGATTATGTAAGACATGGAGAAAGCAGATACGGAGAGGTCCCCCCCCACCCCCCCGCAATAATGCTAGAACTCATGGACATTCAATGAAGTTACCGTATTTTTCACCCTATAGGACGCACTTCCCCCCTCAAAAAATGAAGGGGAAATGTGTGTGCGTCCAATGGGGCGAATACAGGCTTTCGCTGAAGCTTGGAGAGCGAGAGGGGTTGGTGCGCACTGACCCCTCTCGCCCTCCAGGCTTCAGGAAGCTATCAGCAAGCCTGGGGAGCCCGCAGGAGTTCCCGCAGGGCCCCCTAGGCTGCGGATAGCAGCCTGCTGCCCGGAGCGTGGGGTGCGCTGAAGCAGAGTGCCCCGCGCTTTGGGCAGATATCCGCAGCCTGTTTTTTCCTTTATTCCCCCCCCCCCCAAAAAAAAACTAGGTGCGCCCTATAGGGTGAAAAATACGGTAAATTTTGGGAGATTCAGGACAGAGAAAAGGAAGTGCTTCATGCAGCACTTAGTTAAACCATGGAACTCACTGACACAAGGTGCAGCAGCGGCCATGGACCTGGATGGGTTTAACAGAGGATTGGACAAATTCATGGATGGCTTTGTTCACTGTTTTTTATTTGTTTGTTTTGTTTATTATTAAATTAATTTATACCCCACCTATTTATATCAAGCCTTTATCCCTGTGCGGGACCCAAGGTGGCTCACAACATCAATTTAAAAAGATAAATCGCTAAAATCAAGCAGTATATAAGTAACCCTATTAAAAACAGCGCTGCAGAAAACTTTAAACCACTTAAAAGCGCGCACACAGAGTAAAACACCAACCCACAGAAGAACTTGGTGCAACAGAAGCGGCTTAGTCATGCTGGCCACATGAACCCAGAAGCTGTACGCCGGCTCCCTCGGCCAGTAAAGCGAGATGAGCGCCGCAACCCCAGAGTCAGTCACGACTGGGCCTAATGGTCAGGGGTCCCTTTACCTTTACCTATTGTTTCCTGTTCTGAAAGTGGCAGGACTTTGAGCAGGTGGGAGGGGAGAGTGGTTGAAAATAAAAACCTTTAGCATCCCTGGAGGATCCCCTTCTCGATGCAGCTGGTTCACGTTGCATTTGAGCATAAGAATGTAATAAGAACTTTAAGACAACACCCGAAGAAGAATGGCAACTTGAAGTTGACACAATATGCGCAGCTTGCAGACTTAACATATAGAATAAGAGAACAAGAAGAACGTAACGTTTGGAGAAGATCGGAAAATGTTTATTGAATACAGTGGTACCTCAGGTTAAGAACTTAATTCGTTCTGGAGGTCTGTTTTTAACCTGAAACTGTTCTTAACCTGAAGCACCACTTTAGCTAATGGGGTCTCCTGCTGCCACCGTCACGCGATTTCTGTTCTCATCCTGAAGCAAAGTTCTTAACATGAAGCACTATTTCTGGGTTAGCGGAGTCTGTAACCTGAAGCGTCTGTAACCTGAGGTACCACTGTATATGGGAAATAATTGTGTACAGAGGAAAACGCTGGCGGTGTTAAGATAAATTAAACAGTGTAAATATGTTTTGATGGATGCAATAATAGAATACTGAATGGTATAGTTTTTGTAAAATATGCAGGGGTTTATGATGTGTAAAATAAACGATGGAAAGAGAAGAAGGGAAGTCATGGATAGGGAAGGAAGGGAAGCATGTAAAAATGAGTACTTTAAATTGTAAAACAGAAAATTTAATTAAAAATGATATACACAAAAAAGAACGTTAAGACGACTCTTGCTGGATCAGGAATGGTCCAGCATTATCCGACCATATAATAATAATGCGTTATTATTATTAATAATGGTCCAGTCCTCTTTTACAGCCTTCTAGGTTGGTGTCTGTAAACACCTCCTGTGGCAATGAGTTCCATAGTTTAACTCTGCTCTGCATGAAGAACCACAGGGTTTATCTGACTGTTTGCTCCTCTCTTTCCCTCTTCCCTGCCCCACACTTGCCCCCCTATAGCGCAATGTCCCTGCTCTTCCCTTGCTCCAAGTCCATTGTCTCCGGCAAGAAGGACAAGAGACACATGGCGGAAGTCAACGCCTCCCCACTCAAGCACTTCGTCACCGCCAAGAAGAAGATCAATGGCATCTTTGAACAGCTGGCTGCCTACATCCAGGAGAGCTCAGCATTCCTGGAGGGTAAGGCGGCCTCTTCTGCGTGTCGTGTTTTCAAAACAACTTGCCTGCTTGCCACGGGCGACGAGGAATTTGTGTAGGCGAGCAAGTGGAGAATAAATGGGGGCGGCTGGTTTAAATTGGAAACGTAAGCTGGTGTGTACGGAGTCGGTGCTAAAGATAAACCAAGAGTCTAGTCCTCATGGTTCTGAATTTAAACAGAAACCGAGGAAGCTGCCTTATACGGTGTCTACCTTACCTAGGAAGCCTGCCCAGTCTGCGGTTCTCCAAAGTCTTCCTTCAGTTGCTGCTCTCCTTTTAACTGGAGAATGACCTTGCAAGATTCCCCTGGCCTGAAACTTTGGAGACCTGCTGCCTGTCCGTGTAGACATTACTGAGGTAGATTGACCCAAGGGCAACTGATATTCAGAAGCGTTGCAGCTTCAAAGCATTGTGGCTGGTAGCCATCGATAGGCCCCAGGATTTGCCAGACTCTGAACACAGTGCCTAATAATAATAATAATAATAATAATAATAATAATAATAATAACAATTTATTTTTTATACCCCGCCCATCTGGCTGGGTTTCCCCAGCCACTCTGGGCGGCTTCCAACAAAACACTAAAATACAATAACCTATTAAACATTGAAAGCTTCCCTAAACAGGGCTGGCTTCAGATGTCTTCTAAAAGTTTGGTAGTTATTTTTCTCTTTGACATCTGGTGGGAGGGCGTTCCACAGGGCGGACGCCACTACCGAGAAGGCCCTCTGCCTGGTTCCCTGTAACTTGGCTTCTTGTAGCAAGGGAACCGCCAGAAGGCCCTCGGCACTGGACCTCAGTGTCCGGGCAGAACGATGGAGGTGGAGACGCTCCTTCAGGAATACTGGACCGAGGCCGTTTAGGGCTTTCAAGGTGCGCAGCCTGGGAGTCATTCTGGACTCTCAGCTGTCCATGGAGGTGCAGGTCAATTCTGTGTCCAGGGCAGCTGTTTATTAACTCCATCTGGTACACAGGCTGAGACCCTATCTGCCTGTAGACTGTCATGCCAGAGTGGTGCATGTTCTAGTTATCTCCTGCTTGGACTACTGCAATGCGCTCTACGTGGGGCTACCTTTGAACGTGACCCGGAAACTACAACTAATCCAGAATGTGGCACCAACACTTTGAATTGTGCTCGGAAACATACTGGGAGCCAGTGTAGGTCTTTCAGGACCAGTGTTATGTGGTCTTGGCAGCCACTCCCAGTTACCAGTCTAGCTGCCGCATTCTGGATTAGTTGTAGTTTCCGGGCCACCTTCAAAGGTAGCCCCACGTAGAGCGCATTGCAGTAGTCCAAGCGGGGGATAACCAGAGCATGCACCACTCTGGCGAGACAGTTCGCGGGCAGGTAGGGTCTCAGCCTGCGTACCAGGTGGAGCTGGTAGACAGCTGCCCTGGACACAGAATTGACCTGCACCTCCATGGACAGCTGTGAGTCCAGAATGACTCCCAGGCTGCGCACCTGGTCCTTCAGGGGCACAGTTACCCCATTCAGGACCAGGGAGTCCTCCACACCCACCCGCCTCCTGTCCCCCCGAAACAGTACTTCTGTCTTGTCAGGACTCAACCTCAATCTGTTAGCCACCATCCATCCTCCAACCATCTCCAGACACTCACACAGGACCTTCACCACCTTCACTGGTTCCGATTTGAAAGAGAGGTAGAGCTGGGTATCATCATTCCTACATTTCTCTTGAAACTAGAACTTGGTTAAGAACCAATGAGGACTAGAACCTTACTTTAGTAAAAGCATGGCAGCCCTTGTAGATTTGGCTCCCTTTTTGCTTCAGAAACGCACAGGAATGTGGAGCTGGACCCCATCACCACAGAGGAGCAAGTGCTGGAGGTCAAAGGCTACCTGTCCAAGGTGGGCGGCATCAGCCAGGTGTTGGCCCGGCGTCACATGAAGGTGGCCTTTTTCGGACGGTGAGTGGGGCGCCAGGCAAGCGGTCTTGTGCCCGGTCAGGAATTTGGCTGAGGGTGGAGGGAAGACTGCGGCAGGTGGCAGAAGCTCTACAGCGTGCCCTTCTCTGCCAGCAAATGCCAGCTTGATTGAGTCACCTTCTCCTTTTACTCTCGGCTGGAAAAAGTTAACACTTCTGAAGCTCAGATCCCTGCTCAGCCATAAAAAGGTGGCAGAGAAGCCTTTTCCCCCACCCCGAGGGCCAAATTCCCTTCTGGACAGCTTCCTGAGGGCCACATGCCAGTGCTTTGCAGGGCCAGAGGAAAAAGTGGATAGAGCAGTAACTGGATTTTCGACCTTTGTTTTTATATATATGTGTGTGTGTGTGTGTGTGTGTGTGTATAATGTGTATATGTGTCTTTATAGATAGATAGATAGATGATAGATAGATAGATAGATAGATAGATATATACACACTCACACTACACACACACACACACACACACACACATATTATATATATATATATATATGGGACGTGGGTGGCCCTGTGGGTTAAACCACAGAGCCTAGGACTTGCTGATTATGAAGGTCGGCGGTTCGAATCCCCGCGACGGGTGAGCTCCCCTTGCTCGGTCCCTGCTCCTGCCAACCTAGCAGTTCGAAAGCACGTCAAAGTGCAAGTAGATAAATAGGTACTGCTCCGATGGGAAGGTAAACGCGTTTCTGTGGGCTGCTCTGGTTCACCAGAAGCGGCTTAGTCATGCTGGCCACATGACCCAGAAGCTGTACGCCGGCTCCCTCGGCCAATAACGCGAAATGAGCGTTGCAACCCCAGAGTCGGTCACAACTGGACCTAATGGTCAGGGGTCCCTTTACCTTTACTATATATATATGTGTGTGTGTGTGTGTGTGTGTATAAACTTTTTTATTGGTTTTTGCATATATTTTCCAAACAAATCATGTCATTTCATCTCATCTCATACATCATTTTGGCTATTTTAGCCTGAGACTTCCATCAACCACATCTAATGATTTTCAAACCTCCTCTTTTAACCTCCTCTTTTAATCTCACATTTATTATCCTATTACTTTTAATAGTAATACTTTTAATAGTCAGTAACTTAGAATCCATTCTCACAAATCTTTTCTGTAATATTTGATATAGTTCTCCTTACAAACTTATTGTAGTCCTTCCAGCGTAGTCAGTTGATTACAATTGTCTTTCAAATAACTCACATATTTACACCAATCTTTCAAGAATTTCTGGTCCCGCTGGTTTCGAATTCTCCCTGTCATCTTATCCAATTCTGCGTAGTCCATTAATTTCATCTGCCATTCCTCTTTCGTCGGTAATTCTTCTTGCTTCAATTTCTGTGCCAATAATACTCTTGCTGCAGGATTTCCGTCTTTTGTTGAACACCAGTAATAGCAGCATTTTTTTTCCAGGGGACGTGAACAAAATGACCCTGATTCAATGCTTTGTGTGTGTTTAATTTTCATAGAATTGTACAGCCCAACCCCTCTGCAATGCGGGCATCTCAACATGTGGTCCCCCATCCAATTTGAAACCACCCCAGACCCTGCTTAGCTTTGCAAA